>NW_005187412.1:1483704-1493248 GCF_000239375.1 Pundamilia nyererei | reverse complement strand
CCAAATTTATGATATCGGTATCGGTATCGGACATAAAAAAGTGGTATCGTGCCATCTCTAGTATTTACTCAACAATGAATTGTGAAAGTGCTTCAAAAATAAAATAAAACTCTCATGTGCCCCTGTGCTCAAATTATACAGCACATACAGGCCAACAAGAACCTAAATGAGACAATTTGAGGTTAAAAAGAAAAAGATTAAGTCAAATATTTTGGGTAAGTTTAATGTAGCAGTTTATAGTGTTGTAGCTAGCTAGTCTGGGTTTGTGAACTGGGCAGTCCTTATCATTTGGTCCCAATGGATAATAGGTTCATGGATATACAACAATAACCTTATAATATGCCATTTTAATATACTGAATGTTACTGATACTCTAAGATGTAATATTTCCTATTATGTTCTCAATAGCCATCCAAAAATTGGGTGTAAAATATAGTGGAAAAGAAAAAGGAAAATGTAGTTGAAGTAAGTGTCGGAAGTTCAAAGAAAGATGGTATTATTATTTCTACTTGGATGTCCTGGTGTGAATTTGCCAGAGACATTTGTCTGAAGTAATAGCTTTGTCAGTTATGTCATTGACTCACCGTGGGAGACAGTCAAGGAGGGATTACATTTTTGGGCACTCTATCATTACAATTCGAGAACTGCTGACTTTGATATTAGCTCCCAATAGGGAGCAATGCTTCCAAACCCTCCCACAGAGCTTACTGTGAATATTTCACAAAACAAGGATGAGATATAAACAATTATTTGGTGTTTGAGTGAAAAAAAAAACATGTTGTAATGTCAAGGTTTCAAACAAGAGAAACTTGTTTTGTTCCCCTCTCTCACCTACATGCTTTAAATGATTCATCCCCTGTTGAGCCACGGTACTCCAGACAGTGTCTCATTGTGATAGTCGCTCTGTGCATCTTCAGTTATCTAAGGCAAATGGCTCCATTCTGACTACAAAAAGATTTTTTTTATTTTATTGTTTGTTTGTTTTTTACTGAATTTGTCAAAGCTGCGATTCATAAAAGCAGATGGAGGTCAAATATTATTTGAAGAGATTTTCAAAGATTACAATAGCTGTACATGTATCCTTTGCCACAATGGGTGGAGCACAGAAATGTGTTTGCATGGCTTAATATTGCTCTTTCTGCCCTATTTTTAGGTTGTATTTTGATATTTTGCAACCTGTTTTGTTATGTTTATACATATTCCCAGTGGGCTCTATTAAAATACCAACATCAAAATCCATATATCCATCTCCTACTGACCACACTTAGCTGTGCTCTCTGCTCAAACTGTTTGATCTTTGTTGCTAAATCCCAAACTGTGAAGGTCTTTAATACCAGATTGTTAAAAGTTGCCGAAAACCTCATCTCAAAGTCCTCATGTTTGACCCCTATTTTCCATTAGAAAAATCTTAAAAATGTCTATTCCAATCTAAAATTAATTTAAAACATGTTTAGTTTTATTGAACCTGATTAAATCTTAGATGCATTGCAGACATTGCAGCGCATGTCTTAATGTTTTGTGTTGATTGAGAAAAATTCAGTACTAAGGGGTTGAAATGATCTTTTACCAGTGTACTTGCAGTCGTTAACATAAACAGGGTTAATAAAGCACGTTTTCTTATTTTACTGCACAAATTCTTTTACAGATTATCTTATTCTTCGTGATCTGCAAATAATAAAAGTGAACTGAACTGAATTGCATTGAATTACAGTTACTGGAAACTCAGTACTCTTTTGCTCTTTCTTTTATTTTTTATTTTTTGTGTTTCTAAATAACTCAAGGTAATTGTGTGTGAATTATGTGTTTCCTTGTAATTTTTAAACTCCTGAAACGATGCAGCATTTTGAGAAAAATGCTTATTTGCTGAATTCACCCAATAAAGGTGGGAATGGTTGTTTTTTTACATTTAAGCTGCATAAGTCATTAAAAGGAAATCTAGCAGCTTTAGAGGTGCCAGGAATTTTCTACAGATTAAGCCAAAAGTGTTTGGGTGTAAGCTCTGGGATTCCTCTCCAAGATCTTGACTTTACCGTGCAGATATTGAGCTATGAAACTCTACAATAGTCCTAATTCAAATCTTTTAAATCTCACTTTTGTTTGTTTTTCATCCCCATTTTCCTTCTTCATACACTTAACTTTCCCTCAGGAATTTGTCTGTTTCTGTGTCATTGGATTTAGTGTTGATTTTTTTGTGTGCTTCTGTTCATTAGTGGTGGTTTTCTATTAATGGTTATAATCCGGTTCCTCTTTTATTCATTCTAGAGAAGCTGCTACTGCAGTGCATTTTATTTTAATGCATCACTAACAGCTACCTGCTGTTCGGTAGCTATTTATAACAGTAAACACAGAAGCTTTGTTGAAAAAGGTTAAGTTCAGGTTGCTTTGTGTGATATTAGCTAACACTGAAAAATGTGTGTTTGTCTGAAACTATTACTTTATAAAGCAATGACAGTTTTTTTTTAACTGTTAAAAAGATCATTAATAATGCTTACAGGCAGGTCAGTGTAAATTTGTGAAATGTAAACATTATGTGGATAGTTATTTGTAATTTGAAACTGAAAAATTGTTACACAGCTGTTACAAAATGGAATAAATTTAACTGTTTCACTTGTTATTTTCTTTCAATAGGTGTATAGATTTGGACAATAAAACTGCTCGGTCAGGTGTGGTTTGAATTCAATTGCGACAAGCTAGGAGTGAGACCATCCTCACTATTTTTGCAACATGTTTCACACGATCAGTTCTAAAGGACACATTATGCATGTTTATGGCCAGTGACTTTCACTAAGCGGCAGTATTGCACAGACTGGAAATTTAGAATTTAGTAAATTTTTATATAACATATAGAACTACATACATGCTTTAGTACTGTAGAGGGAACAAAGCAACTGTAGAGGAAAACGTGGCTTGGGATGGTGAAATACCCATGTACTCAGAGGTGGGAGGTTTGAAAGTAACCAATCCCAGAGTGTTATTCATCTCTCCTTATTGCATTTCTGGCAGATGCAGCCCAGCATTCTCACATTTTTATCGATAACAGTTTATCGCGTGTAGCTATCTCAACTGTTTCGCTGAGTGTTTTCTGTTTTTTTCTTCTTAAAGCCCTAAAATGCTGACCAAAAGCATATTTAGGGTTTAAAACATAGGCATTTATAGACTATTTCTGACCACATCAAAGATTCATAGCTTTTCGAAATTTGCAGGGGCTCTGGGATTGCAACAGATTTCGGGGTTGAGTCATTACACTAATTACATAAATAACAACTAACAAAATCAAGTGTAACAAAATTTAATTGTAAAAGAACTTAAATGAACTTTAAATTTACTTTACAATACCTTAATGGACATTAAAGTGCTATCATTTTAATGCAGTAGTCCATTTTCATGCATTTTGTTATTTAAAAAAACATATGCAGTTAACTAGTTAAATTGTTAAAGTTAAATCGGATTGCTTTGTGACTCTCAGTGCATTGTTAGATGTAACAGAAAATTGTGGGTTTTTTAAGTTTTCATTTGGACGTGAGTGATATGTTCAGACAGTTTACTTGTTAGGTGTAGGAGTGTCAGTTTTATAATTTCCTTAAGAGGAAAAGTAATGTCTAAAGAATTCCTTTCCTTATCTGGTTTCCACAAAGAATATGACCTATACTATTTTTGATGTTGTTTCCCAGTTTCATCCAGAGAAGAATGTGAGTACATAGCTGTTGTGGCAGGCAATATTGAACTGACTCTAATGTGTCGGCTTGAAAATAAATCAAAGATGATAAAAAAAACAACCCGCTTTTTACTCTTCAACAAGAGAAGAGGAAATATAACTGATGAGGCAAGATATGAAATAATTTTTGTTGTTGTTTTTAGAATTTGTGCTAATTGATCTTTGATTATAATTATATTTACAAGTAGATTAGCTTACCTCACCTGTTTGGACTGGTGCTATTGTGTTCAGCTGTTGAAGATATTATCGTTAGCATTAATGTGGCAAAGAGATTTTTGGGCTGGTCTAGCTTCCAAATTTCCACTTGCAGGAAAAACATGCAAGGAAATATCAATGTGCATCATTCGCTTCAAATTCTGGGTTCACTACTGGTAATAAGAGCTATGTCTTCAGCTTTACTAAAGCACCATACAGTACTTGTTTTTTGTGGAAAACTCCCCCACAGTATCCAAACCAGAAGAAGGCACATCAGGGCATCTTCCATTTTTTTGCCCATTCATGAGGTTTTCCACCATTAATTCATTCCCAAGGGTCAGACTGCCAATGCAGAATTCCTCAAGTCACCTCGGGACATAACAGAACATTTGGTCCAACCAGCCGCTTCCATTATGCCATCATGCCATGTTGTGCTCGCTCACAGCATACTGAAGAGGAGGTATTCGCTCACCGTCCATGTTACTTGAGAGATTTGGCTTCACAAAATGAAATTCAAGTTGTAGTTTTGTTACAATTAAGTGGTTTCTGCAAACATGCAAATGCAAGTGCTGTGAATGGGACACCCAAAGAGTAATCAAAACTTAGCGGGCACAATGGAAGTGGCAAAGCAACTTCAAATGAATGGAATGCCAAAACTAGGTAAAATTTAAATCAGGCACAGTTTTTGCTTTTTTGTGGGGGAAAAAAATTACTAAACATTTTGTTTGCTCCTTGGATATCATTTGTTAAATATAAATGAACAACAACAGAAAGGCAACAAAAAATGCTCAAGGTATGGTGATTAGATTAGATATATCATTTCCTGCACAGAAAAAGGTGTTTTTAGGCACTCAGTTCAAGAAAACATGACTGCAGAACTATTGTGACTTAAGTGTAAAGGCATTTAGACTTTGAGTGCATTGCGAAAAAGCATGAAATTCCAGATTTTTCCAATGCAAACGTGTTGTGTGACGTATATACACACTGAAAATATTGTAGAGAAATAGTTTCAGGGAGCTGATTGACCCAGGAGGTATAATGTCGCACAAAACCTCATTACTGCATGACAGAGTCATGATATATAGGTTCATCAAAAAGTCCAAAGTGATCAAAATGTGAGAAAGAAGTTGTTTTTTTTTTTAGTTTCTTGTGGTCGCTGGTAGGTGCTATAACAAAAGCAGCAGGTACTACAGGTAGTAAAGCTGCAGCACTGGCTGTAGTGATTCCAGACATACTCTCAAAAATAATAGATGGTTTTGTTTATCGTATGGACATATGCTGTGCATGCAGAGAGGGATGCACTGAGCATTTCTAAACATTGTAAGTTTATATACTTTATAACTTTATACTCAAACTTGTATTTTAAAATTTAGTGCCAGTCTTTATGTCCATTACTAAAAAAAACCCCTATAGCCTTTTGATATTGGATTCTTTTTGATATACCCTGCATAAACTAATATACTGATCTTTTCCTGCCACATGCATTCACTTGGGTACCCTGAGTATACAGAACATTCTACATAATGCAGGCCACAGAGGACTTATCTAGACCTCAACTCCCATAGAAATAACCATTCCACAGATATATTTCCAGAATGTTGTTGCATCACATATATTGCCATATATCTGATACAGTAGCAGTTTATATGTCCATGTAACACAGTATGCGTCAATCTTACAAACTATATTTGTTCATATACTACTGCAAGCTAGTTGTAGTGAAATTCTTTATCATGCATTAGAGCAGATATCACTGTATATCCCATGTAAAATTACATGAACTACATTGTAGTTTACAGTCAGTGCTAAATGTAATGTAGAACCTGGACAGGAACTGTGTCAATTGAGGACAAAGGAGGTCGAGCTGGCAGTAGCTGCTGTGACTATTCATCAGACAAAAATAGCTCCTGGGATGTAGAGTGGTAGTAGCCGATGCTTAGATCAGCCATGTGTAGAGCTATAAATGGACTCTTTTACAGTGTTTCTTCACACAAGCAGAATTTTATTTTATAGAGTATATATGCAAATCCTCTGCTGCAGTATGTGTGTGTGTGTGTGTGTGTGTGTGTGTGTGTGTGTGCTGTTGCAGTGATATATGGTCAAGAACCAGCACTAATAGAAAGCATCACTGTACACTAATAGACAAATCTTAACAAATGTTCAAGAAGCAACATGTTTCTTAGTTTCGGCCACATATACACATTCAAACACATATTATAAATATTATTATGATTATGATTATTATTAGCTTCTTAATTAGTGTAGTGAGCCACAGGTGAATCATATCTTTGTGCGTCAACCACAAGTTAAAAGTTTTCTTCAAGTACAAGCTGCTATTTTATTCATGAGAATTTTCTCAAGAGCTATCTATAATGAATGCTGAAGCCATGGCCTTTTTGCTATGAGGTTTTGACATGAAAGAAGGCTACCTCAAAACCAGTGTAAGATTGATATAAAAAGACATCTGGAGTGCCTTCAAAGAAAACCCTGCATCCTATTTATTACATCTGTGCACACAGATTTACTTCCAACCTTGACTTCAAAGTTTACAGATTAACATTTGAGGGCACCTGGCAGGTTCAGGCTTGTTGAATTGTTACCATGACTAATTTAAAATTCACAATATATACAGTTTGCAATTTTTTCAATTTTATTTTCTATATATTTCTCCGACTGTAAGGTACGATTACATGAAGAATGGTGCAAATGGTTAGAATATACACTCATAATTACAAAAATAAATAAACTGGTAATAATAATAATCATACTAATATACAAATAAAAAAATATATAAATTAGAGAAATGTAATTGTGCGATGATTAATTCAAATCCGTTCCACAATCCGCTCACCGCTCATTAAAACATTTTGCAACAAGTTGTTTATTTACCACCACCTCAAGCTGGAGCAAGATATAATGAAGGTGAAATGTAACCGCTTGTAAAGATCACTTCACATGCAGGGACAAAAAAACCCTCTTAGAGCTCTCTCTTTACAACATATTTTAATGTTTGATACAGAAAATCAATCAGAAGCAGGGTTTCAATATGGTCGCCTTTCATTCAGTCCTGCCCTGAGAATTGGGCAAGGGCAGGGTTTTCAGGAGAGTCATAGTTTTCTCTGTCTTCTCCACTAATGAGACAAATGAGCAGGCTCTGCTGCTGCTTGACCATGCATGCTTAAGTAGGTGGAACAAGAAGCTGAGCCTTTGAAAATGACAACATGTCTCCATTCCATATATTATTTTGGTCAATTCTTGCTAGTCAGTGATTCTCTGTAGTGTCAAAGGCATTTGTGTCAGCAGAGTGCAATGAGATCAAGGACTCAAACTGTGCTTACAAAATTGTGTCTATAGCCACACTTCAGTTAACCCCACTGTCATGTGCCCTTATTTAAACCAGTTTGAATAATACAGAGTATGCCCTGTAAGATGGTTAAGGTGTAGCACTGTAAATAGGATTTTCTCTATCTTTTTTATATTTGTCTTTTAATCTGACTTACTGCTAGTAAATCTACGTATATTTGTATTATTTAATGCTCATGTGATTTACATTCAGTGCCATCTTTTTATAATTGTGCATTTTGCCCTTTATGTAGTGAGGGGGAGAGCTATGTGTGGAGGTCAGGATTGTGAATAGCATATCTAATTTATATGTGGGAGGAACAATTTGCCGCTTGTATTGATTTGTATATGGACTACATTTCTCTTGTGCTTTTCTAGTCTTATGAAGCAGTCAAGGTGCTTTACACTATTCTATCACCAACTCACTCGCAAATGTGCTTTTCATACTTTACACCCAGCATACCTATCACACAGATACACTGTTGAGCAAACTACGAGCCTTTAACTGACTCTTTGTCTTGAGCTTGTCACTCTTAAATATACAGTTCATTTAAACTTTACTTTTATAAAGCAGATTCACAACAATAGCCTGAAAGTTATTTGTATTGTAAGGTAAATACAATACAGCATTAGACAGAAAATCCCAACAATCAAATGATCCTCTATGAGAAATCACTTGGCAATGGCGGGGAGAACAATCTCTCTCTTAACTGGAAGAGTTCGCTGGTAGAAGTAGGATCAGAGAGGGGCAGCCATCTGCTGAGACCAGATGAGAGGGTGGGAAGAGAAGAGGAAACAGGAGAGCATAGAGAGACAATGGCAAAAACACAAACTACTAGATCCCGAAAAGTTGATTCTGCTTCCACTGAAAACACTATGTCCAGAGGAACAGAATTAACTGTTGGGATTTCCTTTCCTGGATGATAGAGCATGCATGAAGACACAAACTACTAGAGAGAGAATATTAAATATAATGACATGCAGTAGTGACATATAGATGCATGGGGGTGAAAAATGACAAAAAATGCTCAGTGGATCTTAGAAAGTCCTTCAACAAAGCTCAGGGTCACCCAATCCAGTCATAACGTTTCAAAGTTTCAATAATCTTAAATATTGAGTGGGTGCCTGTCTTCCAAATCCAAACTGGGAGCTGTTACACAGGAGGGGTCCTGATAACCTGAGGCTGGCTCTAGTTTTACTTTTGGAAACTCTAGGAACTACAAGTGAGCCTGCAGTTTTAGAGCAAAGTATTCTGTTGGGATAATGTGATACTAAGTTCTTTAAGATGTGATGAGATCTTATTTTTCAAGACTTTGTAAGGATACAGATTTTAAATTCAATTCTGCCAACATGGGGGAAATATCTCTCTTTTCTGGTAACTGCAGTGTTGGAGGTGAACTTAAAACCTTTCATGTGGGTTTTTGAACAGCCTGATTGTTACGTGCCAAGAGATGCGGCTTTGCTTTTGGTGTTATTTTTATCTTTAAGGTGTCAAGCCTCCACCTACTGGCCAGTTCAAAGTTGATTGGCATGTGTCTATTGGCTGGTCTGGGCACAGTTGGCCAATCACTCTCCGAGGATCACTACAAATGAGCAGCTCCCTGGGCAGCTGGTGGCTGGTGGCTTCTGCTTTATGACAAACATTTGCGAATAGGCTTCTTTGTATTGTGTGTGGTGGGAGGCTGGACAGGTAAGCTGGGGTACCCTATACACTTGTTGCAGGTTTTTAAACTGTTAGTCACACTAGGTTATGCGGTTGATGCCACTCTTGTATGTTTTCACTGACCTTTTGTCGAGTAGCTAGGTAGGCCTTTTGTTTTGCATTTTTTGTTTCAGTTAGGCCCTGGAAGCTATTGACCTCTTTTTGTTTTATTAATTTCTTTGATGTGGATCAACCGCCCAGTCCTCCGCCCCCACCTTTTTTCTTTTGTTAAGTTTGACTATCAAGGCAAGCAACCAATAAATCCTGCCTGATTCTTAACTCTCTGTTGTCTTCCTCCTTCATTGATTGTGGTTGTCCAGTGTTGCTGTCTCCTTCCTACCTTTGCCTCCACCATGGTGGGGGGGATGTAACACTGATGATAAGAAATTACAAGACGTCCAGCCTAAAAAGTACTTTTTGAACTCATCAGAGAGAGAAACCATCTCAGTACCCCACCTACTGTTCTACTTGCTGGGATAGGCTGCTGGGATAGGCTGCGCCCTGCACCCTCCACAACCATGATAAAGTTAAGCGAAAGAGGATGGATGGCTACAATTTTTTTTTTTTTTCCTATGAAATGAATGTCTTTA
>NW_005187412.1:1464119-1481943 GCF_000239375.1 Pundamilia nyererei | reverse complement strand
ACACACACACACACTGTGGTAGGGCTTGCTAGTTTCTTGTTTTTGATTTAAGTATGTTTTGTTTTGCTTTACTTTTGTTTCATATGTTTGTTTAATTTAAGACTAAGCAAAAAAAATTAATGAATGAGAGGTAAAACTTGAGGGAGTAGGGGCAAATAAGTAAATACTTCTGCCTACACCTTTTAAAACAAATAATGGAATGATATTTTGTAATGATTGTGCAGGCACATGTTTGAAATAAAAATGAACTGAACTATATATGTATGTGTGTACACACGCTAAACTTTACATTTAATACTTCATAGTTATAAATGAACATGATGATTAATTTGTTTTGTTGAACTTTTGTTCATAGAAACAGAAACTTTCAGAATACATTTTCTCTGAATGTATGTTGCTTTGATAGATTATTGTACTTAAGCAACAAATGTTTCTCACTCGCAAAATGTGAGATATAAATATGTTGGGTGTTAGAGCGATAACACCCAACATATTTATATCTCATATTTTGCTTCTGCTCAAATGTGAGATATAAATATGTTAAACCAAAACAAAGGACATGACACCACCACTGACCAAATGGCAACCTCATGCTTATCACAACTGGAGAAACATGTTTTCATTCCTTTAGAATGTCAGTGGGCTGCAAGAAAGAGCCCAAAGGTAATTTTACACACCACTGATACAAGACACGTTTTAGCTGTTTCATACAGAATTAGACAAGCTGTGGTGTTAGCAAGGAAAATTGGATTATGAAGGATATATTTTAATCTCATGTGTCAACAGGTTGCAATGCCTTGTAGAAAGACAGGGATAAGAGGACAATTGCATGCCGACCCAAGAAAATCAATCAGGAATGCTACACTGCAGTGACGGTTTGGACATAATATATTTTCTAAGGATTATATAGTGACTCTAAGATAGAGACATATGGCTTGTAAAAAGCAAAATCCCTTTTTACTAAAAATCTTTTGTTCAAAATCTTTTGTTCTTCGTTATTTTTTAACAAGATTTTAACATGATTAAACCTAAATAGTATAGACCAATGATGTAGTTAAGATCATGAATAATGAGGATGATCTAGAGATCTATCTACTGTCTATTCCTGATTTATTCTGTATTGCATCACATCAGCCTAGCACACTCTGGTCTGGACTGTGGTGCACACATAGAAGGCCTTCTGTTCAGGCATCTCCACTTTGCATAGAAAGTTTTCAGGACAGAAAATCTGAACACTTACAATAACTGCTTTAAAATGAAGAAAATGCTATTTTCTTCCGTTTTTCATGCTGGATTGAGGAAGTATGATAAGTTGTACAACAACAAAGAAAACAAATATATGTTTAAGTTAAACCAGCCAATACTTTGACATTTTTTATGTATTTCTCCCAGACTACAGATCCTGATTAATTTTGATGGTAAGAAAGACCAATGAAAATTTCAGACTTTTAGTTTTACTTTTGGAGGTATCTATGTTCAAACATTGCCACAGGTTTCAGTGTGCAAAATAGAAAAACCCAAGAAAAAAACTGGCCTAAAATTGATAAACCATTTTTGAAAAAAATATTCATATATGAATTCACAGCACTCATTACATGCATTCAACCTTTACACTGGTAAAGTTTCTCTAGTCTTCACTTCTTAGTGTCCAGAATTTGTCAGGGGTTGGTAAATGGTCTCCAGGCCTGTGTGACTGAGGTCTTAACTTGTCTGTTTTCTTTCAAAAGCAGAGGCTCTGCCACCCAGGGAGGTGTTTACAGCTACTGCCTGCCTTTCCAAACCTTAAGTCATGATTATACCTTTGGCCTTGATACTTTCTACTCATTATTCTATCCTTGTATGTATTATAAAAAAGTCCACTAATTCTGAATGCAAAACAGTAAATGGGCTGCATAACATCAATATAATGTTACCAATGTCTGTCCTTCACCTTATTGCCCCCACGCACTGCTATAGATTTGGCACTCACTTTATTTGCAGATGAAGCTCACAGCCATTATCATCAAAATTATAGAGCATCTCAATTTGAAATCGTATAAGAAAAAAACATCCACAATGCACTTACAATTTGGACGTTTTTAATTTGCATAACAGCCCATTATGTTCAATCACTCCCACACAGTGTGTAGACTGAATACAGTGTTAAAGCAAACAGAAACCATCTTCACATGTAGCAGTAAAAAATCAACAATAAAAAAAGTACATTTCTTACACAGCAAAATTCTTAAGTGTTACTGAAGCCATACATGGAATATACCACTTTAACCCTCTTAGGCTCAATTTTTTTTTTTTTTTGCTAATGCACAACCTGCAGTGGTACTTCTGAGTAAAGAAAACTCATAAAATATGTATGTGGGGTAATCAGGTTGTTCGTTTTTAACTGTTGCAAATCGGCAACGCCTGCCTCGAGAGGGTTAATCCATAATATTGTCTCCAGATCATATTATTTATCAGGAGCTGAACCAACCCCATTAACACCCAGCTTCTGTAGTACTGAATGACTCTAATTATAGGTTTGTGTAAATTCCACAATTTATTGCTTGGCTACCTGTCAAACATAACCCAGTCATTCAGCTGGGTAGTTTTTAAATCTATGTGTTACACTAACAGTCTTCTAATGGGACAGTCATTGGCAACAACAAAAGCCCTAAATGTAGTTACAGCTGCACTGAGAAACATTGCAATCAGGGTTCTCTTGTGACTAGAATGCCTATGAGAAAATGGAGAAAATTAAAAGTTGCTGTTAATTCTGCACTTCTCTAAAGTAATGATAAAACCTAAAGAAAATGTAAGAAAATAATAAACAAGCAAAATGTGGAAAAAGCACTTCTTAATAGTACAAAGAGCATTCTATTATTGCTATATATATAAAGCAATGAAACAAAACCCTTAATTATCAATTATTATTAATAAACATACATTATCAAAGACATAGACAAGACTTTCATGCATCATCCATAAAGGTTTACATGTAACAATGTTTTATATATATATATATATATATATATACTTGATTGCACAGTAATCACCGAGAAAATCCTGGAATAAATATATGAAATACACACACAGACCTACACATGCACACACACATGCACATGCAGAGATCCACACACACACACACACATAAATGTGCACCTACTTTCAACTTTTATGGTGTCCAGTTTGTTGCATGTGTTTGGGTGTCTGTCCTCTAGAGTAGACCATCTGCTCCTTCCTATTTAGTACTTCTATCCCCAGTTGTGCTCCATCCTTCTGGTGGTCTTCCACCCTCATGGCAAACCAGACCCCAATTAGAGAGTTATGCATTGGACTTTTCACTTCTTTCTGGCACATATAATGTTATATTAATTTTTTTCCATTTCAGTACCCAGCGAGTATGTTAAAGATATGATAATGGTATTTAGCTAATAAGTGAAGAACTTATAATAAAGGTACCAAAGATAATGCTAACTGCTGATTAACAATAATTTAAAAAAAATCCTGCCTCACACTTTGCTGTGCAGCTTGAGTGCATAATGAGAAACATTATCTAGACCAAGCAGTTTAACTTAACTGCCAGCTTTGTTCCAGTTAAAGCTGCGTGCAAAGGAAAGGACTCGGATGTATGACACGATGTAGTCAAATAAGACTAAACTGTGGCCTAGTTTGCTTTTTCTTTTTCAACCCAAGATTGCCATAGATCCCACCATCAGCCAGAGGATGGTGATGCCTTGAGCTGTTGATAGTGGAACAAGATTGAAGACTGATGCTAAAAATCAGGATGGATATATTGTGTTGCAGGACTACTGATGAGCTTAGTGGAAGCATTCATGGACACTGGTCCTGATGAAAACTGGAGGTGAATAGGGTGGAGGAGGGTTGCATTAATCTGACACTGAAATGACAGCTGACAGCAGCAGAGAAAAGAACAGTTTTAAATATATAGCTGTGAGCAGGGGCAAGCGGTTTAGCAGGGCACAGTCACCATGGCAACTTGAACTGATCACGGTAAAAGCATGGCTGTAAGGATGGACAGGAAAAAAATATCTTTTTTTTTTCATCTGTCCCACTAGTAAAATGCAAAAAAAGAGAAGCTCGATTAGACTACACTAAGTTTATTTTTTATAGATCATAGCTCTAAACCTATTTGACAGTTTTCCCAACAGTGTTGAATTAACTATGACAAACACAACCTTTCGAAAATCAAATCATATTATTGATGAAATTATCCATTCCAAATTTGTTCAACGATAAAAGGACTGTGATGTGTGAATTTAATATAATTCAAGTCAGATTTGGGTATATTCATCAAAGGTTCAGCGCTTAATAAACATACTTTCTACTTTATCGCATTAATGGTAGATTGGTGCACTTGAGATGCATTCATGAAAGTTGACTAAAAGAATCAGGTAACTGTCCCCAATCAGCATGCCAAATTCTCAGATTTGACTATACGTGCTTGGTGCTATGAGCTCTAAAAATCTGAAGCTGTTTACTACTGGTGTTCTTCCAGCACCCCAGCATTAAGACAATATCAAAGCCTTATAAACCAGTTTGAATTTCCCTGTCTGTAGCAACCAATAGGTAGTTACCTCAAAGTTGTCCATAGTCCTGCCCCCAACTCTTTGCTTCCTGGGTCACTACTAGATCTAGAATTAAAGCATACTGTTAACACAGACTCTAAATCCACTGTTGTGAACAGTGACTTAATCCAACGTGGGACTTCTAATGTGTTAATGTGTTAAACATTAGCTTTGTACAGTAACTCTGCATTTCTGAGATAAATGGAGTGCATTTTATTTATATTTTATTACTTATTTATATTTATTTTAGCCAGAGAAAAATAACATCTCCTAACAAATGTCTTTAAAAAAAAAAGCTATGAATGAAATACTGTAAATATTTTCTGCAAATAAACAAATTCAAATTCCATCATTTTTCCACATTACCTAAAGAAATGAAAACTCAGTCATTTGCTTTGGATGACAGTGTTCCTATAGGGATTGGGCATCCTGCTCTTAGCCTATTGCTAATGCAATTGTTACCATTGATCATATGCCCACAGGTCATGATGATGATGATGATAGACAACCATGCAGTGTTTAAACTTTAAGGACAGATTTAAAACTAGCAGAGAATTAATAGGTTTGTGTTACTGTGTTTGCATTGCTTTCTATTTTTCAGTACAGTTAAACTCAAGTGGCTTTCTCTTAGCAATATGTCTGTGAAGGTTCTCAGTCATCCAGGTCATTGTAGTCTAAGGAGCTTGAAAAGAAAAGTATCTGGACTTCTTGAAGTTTTCCTTGAAGATGTATTGGTCCCAGAAGGGCTCTCCACCAATTGCTCTTAGAACTGAAGAAGCTTCTTGGATGAGAGGTGAAACGTCTTCAAGGAAACTTCAAGAAGTCCAGTTTTCTTTCGAAGCTCCTTAGACTTTCTCTTAGCAGTTTACTAAGTTTGCTTCTTTCCTAGACTTTATACTCACTTATATAAATATTGTATAAGTGTAAAATTAGCTTTAATGTGACCCATAAGCTACAGGTAAACACTTGAGCCATTTGCCAAGGTACCCAAACCAATTTATGTCCAATTCATAATTTTGCTCGAACAAAAGCTGTCTATGCGCCCTTAATAATTAAGACTTGTGTGATAATCTTCGCTTTAAAAAAAAAAAAAGAGTGCCATGACCTGGATTTGAACCATGGTTTCTATGGCTACAATACAGAGAACTAACCACTATGTGATCACAGCTGGCGACTGACACGTCAGTGCCTGTGAAAATGTGTTGTCTAGTTTAATGTCTCCACTGGGTTTGACTCCTCCCATCCTAGGAGTCAAACCCAGTGAAAACCGTGAATCCTATGGGAATCATAATAAAACACAACTTACTTACAACAATATTGCCATAAGATTAGTGACATTGGTGCTAATCTGACTTCTGTCCTAGTTTCACCATTCATGTTTCACATGTTAGCCTAATATTCCTAGAACACCAGATTTACTGATGAAAGCAGTTTAAAAAATGCCCTGACTGTGTTATCAGAATAAAGCTCTTGCAAACAGCTGTGTGTCTGTATCTCAGTATCTGTCTCATGTTGTGCACTGAAGTGTAACCAAAGCGAAAGAGAATCTATAGAGAGAGGACCTTTACAAAATATCTTATTTTCTTGAAAACACAAATGCATGTGCCTGCCAGTGCATATTGTTTAAACACTACACAACAGTGTGCATAGAAACTGTAGGCTGCGTGTGGGTGTGTACATTCATCTGAGTTTATGTATGCACATCAGAGCTGCCATGGCTAGACATTACCTTCTCCTGACAATGCAATTAAAGCTCTGGTGCTGCATGTAACCTTCTATTTACTGTCCAGGGAGACCAATAAATTGCCCCCATATTTGTCACAATAAAGGAGCCATCAGACTCAAGGAAGTAGGCATGTGTGTTTGAATCTTGATTCGGAGCAGCTGTCCAATTAAACTGATAAGGTGGATATGCACCCAAGGCAGTAACATGCCACCATTTCTGGGAGAGAACAACACAATGTTCCTTAAATGACACTGAGTCCAAAGTCATACTCTCCAGTAGCAAGGTTTATGTTATACCTGTAAAAAATTGTCTATTTTAATGTCTCCATAGCATTTAATTAAAATATCCACTAAGCATCAACTAATGTGCATAAAGACAACAAAGCACTTGTCCAGCTATGATCTCATAACTGTACCATAGGCAGTGCAGACTGTGGGTATTTGGAAAGGAAAACACATGCAACCCAATTTGCAAAGGATTTAACTTTTGTTATTTTTTTTAACTGTTGATGAAAGTCTTGTTGTTTCAATGTTATTGAGGGTTAAAAGTTGCCAACTAGACTTGGTAGAGTTATCCATCTACATGAAAAATAAATGACCATGCGTGTAATGCAGAAAATAGATGATGTTATCTTCTTAACTAAATCCAGAACCTGATTTCGCAAGCTATTTATATCACACACCAGACTGAGTTACTTGCAATACTGCACTTTTTTTTAAAAAAAAGTAGAGCAACAGACAAAAAGAACAATACATCAATCTTTAAACAAAACTTGTCAGTCTTAACCTTTTCAAACATTTTTCTTTTCCTTGTGTAGGGACTCTGGGACAGAGATTGTTTTTGGGAAAGGAAAATTCAAACGTTGTTTCACTTTTACTACTTTTACTTCACTTTTCAGGGTGAAAATTCATATGGGGTTTGGGTACCAATCTCTACTCGTTGCTGTAAAAATAACCTTATATGGACTTCTGTTGTGACAGATGTGACCATAAAGAGATGCACATGGTCAGTGATCATTTAGAATCATAATTAGTTTAAATTAAGGGACAAAAAACCATTTCACACTTTATTAACCATCAGCAGCTCGACTTGTTGAAGCTAGTCAGGTTTTGAATCAAGTGGTCACAGTAAATTCTTGCATGCATGGATACATGTCTGAAATAGAAAATGATTATGTAGGATTATGTATTTTTTGTTTGTTTGTTTGCTTTTTTAGCTGTCCAACTGTTGCCTTCATGACTGCAATTGATCATCAGATTTCTGTTCTTAGTTCACAGGAGTTCCCTGAAATTTAACAGGTTGTGCATTCTGAAATGTTCTTCTCAGGATTATTATAGTGAACTAAAACTGAACTAAAAATTAAAACTAGATGAAGATGAAAAATAGCATTCTAGTTAACTGAAATAAAAAAAAAGAAAAGTAAAAAAAAATTGTGAACATGGAAAACTAGCTAAAATAAAAATAAAAATATCAAAGAAAATATGCGTATTTGTATTTTTAGTATTTGTTAAATTTGGTCAAATGTTTTAGCTTACCTTTCCTGTGGCTTTCATAGACATGCTTATTGAGTGGTGTCAAAAAAGATGTGAGTCAGCTGTTTTGTGTTGTAATATCTGCACTAATATTCTTAAATCTTACCTCTGGCATATGCCCAGTGTACAATAATGTAACTAAAACTAACACTGAAACTAATAACAACTGAACTGAAATGAACATTTCTAAAAAAAAAATACAAGACAAACTGAAAAGAGCACGCTGACTCTAGAAACTAACTGTATCCAAACTGAATTTAAAAAAGGAAAAATGCAAAAACAACACAAACATACACACAAAAAGCAACCAACCTGCCAACGCGCCCAGCAACTAACCAAACAAATAAGCCAATAAAAAAACTAGTTACAAAAATTATTAAATCTTTATTAACTGATACTAATATCCTCTGTACATTATACCAACGACTCTGGCATCAGATCCTTCTGTTCTCTCAGAAATGTTCCCAAGTTGAAATAACTATATTTACAAAGTTTTACAAAGACGTATTATAATAATTAAACTCATTTACATACTTACTTACATCTACACTTAAACACCTCAGAATATGGCACATGTTGATGATTAGATGGGCTATTCTGCATCTAATTACACAACACTGGCATTAAATTAACATTAAAAAATATTTAGAGTTAAAATATTAAACTCAAACTACCTATTCATAATAGATTGTATAATCTACAATTATTCAGCTGTGCTCCTTAAATTCAGTAGAATATCTCCAAATGGCTGGAAAGAAAATTGAAATGCTATCTCTTGTGTGCACCAGTAATGGCATGTTGACATGAACATAACGCATTGAAATATAAACAAACAGTTAGTTTCAAATTTTAAAAAAAAGTAATTGACCATGAAAACATAATCATAATAGTCCTAAAAATAACTTTTGTACACAAGGGTTAAAGACAACAGCTGTACAAGGATTTGGTCTAATTTTACAGGTAAAGCTCACAGAAAAATGTTAAGCAACCAGATGTTTCATTTAGGATTATATCTAGTTAATTTCAACAACGTCCATTTACTTTCTCCAGCTGTTTTTAAACCTTGGCCAAGATTAAAGATTTTTACATGGTACATGTTTCAGAATGAGAATGGTGACAAACTGACTGAATCAAATAACTTCTACTTATATTTTCAGCTTTCCAAGAAATTTAGATTATTCCACACAGGAAAATGTTCTTCACTGACATCTTTCAAAAGGTTTGATTATTTCATTTGTGTACTTAAAAAATGCAGAGGATATTTGACTACAAAAAAGGTCATGGAATGCATCTCAAGGAAGACTTCATTGAATTATATAGCGGCAGTATAGAATACACAACTATATATTTATAGTGAAATATAGTATCACATGGATGTCCAGGAGTAATGCTTTGCAATTTGCACCTGGTTACAACTATAGTAGGTGGTCTCAGGAGGGGGTAGATTGGGGTTTTGACCTTTGTGTGATGTTATTTTGACAAGTATGATGACATTTCGAAATAGATAGTGTGAAAAGGTTGTTCAGCTGCAGTGCTGATGTGTATATAGCAAGTTTTGGTGCCTGTTAACCAAGAAAACCACAAAAAAAATTAAGAAGACATTTTTTTCCAAATAATTTTACCACTATAAAGATAATGAGATTTTTTTTGTCATTTCTTTTTTATAAGAGATAGATAGATGCTAAGATAGATGTTAATTTGAGCTAATACATTTTAAATTAAGAATTTTGTTCTGTGCTAGATATGTATAAACTACAAGTTTATACAAAATAAATGCAAAAAACCTGAGAAACATAATATAAAAACATGATTTTCTAAAAACCACAAAAAAAGCTAAGAAAAATCAGAATCTGTGACTGACATCATTCCACTTTATCCTAGTTTTTGACACTGTATTATAAAGGGAATTTCCGCAGTCTCAGCACATGAGTTTTTTCTGCTATTCATATTCTGACACAACTCAGAGACAGACAGAAGCACAGCACTATTCTCAAACTATTTTTCTACACAACTGGGTAGGAATATACAAAGGTATCATCACTCCTGAGTACATGTAGGTTAAGGTCTAGACTTGCCCGTCAATGTGATTTATGAGAGGTTGAACATTTACACCTTGGCTTTCCCTTACTGTCTGACCAAGTCATTCATCAGGCTCCGGATAATGAATGGACTTGTTCTTTGCGCTGGAGCTAACAAGACGGTTGGGTCCTTAGAGTTCAGTAAAACGAGATTACAACCAGTGGTCAAGCGCAGGAAAAGGGAGCAACTCCTTCTGGAGTTGGAGCAGGAGCAAAAAGCTGCTCTGTTTGTGCGTGCGTGTGTGTGTGCGTGGTTTTTTTTTTATCGGGGGGGGGGGTAATGATGAAGGCAGCATTATTGTGTTTCTTGCAAAATTATAGTCTCCAAAATGGCGATGCAAAATGAGAAGTTACTAGTTTTAGAAGAAAGAATTATGGTCATAGATGAAAGATGAATTAGAATGCAAAGAACAACATACACTGTTGAAAATAACCAGTCCTCCACTTTATTGATTTCTATAGGCTTACAGTATTTCATTATTTATTTCATACGTTTTCACTTGATCTCCTCCTGAGGGAGGTCAGTGGTGGCAAACCGTGAACCTGTTGGAAAAGAAGATAGTCTTGTTTATTCTGCCGGTATTCCTTCTGAGGAGGTGCAACATAAAGATGTCTGTTCTTCAGTTTGCAGGTCCAGTGTATCAGATTAACCTGAGATTTGTGGTCATTTTACAAAAGCTAAACACCTAAAATAATCTGTAAACTAAGCCTGATATAAATATGCAAGGTAATTATTTGTGACTTTTTAACACAGACGTATGTCAAAAAAGGGCACAAATAATACCAATTAATAATGATAACAGAGACCCAGAGATGTAGAAATACAAAAATAAAAATGAAATAATAAAAATGGATAAAATAAAAGATGATATTGCACAATATACATATGAGGGAGACTTGTCAAAAGGAAATAAAAGGCAAACCATCAAGGGATTAGCTGTATGTGTGATTCTTTTTATTTCCATTCTTTCTGAAATGTAAATAAATGACTAATAAAAATTCTCAGCATTGATTTCAGTTGAAAACATATATGTAAAAATGTTATCTGAAATGACCACAATGAAAAATATTTTAATAGGTTGCTGAGTTATACTACACACAGTTTATCCATATATCCATTTTCTTAAATGCTTATCCACTGGTATATCTAACTACCCAAGATACAGAGGGTACACCTGGATACACCCAGTCCATTACAGGGCTAATAAAGAAACAACCATCCACACTCACATCTACATCCATTGTTAATATAGAATCACTAATTAACCAAACATGCTTGGACTGTGGAAATAAAGCATAACACCAGAAGAACACCTCAAACATATAACCATTTAACTGTGAGGCAGCATGCTAATTGTTGCATAACCATGCTGTCCAAGTAATATAGCATAATATAATATGTGTTTACACATTCATGCTAATATTTGTCAGTCTTATAATTGCACTCCTGCTTTGGAAACACTTTACAATATAACCTGTATCCTTGTATCTTCTTTCTCACTTTTTCTTGTTTTATTGGGGCATGATTAAACAGACAGGTATCCATTACCTTAACTCAGAGCAATTCACACTTGCCCCGGGCTATATGTCACAGCTGATAATATATACAAAGCCCTATGAATCTGCCTTCTTGAAACCCCCCATGCCCTTTATCTGCCAATCCCATGACTTTCATTGGCTGACTTGAAGGATGATATCCCTAATGTTCATGACAAATTAATCCACAGGGGAAAGCCAATGACAGTGATCTGCCAGTGGGTCATCCCTTTGGCTAAATCTGTCATTTCACATTTGCAAGGATGCATGTGCAGGACTGCATAACTAAGCAGCATATTTGTGTAACCTGAATGGAGCGGCTGGTGTCAGTACATACATACAGACACCCTATAAGGATTCAAATCCCTGAGAAGAAACTTAATTGGGCCTGATCCAGAATGCTACAGCAAGACAGGGATTGGAAAGAAAGATCACATTTCTCTTTATTGGCTTCTCTTCATTGGCTCCCTGTTTAATCCAGAGTTGAATTTAAAATCTTGCTCCTTACATACAAGGTCTTGAATAAACAGGCCCCATCTTATCTTAATGACTTTATAGTACCAAATCAGCCCATTAGAACACTCTTGCACTGCATGCAGGCTTACTTAGTATTTAAAAGTAAAATGGGAATAAGAAATAAAGATTTTTGAATGACAAGCAGCAGTGAACCTACAAAGGCTGCACAAGGTCTGTGCATGTAATACAAGTTCATGGATACCCATGAAATTCATGTTACAGTATTTGGATGAACAGATGTGAAACTAATTGCCATGCAAACAAACATAATGGAATCTATGAGTTAAATGACAATGTGTTAAAAATGTACAGTCTGCACTAAAGTAGATGGATAGATTAACCCTCATTTATTCATATCAGTTTTAACACGTTAACACGTTTGGCATTTACTTCTTCATCAACATTGATTCAAATGTTGACTATGAGATGTTTTGCAAGTTAAAAAGGAACATATGAAATACAATGATAAAATGCTAATCAATTGATTAATTTTCTCACCTGCTTGAGAGCTTATCTGGGTGAGATGCAGGGTACATCATGGCGAGTTTGCCAGTCTACCACAGTGCAAGCACAAAAAGACAGACAACCATTCATGCTCACATCAATGCTAGAATCCAATCTAAAATCACCATTTAACTTAACATATATTATCATGGAAGTCAGCCCACACAGACACAGGTGGACCTTTTCTGAATTCTAATGCAGAAACTGTCCTGCAGAGAGGTGACAGTCCTAACTAATGAACCACTCTTCTTCTCTTCCCCCACCCCTCCACACTAGATACATTTATGACCCTAAAAATCCCCTAAGATGAGCAGCAGAAAACCTATTACCAATGATAAAGGCGCTGTATTTTGCCGTATAGCACAAAAAATTGGTATGGTGCCAATAATGTACTGTTTTGCAATTAAAATGCATTTTACTTGTTTGAAAGTTATATATAATCTGTGTTCCCAGGGGATGTGAACAAGCAAAAAGTGTGCTGAATGTTGAGTACTTCAACAGCCTTTTTGAAATATACAGACACAGATGAAAGCTCAGAGTGCATTTGGCCCCATATACTATACCGTATGTTGACAGCAGACAACAAACATACTTGCCTGAGTATTGCAAAGCCGCATGTTTGGATGGAGAAACTGTTAGGACAAACTGCACTGTCAGTCCTTGAAATTAATGCATCAGAGAAACCATGTAATGCAATTTGTATGACTTCTAAGCAAAGCTAGTGGAAGTGAGTGGGCCTAAAAACAGTTCTAGTGAGTCTGATTCCAGCTGCACCACACTACGCATTTCTTTTCACACATTTGAATTCAAACAAGGTCCCAGAAAAGTGGATTGCTCAGACCTTGCAGAAGAGCTCCTGTTTTTCTCTGAATGTATTCAATTTGAGTTTGTTGCTGGCAATATTATATGGCAAGTGAATGCTGGAGAAATTAACTAATGTTGGGTACGCTCTTTGATTTAAAACAAATTTGTCACAAAACATTGTTTACTAATAATAAACTATTTTTAAGGGCAAAGGGTGATGGATTTATTCTTGGCATTAAGATATTTCCTGCTTATCCAGTGGATGTGCTCTTGGTATAGCCAAGAGTCATAATGAGCAGGATAGAAACACTGTGCTGTGTTATCACTTTAAGAGCTACCATTGGCTCAAGTAGATATGCTGGCACAGGTGGAAACTGGGTAGGTGGCATAAAGCTTTAACAAGCAACAGAGAGCACAGCAGTTGGTGTAGCAAGGATGTTTTTGGGATTGATTGTGGGTTGTGTACACAGTGATCAGCTGATAACAGCACGTTCTTCCTGAACAAATATAATGTTCCGTGGAATTAAGGAAAGTCCAGCTGTCATTTGGCAAAAAGCAAAAGCTCTAGAGTTTATTAAACCACAAAACTGATGCAACTTTAAGCTGATGAAAAAAATCTGTCTGATTTGTTTTGCACTCACTTAATATTGCACTATTTGTTATCAAAATATTCACAATAGCTATGCAAAATATGAACTGTGGTAAGTTCTTGCATCTTTTGTCCTGTTTAAATCGTTTAATGCCCTCTTACATCACCCGTTCACCTATTTTGTCTTTCAAGGTTTTGCATGTTAAATGATAATATTTCATGTTTATTTTTGTATGTTAAAACAAAAGAAGTTTTGTTGCCAGACTATGCATGTGAGTTCCCCTGTTAATCAGGGCATTAACGTTGTATATCTCGTATGTTCAGAATCTGGCTGCTCACTCATTGAGCAGTACTACAAGCATGGATTGGTTTTGAACTTAGCTTTCAGGATTAATTATTCAGTGCATTTTTGATGGACCTCTGAAACTGTTTCCCCTGTTGCAATATTAATTGCCTTGCCAAAATGTATTACAGATTTATTTTCAATCATTGAAGGGTGTCACCCACCCCCAACTGAAAATAGGGAATGCAAACAGAGTAAGGAAAGTAAGGAGATTACTGACCTAATGATTGTGATTTCAAGAGATGGATGATCGAAGTGTCAACAGATTTGTGCATTTGTGCTAGTGCCCATAAACATAGACATTTTTCTCTTTCTTTCTCTCTCCCTCTGCTGTCCTTAGGCTATTGTGGTATCAAGAACACAAAGCATAAAATACATTTTAACCCAAGTGGCAGCCATTTGAAAACTCATTTTGTGCTCTCTATTGTTCTTAATGCCTGCCTTTTGTGAATAGATTAAGACTTGTTTACCTTGTTTACCCTTATTTTTCTTAAGACATTGCCTTTTTGGACATTTGGATGTAGAGTGATAAAGGAATAAATTATAGTTGGATCACAGACGTAAAAAACTGAACAGATATTCCTATTAAACTAGCAGTTTTCATGAGATGCATTTAGATTACAAAAAAGTTAGTCCAAAATTTAGAGAGTAGATTTGGAAGTTGTTAGTGAAACCTTGTCTCCTCAGGGAGGTCATTCCAAGCCTTTGCAGATTTGATAGCGAAGCAAGGTCACCCTGAGTTTTTAAATTAGATTTGGGTACAGCAAAGAGTGACCTTCCTGATGATCTCAAGCAACAACCGTTGGCTCATAGGTACTTAAAAGCTCAGTGATATAGCTGGGAGCCAGACCAGCAAGTGTGTTAAACATGAATAGTTGAATCTTAAAATCAACCCTGAACTGAAGATGCAGCCAGTGTAGCTCAGCTAAAATATGTGCAATATGCTCTCTCCTGCTGGGAATAAGGCTTTGAGCACCAGGGTTCTGTACTGATTTAAAGCAGGTCAGGTTATGTTTTCACATGCAGTGTGTAATGAGATACAGTTATACAGACACTGCAAATAAAATCTTAATTGTTTCTTGAGCTTGATTTAGTGAAACACGAAACACATAAAAAATAAACAAAAAGGCAGTGTTTTAGGAATCTTGAGTGAAATATGCCATGTCACACAGAAATTTCTGTAGTATATGTAGATCCTTTATAGGATGGCTAGTTAGACCCAGTGTGGCTCATTACTCAAAGAAACTGCATTATGCATTACATTTCACTTTTTTTAAAGTAATGTATTAAATTACTTAATTACTCTCTAGAGAAACAAATTTATAAAATGTCCTCCATTGTCACATGATTACCATTTAACAATATAAACAATTATTCCACTATTGTAGAAACATGTGCAGGTAAAAATGGAGGCTACTATCCTGCAAGGCCTACTGCTCATCACTGCTTTTGTTAACTGCTGCTGGGCTGAGGTCAGCATGCATTCAGCTTTACCATCACTCCAGTTGATGTCTGTGTAAATGTTTCCAAAGAACCCAGTATAATGCAGTCTTTTCTGTCTGGTATATAGTATATAGTTTGCACCATTGCTCTGTTGTCCTTTCATTCACCAAGAATAAAAGTAATGTTTATATTGTCACTTCTCAAAAGTTGTGACCATTGACCTCCCTCCTGCACATGAATTGAAATCAACTGATTACAGCTCTAAAGAGCCTTTGAATTTAAAATAACAATATATACAGTATCAGTCAAAAGTATTGGACACACCTTCTCATTTAATGTTTTTCTTTATTTATGTAGTAAACAAAAACGTGTGAAATAACTGAAAACATGTTTTATATTTTAGATTCTTCAAAATAGCCATTTTTTTTTCTTTGATTACTGCTTTGCACACTCTTGGCATTCTCTCCATGAGTTTCATAAGGTCATCAGCTGAAATGGTTTTCCAACAGTTTTGAAGGAGTTCCCAGAGATACTGAGCACTTGTTGCCGTTTTTGTGTTTTTGCGGTCCATCTCATCTAAAACCATCTCGATTTGTGAGGTGACTGTGGAGGCCATCTGGTGCAGCACTCCATCATCTCCTTCCTGGTCAAATAACCCTTACACAGCCTGGATGTGTGTTTGGAGTCATTGTCCTGGTGAAAAATCAATGATGGTCCATGTTACTACAGGATGCTGTGGTAGCCATGCTGGTTCAGTGTGCCTTCAATCCCCAAAAGTGCCACCAGCAAAGCACCCCACAGTATCACACCTCCGTGATGCATTTAGAGACTATCTGTTCACGTTTTCTGCATTGCACAAAGAAATGGCAGGTGGAAACAAAGATCTCAAAAATTGGACTCATCAGACCAAATGAGAAGGTGTGCCCAAACCTTTGACTGGTAGTGTATATCAGTGATGGGCAGTAATACTTTACAAGTGATGTGTTACTGTAATCCGATTACTTTTTTCCAATAATGAGTAAAGTAAGGGATAACTGTTCCAAAAAAGCTAATTAGATTACTGTTACTTTCCCGTAAGCATGTTGCGTTACTGCATTACTGCTTTACTAAACTGTGATTTTGTTTGGGAGAGTGTCTCATGACAATGATGTAAGCTCATTCAACGTTCGTGGTAACAGACGTGTGCATATCAACAATGGTTAATATATCGAGTGCAGTAGAGAGTACGACCATGCAGCGTTTAAAGCATGGAAGTACTGACCTTACTTTGAGTTTGATTCTGTAAAAAGTGACAAAAACAGTAGCGTACGCTGTACACTGTGTGGGAAGCAAATAAATTTTTACAGCTAAAAAACCCCTAAACTTCCAATCAAGTACTGAGCACGCTGCCATGAAATTCACAGAGAAACCCCCAGATCACAGACATTGACATTACCCAGACACTGACACACCTGCACCAGGGCAAACCTCCACCTGCTCCACTCCTGCTAAACAGGTGAAAATAGATTTAGGAGCGATAGGACTTAGTACCGCTGAATCTTTGATTTTATTTATTTTCTGCTGTTTTACTTGAATCTATTTGAAAGCGTGAGTGTAAACACAAAAAGTTATTTTATTTTATATGCTGGAATGTTCAAAATAGGTTTAAATTGTCAACAATTTCTTCAAGTCAATGGCTGTTGTATATAATTTAATTTTTGCTTGATGCAATCTGCATAAAGTTAAAAGACTAAAACTAATAAAACAATTTTTAAAAAGAGACTTTTTCATTTGATTACATTTTATATGATGGATTATGCATAAAAAAATAGAATTGGACTGAAAGGTCTATTGCTTTATTACCTATTCAGCTTGTGTATCATGTTTTTAAAAAGTAACTAAGTAACTAATTACTTTTGAAAATAAGTAATCATTAAAGTAATGGGATTACTCTCCAAAAGTTGATTCTGTTCATCTGGACGTAGCGTTTTGTGGGAGAAACTTTTCGTCACTCATCCAAGTGACTTCTTCAGTCTCAGCTGACTGCAGGTTTTCCCGATCTTATAAACAGTACATTTGCATAATGACTGAACCCAACCCAGTGAAGGAACAATGGGCTGACTAAAACCCGCTGACCAAAACCCACTGATCAAAGCCCACTGATCAATGGCCATGAGTACCATTCACAGAGAGTTGGGGAATGGCTGCAATC
>NW_005187412.1:1444910-1453969 GCF_000239375.1 Pundamilia nyererei | reverse complement strand
ATCTATGGACTCAGTGGTCACTTTTAAAAAACAGCTAAAAACCCATCTTTTTAAACTTGCTTTTAGTTGATTTTTATTTTTAGGTTTTAGCTTCTGTGAAGCACTTTGTGATTTTTATCTTGAAAGGTGCTATATAAATAAAGTTTTACTTACTTACTTACTTACACTCTGTCAAGCTCCTGGTCAGTCAACATGGTCACCTTGCTGTTTTGCTGAGTCAGGATGGTGGTCAGCCCACATCTCTGGATCCGCTTGATCATCTCTAGGGTGGAGTTACATCTTGTTGGAACGTCCTGAACAAGCGGTTCTGTTTGATGTCCATGTGCAGCTTGCTGTGCCTTTAATTCCTGAGCGTTTGCTGGACTATGCTTAAAATGTCCAACAATCTTGCAACGTTTGGCCAGAGCCCTTTCAAATGCGCTGTCGTAAAGAGAAACTGTGACCATTCTTTGCAGAATGTGGGCCATGCAGGGCATGTGTTCAAATGGAAGTAGTCTGGCGGCTTCAACCATGTTACGAGCACTGTCGGTGCCAAGCGTGGTTACCTTGTCCTTGATTTTCCATTCGTTTGCAACATTCAGAAAATGATCAGCACACGCCTCAGCATAGTGTCTCTCTTCAGTTTTACTCACTGTTAGTGCAAACGATTGGACAGTCCAGTCGTTATCAATAAAATGCACCGTGACCCCCAAGTAATTATCGTTGTTCACCAAAGTCCAATGGTCTCCGGTGAGAGCGACGTTCCTTACTTGCACAAGCTTGCTGGACTGCTGAGCCCTCTGGTCCTCATACAAAGTGTGCAGTCTCGACACAATGGTTCCTCTTGAGGGCAGATTGTAACACACATCTCCTGATGCAGCGCGAATGACTTCTCTCAGTTCATCATCTTCTACTATGCTAACTGGTCGGCAGTTTTTAGCTATCCAAACAACCAAGGAATTGGTTAATTTTTCTCTCACATTTTTTGTTATTCGTCCATGAGCACCATACTCCTGAAGCGTAGACTGGCGAGGTCCCGTAGAGGCGGATTCAGTTGGGTGTTTTGCTCTCAGGTGATACACCAGTGATGAACTGCTTCTGTGGTACCTGAATTCAGCTTTGCAAATTGTGCACCTTACTCTCATTTTGTCCAACAAGCCATCAGGCAACTTCTTAAAGAGAAACTTTCCACCCAAAAGTCCGCCCTCATCCATGCTTACGTGTGTTTGCTAGTGTTAGCTAGATAGTAGCATGGTGTCACTTCTTCTTCTTCTAATCATTTCTGTCAGGCCAAATGCCAGCACAGCACACTGTTGCCCCCTCCTCCAGAGGTGCTCATGAGTTTAAAGGTCTTAGATTACAGGAAATTAAAAAAAAAACAGCGTTAATTTTTTTAACGTGATAAACATTTCGCATTGATCTCAACAATTAACGCGTTAATTTTGACAGCACTAGTTATTATACAATCCCAGCAGTATGTCAAGTAAGTGGGGGATGATGGCAAGTAACAGATCACAGTTTTGTCCAAACAGTTTTGTTCTCCTCGGTGCATCACTTTAAATATACAACTATTTAATGTTAGATCATATTATGTGCAATGAAAGGCTACAGAAAATTTTACATTACATTTAAATTTGAAAACATTTACTATTTGAAACCCAATTTAAACAATCCTGGAAACACCCGTGGTCTATAAAAAACTGAAAGGTATGTGTTGTGTAATGTTGTTTTCTTTCTTGGAAGCCTCAATGTCAAACTAGCATAACAACCTCAGTTCCAATATCATTAAAGATGCTAAATAGAGTAAATCCTTAGTTCTTTGCCAGCTACAGTGTTCATGAGAAATACTTTAAGGCTTCATAAAAAGCTGTAGCAGCCCTCAGTATTTTCAATAGAGATGGAAAAATGTCACTAATGGCAGCCTACATGGTTGACTCTGCACTGCTCTGTGTACAGTAACAATAACCTAGATTTTCATCATAACATTAGTAAGTTGTCGCAATGAAAAATAAAACTTGAATGCATTAAACAATTAAAGAATCACAAAGGTAGAATATGCTCTTGTTAATGTTGTGGTTTCAAGATAATGTGGAGGAAAAAACTACACAGACTGCATGCAGGATTATGGCTGCCAGCATCAATGTGACAGTAAACCATCTGTTACACTCGTCACGGGAACTGCTTAACTATAGTTGTTCCAGCTGAACCCTTCTCCACTTTGGAGAGAAACACTTCCCTTTCAAATGCTGCGTTGGAAACATCAGCAAAGCTTGTTGTCAACTTTCCCCCCCACAAGGCCGGTATTAATTCTTTTCATTTTTATGGCATCATGTGCAAATATGCTTTAGCTATTTCTATTTTAAAAGTGTCACTGTCCAGCCAAGATAGTCACGATGCAGGCCTCCTAATTAGATAATTACATTAATAATAATGATGATGACGCAATTAAATCCAGTTTTTAAGAATTCTAATTTCTAATAGAAGAAAGTATTTCATTAATATAATAAAGTGTCCCACTGTGTTTCCAACAATATTTTCGAGTCCAAGAACAGTGTCAACTACTCTAGTATTCTCCTGACAGAGGCCTTAAGTGTTTAGTTTCATGCCTGAGAAATACAGAGCATATATTGCCTGACCCTGGGTGCACTGATGAATCATGCAGCACTGTAACAAAGTTTACCCTGGGACTCATGTTAACAAGGAGAGTGAGGCCAACATGAAATACAAGTAACATAACCTTATGCTTAACATTAACAATTAAATAACAAATGCCAATGGGACCTGCTCCCCTACATCCCACACAACTGTGAGCACAAGAGTAAGAAGCAGAGTATTATAAAAGAATAAAAATATGCCTCAAGTCTTTAATACATAATAAAGAATATGAAAAGTTTTTGTCCCTGTTTTATAAAAAAGAGGTTTGTGGAAGAAATGTAATATGAATTTACATCAGATTATTATGTATGCTATCCATGCAGAGTTTCTGATTTTTTGAATGCCATTTCATGACACAGACAGCCTCACATTTCTGACCTCACCTTGACCTAACCTTATTCTGTGTCATTTAACTTTAACCTTAACCCTTGTCAGTTAATGATGTGAAATCACATGTTCAAGGCATAAAATAGGCACACATGACAAACAGAATGCGTATTTTTGTATACTGTTACTGAAATGACTAACTAAAAAAACCCCAGCAACAATAACATCAGTAATCTCTTATCATTGATATTAAAGGGTTAACATACGAGAAACAAACAAAAAAGAATTTTTATGAATGGTAAGCTTTTGTGTTAGTTTATCTAAACCACTGAACTGATTTATACTGTACTTTTTCTGGCATCTATACTTTTGTTTATTTATTTTTTAAATAAAAAGACAGATGGAAGATATTCTGAATGAGATATTGCAATGAAAGGAACACAGGAAAACAGGCTATAATCTGGCTGTGAAATCATGACTTGACTCGTGTGAAATGACAATGACATGGAATTAATAAAATATTCAGATTCTAATCGTCTTTAAAGAGAGCTAATGTTCTTTGGACTGCTCATTTCTCACAACTGTGGTCTTTATTGCCATCTAAGCCAACAAACCCCTTCTGATAGCCTTAAAACATGAGTGGTCATAGTCTGTGGGCGTCACACTCTCGGCATGTGAGTCAAAATGTGTATTTCCCAAACTGCTGAAGTACTCATTTAAAAGGGAATTCTATATTTTACCAAGTAATATCATTCTCGTTGTTAAATTAAGTATGAACACACAGTGACACAGTATCTCGCTCCTCAGTTTCTGTCTTCATTGTGTTATTATGACTGTGTGTGCTTGACTGGCTGTAATGGGTTTCTTGTGTAACTCATAGGACTACATGCATAAAAACAGTATACACATTTATGGGCCTGTTAAAGCAAAACCTGCATTCTTATACTGTAAGTGAGCTGAACAGTATGCAAAGCCCTGTAAAACACATAATTTCCTTAGGGCTTATTAAAGTATTCTGATTCTGAAACTCTGCAGAGTGTAAAAATCTGTGAACATATCCAGTGAGTACTGAGCATCTGAAATTCTCTACATATGGAAAACCTTGTTTCACAAAATGAAAAGAGAAAATGTATCAAAACACATTATATACAGATCCAGCATGTGATTAAAATGATGACATTACATTCATTACATTTGCAGTTTATCAAGGGTCACTGAGATGTCCTTACCTTTAAATATAATTCTTGCTACCCTGTTCTGTCTGTCGTCTTATATCTTTGTCCATCTCTGACTGAAGTTAGCTCTCTTTCTTTTCTCTCCCTGTGAAGTACAGCAGCTAGACCTTTAGCTAGCAACACACTGTGACAAACTGCACACCAACAGTTTGTGTGTTTGCTGATATTTGTTAAGCTGATAGAAACGTTGAATTTGAAATTACCTGCCACTTAAAAAGAAGTCACTCCCTTCATGATTCCTCGTCTTCTGTAGAGCTAGCGAGATGCTGAAGTGCTGAAAATCAGTGTTTGACTTGCAGGAGAACTGAGCCTGGCTGTTAGGGTGATAGAAAGGGGTACATCTAAATATTTGGCCACGTATGAAATGTAATTGTTTCTGTACAGACTGTAAACAACTGGGATTGTTTTTTCTTGACTAAATCCCCTTTCTTCACAACAATTTACTAAGACGATGCATTATTTTAGAAACATTCTTGCATGACAAAGCCTCACCCCTGGTCTGCATGATCTACTCAATCATCGTCACCTCATTACAAATGAACACAACACTGATACACAGCCACGGCTGCCAAAGACTCATGTTTCAGAATCTGATTAGCTTTGATGTTAATGAGAGCTTTGCCTCTATTGCTAACCCCCAAGGTTTGTGGATGAGGCTCTCCATCTATACACTGCTGCATTCTGACACCGATGCCCAGATGGTGGTACAGTCTAACCCCCTCTATCTTTTTTCTCCACTTGCTAAATACACCAATGAGTGTTGCCCCTGGGCATTGACAGTGCATATGGACACCATGAATACCTGCCTGATCTCATTATAACAGAAAAAAACACATAACTTCATAACAAAGGAGAGGAAACATGTTATGCGAACAGCTGGCTTGCCATCCTCACTTCATCTAAAACTCTGCTAATGGTTGGTCTAATTGATAGATTGATTTCTGTTTTTACCATTGACCAAGAGTTGAAAGTAGTGTTTAAACTGTTCAGTACTGCTTTCACAGGAGTTCAGTTCTATGCCCCTATGGTGAATTATTTCATCTAAGACAGCTGACAACACAATGATGTTACTTTTTTCTGCAGGTGTCAAAAACATACTAAACATATGGTTCAGGAATAACAGCAGGCAACTGGGATAGTTTCCCGCAGGCCCGTCACTTTGTAGTGATTGGTCTTTATATCCAATCATGTTTATAATAGCCTTAGTTAACACGTAATGACCATCAGAAATTATGTTATATTTTTACATAACATTTTGTGGTTATACACTTAATTTGTATTTTCAAAACAGCATTCAAAATATAAAAAAAAAAAGACACAAACTATAACAAGACAGGTTTGATAAAAATTAGCACTAAAAATTAGTGCTGTCAGCGTTAATCTCGTTAAAATAACGCTATAACTGCATTAACGCGGCAAATCTCCATTAATGAGTTACCGCGGATCGCCCCGTGTGTGGGGCTACACGGCATCAACGCGTTCGCGCAGTTAGCTTGTTAACACGTGGCAACACTACTAAAAATATATGCTATCTATGCTAGATGCAGTAGAAAAACGTATTTGCACAAACTGGAATAAATTTTAAAATATATGCGTACAACAGCAAATGTAATGCTCACAGAAAGCCTATTCAGATTGCAGTAAACCTCCAAGTGTCATCGCTCATTGGTTGATTGCTAGTTGACATTCCAGGCTTTGGTTGCCCTGGTTACTCTATATTTCCACCTTTAAATTTAGAGGAACTTTAATTCAGTACCTGAATACATGGTTGTTATGCCAACCATGATTTTGTCGAACACTGCTTCAGACACTTAAAAATGCATTACTATTCACGTCTGTTATGGCAGAACATTACAACAGAGGACGTGCCAGGTAACAACTGCTAACATGACAGGCAATAGGCAACATCGCTTTTTTCTATTTTTTACATTAAAGCACTGCATGTGTTCCTCCTGGATGCAATCTTTATAATTCAAGGTTAGAAAGCATACACACTCTAAGATGACACATGGTCAGTACTTTTTAACTGCAGCTAAATCTCCTACCTGTACCTGCAAAACATGCATAAGCCCTCCCTCTAGGGTTTTGTATTAAGACTGTCTTGGCACTAATACCCAGATTCCTAATTCCCAGCCTTACCTTCGTAATATTCTTAATGAGCCCTTAAGCCCTGAGATCCCTCGTTCTGCCATGTTCCACGTTCCCTTTGATCCTGACTATACCTTTCCCAGTATTCTCTGATGGGGGGTCTGTGCATAGTGTTACCTGACTGCGTGGTGCTAATACATCAAATATTCATCCACACTCTCCTGCCTGCACACTCTGTCCTCCAAAACACAAAAAGTCAAACAGTTTTCAAATATTGTAAGGAGAAAATTACATGGCAGCGATGGCTGCTACATAACACATAGCAATTATTGCATGATGCCAATAAGATTGTTGTTTTTCTTGGTTTCTGTAGATCATGTTTGGTCATGTTTGGTAAGTGCCATCTGATTATATAATGCATATTATATAGCTGTGATGAGTTTTTAAACAGTGGATTTTATCACCAAGGTGATAAAGCACTGGGTGACCTTAAGGATTATCATGTCTGCAGAGTTTTGGACAACCCAAGAGTTAAATTTGAAATTGAAAAAAAAACAATCTTTTTTTTATTGAAAAATATATTGAAATTAATATTTATTTATTGTTGTAAAATTTTGTTTATTGTTGTGCTGTTACAACAATTTTACAAGTTAATTGCATCTCACACTCCAGTGTAAATTCTAGGGCTCCATCTGTGGCTTCTTATACGACTCATTACTGAAAAACAGATGCAAGAAGGAACACTTCATCAACTCAATCCACCTGTGCTGCTAAGTTTTTGTTTTAATAAAAATATAGCAAAGCAAATGTGTTAGGCCAATTTCATGGTACTTCCATGCACGTACTAGAAATAGGATGCTGGAAGCCAGTCTGCAGCTAGAGAAAAGAGGGCAACATGAAATGCAAATTTGGTGTTTTCAAGAGTAGCACTATCAGCACGAGTGTATTATGTGTCAGTTTCAACATTTTCTGGCAGGAAAACGTGGATTCTATTAAAATTACTAATGGGCAGAAAAGAAAAGAAATAAAAAGAAAATGACAAGAAAAGAAAAGATAGGCTATAGTGCCATACAAGGACTTCATGCTGTAAAATTCATTTACAAATAACTGTCAGGCTTTTGTATTAAAGTCTGTATAGGCTGACCTGTCCTTAAATCCTGTTATATTGCTATAATGCCACATTATCATTTAGGAGAATTTTATTTTTCAGAGTTTTTACATTGTTAACATCTGTCACAAGTGGTTCAGTAGTGTACCAGTCTATGTGTTTTTTGTTTAGTATTGTGTATTTTCCTTTTAGGCCCTGCTCTCACACTCTAGACAGTTTCCTGTGTTGATTCAGCTCATTAGTGTTGGAGTATATAAGTCATTTATCAGATGCTATGGGTTGCATTTATTTTTTCTTTTAGTGTTCTTATCTCTGAGGTTGCCTTGCCTGTTAACTGGTTTCCTGCTGTTAACTGTATGTCTGAATAACAAAAGCCTTTTAACCCCAGCTGTCCAGCTGGTGACTTTTGTGTCCAATGCCTATCTACAATTCTTGCAGTGCAAACGCATAATCACTGCAGGCACTCAACTTACTTGTGCTATATGAGTTAAGGGCTCCCTTATACCTGTTGTCTGATCTATCAGCCTTGCCCACTGGAACTGGAAACAATCCACAAGTGACAATCAGAAAATCAGGGAAGTTCAATGTTCAATTTGTTTCTTTTATTAGAAATGTAAATAGTATTTGTGTACTTTCCAACTAAATGATATTAACTACACACACTGGCAGCGATGGCTGCTACATAACACATAGCAATTATTGCATGATGCCAACTTTAGAGTGAACACAAAGCACAACACCTTCCGTCTTTGATTAAAATGATAAAAAGCTATCATAAAAAGATAAAAAGTCATCACTGGACTGGTGAATCCTTGAACTTTTGAGAGCTATGTTAGTACAAGGAACTTCTTTCTTTATTTTCTTGTTCTTTTAATCTTACTTTCTCAGAATGTTATCTGTAATAATAATAATAATGATACTGGATTGCATTTATATAGCGCTTTTCGGGACAGCAACAACACAAAACGAGAGGGGTCTTGCTATACCCTCAAAGCAAGAACCCTCAAAGCGCTTTACAATACCACTATTCATTCACTCTCACGTTGCACATTCATACACTGGTGAAGGCAAGCTACAGTTGTAGCCACAGCTGTAGCTTAATGCCTTAAGATCTGGATTTAATATAATATTCTTTGGTGTGATTTAAAATCATTCACAGGCAGAGGTGGCAAAAGTACAGAAATTATATACTTAAGTAGAAGTAAAGATATTAATAGTAAAAATTACTCTATTAAAAGTTGAAGTACTGATTTAACTTCTTTACTCAAGTAAACGTGAAAAAGTACCAGCTCTGAAATGTACTCAAGGTAAAAAAGTAAAAAGTAGCTCTTTGGAGGATGTTTCTATTCAACTAAATTTTATTATTTATATACAAATCACAACAACAGTTGCGTCGAGGCGCCAGCTATTTTTGTGCAAAGCTAATTGAACCATGCGCTATATTAATGTAGTAATAAAATAATACTTGTAGGTGGGAATACAAACTTTATTTTAGTCTAAATTTTAATTCTAATAAATGTACTCAGCTTGAACCATTTCAAAATGTTATGGACAAAACTCTTTTTTTTGTCTAAAATTAACATTGTTGTTAACAAAAAGTTGCCAAAAATGCCCAATGTATGAAATATAATACATTGTATGATATATACATTGTATGATATATATAT
>NW_005187412.1:1440507-1444821 GCF_000239375.1 Pundamilia nyererei | reverse complement strand
TAAACATCACAGTTCCAAAAAAATCAGAATTTTCTGGCTATTTTTTGATGGGCTTGGTCTTACACTGAGTAGTTCTTACCTGTGAATCTAACCTCTCTTCTCCCTCTCCTGTCCTCTATCTCATGTTTCTCCATCTCTGAGTGAAGTTATTTCTCTTTCCCTTTAGCTAGCCACACACTGTAAGACAAACTGCATACAAATGTTTGTATGTTTACTGATGTCTCTCGAGTTGATAGAAACGCAGAATTTGAAATTACCTGCTACAACATGTTACTCCCTTTATGCCTGCTCGTCTTCTGTAGCGCTAGCTAGCTGAAGTACACCTGTCATTTCCGTGTTGTGGCAAAAAAATAATAATAAAATAAATAAATAAACAAAAACAGCAGCCCTCTTTAACCACCAACTGGCACAAATTTCTCCCTCTGGTGATTAATATGCAACCAGGATTACATTTCATACATTACTGTTTAGGCTGAAATTGCATTTCAGTGGTGAAATAATAACTTTGTTGAAGTACGTTAAACCAAAAGTAACAAACCTGTTTTGAAATTGTAAGGAGCAGAAAGTACAAATATTTGTTTAAAAATGTAAAGAGTCATTATAAAAGGTTCTCAGAAAAATAAATACTCAAGTAAAGTACTACTACGTGAAAATTCTATTTAAGTACAGTAACAAAGTATTTGTACTTCATTACTTCCCACCTCTGTTACCAGATAACAGACGGTGGAACAAGCACACTAACACAGCAACAAAAATGTCTTCTGTCAGTTAAGCTGACAGTTGTCCTATTAGTCTTTGTTTTGTGCTCAGCATACTTTGGTGAATGAATACTGCTCTGCTGCACATCTTCGGTTCATTCAGCGTTCTTGCTACATGATTCGTACATGGGCATTTTATTTTATTGTGGGGGATTTGTTAATTTAAATGACTGCATGGTATTAGTGTGCATGCATGTGGAAGTAACCATAACCCCCTGTGGCATCCCCCCCCCCAGAAACCTCCATACAATTAAGGTAAATATCAAATGGATGCAGGTTGTTCATGTGCATTATGTTGTTTATTTATTCAGAAGAGCCAGAAGAACGCCTGCAACGTGTGGAATATGGCTGAGTGAAGTGGTTCTGCTTAAGGAAAGTGTTTAGTTTGCTAGTTTGCACTGAGCTCAGCTATAGCAAGAACCCTCTCGTTTTTGTGTTGTTGTTGTGCAGAGCAAAGATATCTACCCTCCCAGGCCTCTCTCCTCCACCCTTCTCCCTCATCACTAACGAACAAACTCTGCCAGGCCTTACCTCAGGCGGCCTCCTGTAATTATTCCCCAATGCCACAAACTGGTGAAATGGGTGTCCGTTACACACTATGTGCCGAGCTAAGAAAAACAACAACTGTGGGGCCATTATTTGTCAATCAAACTCAGGGCCAAAACAAAATGCTGTCTGGTGCACCCTGAGTCCTAGTTATCATCATTGAAAACTGTCAGACCAAAGAGCATTTTTATTGATTTATGTATTTACTTATTTATTTATTTTTATCATCCTAGCATTTTCCCTGATCTCTGCTTGGATTTGCTGCTGAGCCTGTCCTACAATCACATTGTCTTCTTTTGAACAGTACACTGCACAAAAGTTGCTTAGTGCAAAAATCACTGCAAGGGCTGCACATGGAGAGTAGAACAATAAAAAGTGTAATGTGTGTGAGCGGAACCGAAATGGGGGGTAGAGATGGATTTAAAAACACATTTTTTTAAAAACCTTATGCGGCGAAATCGTAATGAGCAACAGATCATGAATAAATGTGGATCTGATGTATTTTTAATAGGGATAATGTCCAATTCTGCAACTGTACTAGATCTAACCAAAAGCACATTTCAACCTTTCAACCCAGGATAAAAATCATCAGTGAGTAATATTTAAAAAAAGTACGATCTACTATCCCATGTTAAATCTTTACTCCCTCTATTGAGTTATTCTTCGTGCTTTATTTTCTTACTTCCTATTTTACTATTTTACTTTGCCCCATCTCCACCAGAATCCAGAGTTTAGGGGGATTCAGTCATTAACACCTACCTTCATCTGGGGTTCTACTATATGATGTTGCTTCTCACTGGAGCCAAACCTCCAAAAAAAACCCTTACATTTTGCATGCTCAGTGTTGCAAAATATCTTTCCTTTCTCAAATGCATAGATTGAAAGTTAATGATTGAGTCACTTGCAATGGAAACAAATCCAATCATAAAATACAATTGTGAAACAACCTAACATTAAAAAAAAGAAAAACTGTACGAGTCCTGGTTTCCAATTTTTTGCAGAAATACTTATTTCTTGTCACACAATTGTTGTTCGGAGCTGAAGCACCTCAGTGATGGACACATCAGGTCATGGCTCAACTAGTTAATCTGGTGGGGATGGAGGAGATTCGCTAATCACTGATTTGAAGCTGGTTCCAACAGGTTGATCTTTGCTGAGTTTGTTTAGTCTTTCAGACTGCTATTGCTGATCAAACAGACTTTTGTCGTCATCTGCAACGGCGGCAGATGTGCTGGCGATACAGGCACAGCGGGGGAGGTCATCGCTTTTGGTGCAGGCAGAGTCTGTTAAAAGTTTCAGTAATGTGCTGCTTATGCACAAACACAGCTGAGGATGTTCTCCTTCACTGACTTCATAGTCTTCTCCTTAGACAGAAAGGTGGAGGAGCAGCTGTATCTTTCTCAGGAAATCTGGTGTCACTTATTCTGAAATTAATAAGTAACTTACTTAACTAGGGGCAGCCTATGGAAAAACTGCGTGAATTTATCCCCCTCTTATAGGTTATAGTTTACAGCTATGTTCACCTGGAAGGAAAGTTATGCAGATGAAACAATTATAAGTTTAGCAGGTTAAGTGTTGAGCAGGCAGTCTTGTAAGCCATAATAGTGGCTCGTAGTAGTGGAATGTACCTCTCACTTAAATTAATGACGCTAAATTAATGACGCTTATCAAAATAAGACAGGATTTCCTTTATCTCCATTAATGTAATAGAGCATTTTTTTTCTTTAATGGGCATCATATGGAATAGCCATCGCATACTGATGCTTGGTCGCGGTATAACAAAGAGGGTGCGCGTTAAAGTTAATTTTTTCTTATGCAAAGCAGTCTGAAAGCGTCAACAGGAGTCCATCAACGCATCCAATAGACATAATGAAACCACGGGTTCTCTGGATGTCATTGCTGTGACAACACAAGTAGCCATGGTAACCAAGGAAATATTAAAGAAGCTTGTTGCAGTTGAGAGGCATTCGTCTTTTAGAGAGGCATTCGTCTTTTATTGTGTCTTCAACATTATGACTTTGTTTTTTTTTCCAAATCCAACCCACATAGTTTGCCTGCAAATTCCTCGCCAGCTAGAGGTGTTGCGTAATCCTACACAAACAGAGACAAAAAAGGTAAAGTCAAGAACAAAGAGCAATAGCGAATGCAACAGAAAGTGAAGTCATAATCTCTGTTTGTACTGACATTGGTGTAGTACAGGGTTTGTGGTAAAATGAACTAACATATTGTTCTGTTTCTATTTATTTATTTAAAAGGGACAATGCTGTTTGACAGCTTTCCAGTGCAAATAATGAAACTGTTGTGCTGCACACAGAGTTTATAGCTATTGCTAATTTCAGTCCCCTGTCCCTGGTTGTGTTTGACATCCAGAATGCACAAACGATATACAGCATTCAATTACATAAAACTAAAATACTAAATACTAAATATTCACAATATTCTTCAGTATAAAGAGTAGTCTAAAAGTAAATCTAAACAAGCAAGAAAGCCCACTATCCCAGAAAACTATTAATGATAATAATAGTAATACATTTAAAACAAACCAAAGATTATTGTTAACCCAAGTTATGTACATTTGTTTCAGCACAGCTTACTGCGAGAGCATCTGTTGCTGTTTTTCAGTCTCTTGCTTACATGAAGTGTTCACTTCATGTATGTGTTTTCTCTGCAAAACAGACAGAAAAAAACAAACAGCGAAGACGTGAAACATGGTGAAACAGAAAGCAGCAGGGAGAGACTACAGATACAGACTGAGCAAAAGCTCGCTTATAGCTAATCACATCAGTTGACAGTAGTTTCATATTTTACATCATAGACTAATTGTTGTGATCCTTCAAATCTAACAGCATTTATCCATCCAGCCATTCTCATCCAAATTGATGGAATGAAACTTACCTTGCGGCTTGTTTTAGATGCCCTCAATCAAAGAATGACCAACGGCCTCACAGCGTGCTCTTTGTTTTACTTCCCAGAACTGTTCAAGTTAGAGCAGCTCTGGCAAATAAAATAA
>NW_005187412.1:1430205-1440209 GCF_000239375.1 Pundamilia nyererei | reverse complement strand
CTAATTAAAGCAACGTAACTCAACCTAAACTGAAAAAAATAATGCAGTCTTGACAAGCCAACATTTCTTTTCTTTTCCTTTTCTATTTCTTTTTAAAGCGCATCAGTTTTGACAATTTTCCAACAAGGAGCTAGAAGAGTGATGAGTTTGTTTGTAAGTATGTTTCCTGGTAAAGTCTAATTGGGCTTTCTTGTTCCTGTTGAAAATCACCAGTGGTTTATATCTTATTGGAAGCCCTTTGTATTTACGTGCATGAATGTGTTTCTTGATTGTAGATTTATGATATAAATCTTCCTCCAATGGGGAGGAAAAAGTTCTGTCATTCACTACTTGAGTTTTCTTCTAGAGTCTTCAAGGCTCTTGGTGTTATTGTGCTCCTTGTTTTGAAAAATTAACTTCTTGTTTTGGCCTCTAAAGTTTGTTGATAACTGATAAGAGTTATTTGGCTTTTCTGTCTAATGATGGCCTCATTTACCTGCATCTTTTTAGATCTCATATTAGGGTTCCAGTAAAAACCTACAAAGCCACAAAAAGTTCAACACCACATATTAGTCGTAATTTACCATGGAATATTGAGGGACCGGGCCTTATCTGGCCCCAAAACTCTCAGTCATTTAACTGTAAAATTACTTTTTGATTCTCTGAAAATGAGTGATTTATAAAAATAGTTAATATAGTATTTTTGTTAGACACCTTATGTCTTCACACTGTCTCATAATTATTTGATGTAAGTTTCAACACTTAAGTATACACTAGAGTCAAAAGTTTGCACAGACCCTCTCATGTAATGAAAACTCCGAATGAACACATATGGAGGAATTACAGTATGTAGTAAACAAAAAAGTGTGAAATAACTCAAAACATGTTTTATATCTTAGATTCTTCAAAACAGCCACCCTTTGCTTTGATTACTGCTTTGCACACTCTTGGCAGTCTCCTGATGAGCTCCATGAGGTAGTCACCTGAAATGGTTTTCTAACAGTCTTGATGGAGTTCCCAGAGATGCTGAGCACTTGTTGGCCCTTTGCCTTCACTCTGAGGTCCATCTCATCCCAAACCATCTTAACTGGATTTAGTTCAGGTGACTGTGGAAAACATACCATCACTCTCCTTCTTGGTCAAACAGCCCTTACACAGAATGGAGGTGTGCTTGGGGTCATTGTCCTGTTGAAAAATAAATGATGGTCCAACTAAACAGAAACTTGTTGGGATGGAGTGGTAAGTGGAACCAAAGATCTCACACCAAAGCACAGATTTCCACTGGTCTAATGTCCATTACTTGTTTTTCTTGGCCCAAACAAATCTCCTCTGCTTGTTGCTTTTCCTTAGTAATGGTTTAGTAGTCATTTGACCATAAAGGTCTGATTTGCGCAGTCACCTCTGAACAGTTGATGTAGAGATGCGTCTGCTACTGGAACTCTGTGTTGCATTTATCTGAGGTGCTGTTAATTTGCTTGGGCTTCCTTTCCTGGGGCAGTTCTCGTGTGACCCCATTTCATCGTAGTTCTTGATGGTTTTTGCAACTGAACTTGGGGACTCATTCAAAGTTTTAGCAATTTTCCAGACCTTCAGTTTTTAAAGTAATGATGAACTTAGCTGACTGTTTCTTACCATAATATGAATTCTAACAGTTGTCAAATAGGGCTGTCAGCTGTGTACCAACTTGACTTCCGCACAACACAACTGATGGTCCCAACCCAATTAGGAAGGCAAGAAATGTCACAAATGAACCCTGACAAGGCACACCTGTGAAGTGAAAACCATTTCAGGTGACTACATCATAAAGCTCACTGAGAGAAAGCCAAGGGTTTGCAACGCTGTCAACAAAGCAAAGGGTGGCTACTTTGAGGAATCTAAAATATAAGACATATTTAGAGTTATTTATGATTTTTTTCTTAGCTACATAATTCCATATATCTTACTTCATATATTTGATGCCTTCAGTTTGTATCTACAATGTAGAAAGTAGTGAAAATAAAGAAAAAACATTAAATGAGAAGGCGTATCCAAACTATTGACTAGTATTGTATATATAAACATATACAAAGCTTATCTGTCATGTCTCAAATGACCCATAGTCACTTTAGTCTCTGTTTGTTTCATGTTGGTTTAAATGTCTTATATTATGTATTATATATATATCTGTTCAAATGTTTTAGTTGAATGAAAGTTAAGACAGTCATCCAACGAAAAAGGAAGTGAGTCAGCAGGTCAACAATGGTGCCAAAACCTTCATCTAAAAGAGTACAATTGCCAACAGATGTTTAATAGTGAACACACAGCACATTTCAAACAATCAAAGAGGTCCTGAGACTGTACTGCTTTTACAAAAGAAACATCAAAGAACCGTTCAGCAGCTGATGTGGCAGAACTCAGGGGGAAGGTGGGGAATAAATTACATCAGTATTCAAAGATGCGACTAGTGAAGGCAGCTCTCTGCTAATAGATGGTGCTTCTGTCTACCATACATGTCTCACTGTAAAAGCAAGTAATACCTTGTTTGATACCACTAACTAGTGTGACATGGCATTTTAATTTATGTTTGGCTACTCACAAATTTAAACAGTCACAATCTATGTCAGAGAAGTTTGGAAACAATTGCTTTAAAGATCGTTTCTACAACACATCGAGATGCAGGTTCCCAGATAATATTATATACCGGTATGTACAGCAAAACTGAGAAAACACTGTTACTGTTGTCTCTACTTGTTAGTCTGTGCTCCAGTGAGATCATGCCAGCATGCATCTGCCTGACTAAAAAGCTCTTGAACATGATACCTAATCTTTGTGACATCTACATATAAATCAGACCTCAGGTCCTGACCTCTCTCTGCAGAGGCAAGAAAGGTTTTTATTGTCCTTACCTGGTCCTTTAGCACCCCGAAGCAGTCAGAGCAGAGGGTTCTCAGAGAATATCAAACTGTGTTATAGTTTATTTACTGTCTGCCAAGTTACGTCGACAATAAGCTACTCTTTAATGTCTATGACGTGTTTTTAGTACAAATGTTGACCTTTATTTGTCAAAATATTGTGTCACTTTTGCTGATGTGCACATGTAAGTGCACACTGGAGGTGCACTTTGACACCATAAGGTCAGTAATCTAATCCCTGCATGTCGGGATCCTTTTGTTATATGAGACTACACATTGTCCATTAAGGTTGATGTCGGTGGGAATGTCTGTGTTTAAGCAGTTAAGTGAGAATTAGTGTTTACACAGATGGTCCATTTAGTTTGCAACAGAAGGAGTAGGGTAGTATGGCTTTTACCATGAAACAATAATGGCAAATGACAAATTAATGATGCACAGTTTGTGATTTAATTGTTTAGATACAAAATTCCCCCAAAAGTGGCACATACTGTACAGTTCCTGGTGTTCACTGGTCAGGTTACTTTCATGAAAATGCCATACATTTTTATTGTGAAAATAATATGTATACTGTGAGTATAGTACAGGTACAACATCTTGCCTAATGATGGTATTACTGGGCAATGAATGTATATTCTTTGGACCTTCATGTCCCTCAGAAAAGGCAACTATATAAGGACATTAAATGTCTCAGTTTAATCATTTTCCTCATTTTTACTCAAGTTCCTCCTTGTTGTCTTTTAGAAGAGCAACTGTTACAAGTGCCACTGATTAATTAGTACTTTATAAACCGATTAACCAGGACAGACAGTCTTGGCCCCCCAAGAAGCAAACTCTGGGGCTGAATAATGAAGCCAGCACAGTGTCAGACACTGCATTTCCTGCAATATCCACTTGGAGCTGCAGCAATATAGTAGTATTAACAGCGGCTGCTGGAGCCCTTATCTGTCTACTCAGCTTCACCTAAGCTAATTCTATTGACTGAAGTTGATTTTGATATAATTTCATTTATTCTTAAATAAATTAAATGATAAATTTAAATTTGAACTTACTAACAGCCTGTATAAGAAGTCTGACTTCACTGCAGAGGGAAAGTTTAATGTTGTGTTTGTACAGGTAGTGTCTGTGTTTGCTAATAACTTCACTGGAAATTACAGGCTTTAAGACAGGATTAAGAACACCTATTTTTAGTCATTTGTGCTTATCTCTCACAAAGTCTTTGGTGTTGCTGTTCTTTTTAGTGTGTAGTTCAGTTTTGGTTGGTCTGAAGCACCTGCTTCATCGTCATTAGTCAGCAGTCAGCAAAAATGCTGCAGACAACACATTTTCAAATATAACTGCTATTGTTTTTGTTAATGTAATGGACAGAAATTTGATTTGAACTGAACTAAATTTGATGGGAGCAACACATACTGTAAAAAAAAGTTGGATCAGAGCCATGTTTACCACTGTGTGGAATTCCCTCTTCTTTTAACATCAGAACATAAATGTCTTCCTGGCTCATTTTTTGCTCCGTAACACAAATGTTTGGCAAAAGGTGACTTCTGGCAGGCCAGTTAAGCACTTTGATTAGTGTACAACCAAGCCATGTGATACCACATGTGGTATGTGGTATCTTTCAGAACTGATGGTGCCTTTCCAGATGTGCCTGTTCAAGTGAAATCTGAGTCATTATATACCTTTTGTGGGAAACTGGTTTGTTTTAAATAGAAGACATACATGAAATGGATGACTGAAAACCACATGTCAAACACTTAATGAATAGAAACAAACCATGGGCAGAGTCTCGGTTATCACATAAATACTAATCTCTTAATCAGAAATAAGTCAGAAATGACCAATTAAATGTCACAATCTTAAAAATGTCTTGAACCAGTCAAACATACAATCCTTGTATGTCCACATATGCTTTTTGCACCCCACAGGTAAATAAATCTATAGGTTTGCTGCCTTTTCAGCTGAGCAGATTATTCATGTAAAACAAGCAGGTCGTAGCATAGGTCTAATTATCTTCCACAGCACTCAGCTGCAGTTGCCTTTCGCTGTAAATAGTGTTATCAGGGAGGCAGCAATGTGGAACACATCAGAGGGTCCTCACTCCCAGATTCCCACGTGAATTTGTATCTGTTGATGGACACAAATGAAAGGAGGTCTAAGCACAAAACGGAGCCGAGCGGAGTGGGTGGGGACTTGCAAACTACATAACAAAAAATGTGATTGAAATGTTTGCTATCTATCCTTTTGAAAATGGCTTTAAAATCTAACTATTAAGGGAACACTCTAGCAATTTAGGAAACATTTGCTAATCTACTCGCCCCATAAAAGATTGTCCATAAAAAATTATGCTTGTCTGGTTTGACATAAACTGAACTAGTTACAGAGGTAAACTGCAAGGCTAACTCTACTTAAAATCAAAAACAAAAAATTTAAAAAAAAATGTTAAATTTAGCTGCTACCAGTACATAATTACTTGTGTTTGGTTTGCTAAATGCAGGTAATTAAGCCTTTACAATCATTATCTTCGGTCAACAACTGATTGTTGGTCAAAACAATGTTCAAAATAATAAACAGTGTTTTGTTTTGTTTGGTGCAATATATTCAATTTTTTAAACAAGCTGTTTGGCTTAGTTTTTACCAGAAAGTACAGCTTTTCAAAGAATGTTTAACAGATGCTTCTTGCAATGTTTATTTTTGTGTTTTTGATTCCTCTCAAGTCTGCTATGAAGGTAAGGTGACAGTGTAGTTATTTGTCACTGAAGGGCTTAGCACAGCATACCAGTATGTAAAAAAGCATGTGCAAAAGTCTTGCTGCCTTGGTAACTTCAGTACAGGTTCCTATTCTCAATTTCCAACTCAAACTTTATCTCCCAGTTGCTGTTGTTTTTTTTGTTTTGTTTTTTATCAAGCAAATTGATTCCAAACAAATTCTTATGAAGTTCTTTGTTGATTACTGTGCTGCACAAACCTACTGGCTGTACATTTTATTTGCTTTGCATGCACGACTCTTAATTTAGCCTTATAGGCCGATTGGACAAAAATAATTCAATTCTAAAGACACCCAAACACAATTTCAGGTAGTGTATTTTGGGTCGACAAAAAAAGGCCTATTCTAATTAACATTAATAATAATAATTAATCCAGTTTGATTTTCTGCTCATTTCACTAATTATCATATTGATCAAATTGGTGAAATCTAATAGCAAATGTCAGAAAAATTTAGTTAGATGTAGATGTAGAAAGTGTAAAAGACGACGTATCAAAGGCATCTATTTGTAAATGAAATAAGAACTGAAAGCTCAAATGCAGTTTCTTGATTGGCATGTAGAAAGTAATTGGTATTTGTTGATTGAGTTCCCCAACTAATTTCAGTAATTAGGCTGGGAGGTATTTGTGTGTGCAGGAGCAAGGTCAGTGAGTTACTGGAACTGTGTTTGTTAGCCTCTAAGCTCCTGGGGATTATTGGAAGCTAATTGCTTATCAGCAACAGTGAACTCTTAAAAGTTAGCTGTGTACTCTAGCTGTGTTTCCAAGTCAGATAGATCAACTCATGTGAGACTGTTCAGGTATTTGAAGTTAAGGCACGATGACTTTGCACTCTCCATTTTTCCTTTTTTAAAATTCCAGCAAGAAAACTTAACCAAACAATTAATTTTGGTCTGAATGTAAAAACGTGCTTTTGGACATGTGAAGTATGTTTTTATCTGATTTTAAATGTGCTGTGATTTGGTGTGTATATGTGAGATCACGTGTGTGCTGGATCACTGTGCTGAAATACATAATTTGGAGTGGAAAGACATTCATGAAATAGATGAAGCTCTTTTTTTTAAATCTCCACTGCTCACAAGCACAAAATTAAAGACTTTGAGATTCAGGGTGCAAGTATCTATTGACTGGCAGCATTATGAAAGAGTCAAAACAGAGATTTGATTAAAGTTTAATCAAAAGATTTTATGAGCTATTTATGAGCGCGCGCGCGCACACACACACACACACACACACACACACACACACACACACACACACACTTTCTGTGAAAATCTCTCTGGCTGCAGTATTTTCTGAGAATCTTAAAGAGCAAGTTCATTACTTTACATGCATTTTCATGTATTCTGTCATGTCTTTGTTAGCAAATACATTGTAATCTTGTCACAGTGATTAAAAAAAAATCTTATATATGTTTTAATTACCACAATAAATGAAGATATTTGTGTTATTTTTCCTACAGGGGTATTATAAAAGAAGAACAATGAAATGAGAGTAATGCCCACTCACTGACTCCAAACCCACAGTTCAGTTTTTTTATTCTTCAGCCAGATATTTCAGTGCCCCTTGGATCTTTGTCAGGTCAAAATGTTTTACATGGAATGAGTGTGTGGGTGTTACTCTATCTCCATAATTGAAAATATAATTCTGAGGAATTTTCAATCTGAGAACAGTAATGTGTTGTACCTGTCACAGTGGGAGAAGCAATGAGCTGACATATCCTTCTGAAGTCTGAGTGCACTGTAACAAAAGGTTAAGGTGGATATGAGGGGGAGACATCTTGAAAAAAAAAAAGGAAAACTTGTGTTGTTGAAATACTCTGGCCGACATACTACAAGCCAACAACATTCAAACATGATAAAACACAGCTTTTCTGTGATGTCAAGTCCAGTGCCAGTGCTTTTTCCCGTTATTTTTGTGCCATTGCGATCCACTGAATTATTAATCATAAGCAGTGCCATTTTTTATTCCATGTCCATGCTTTTTCTAGACTTGTATACAACTTCACTCAGCACTCAGGTAGCAACTAGCTAAAAGGAAATCTTTGCTTTTTGTGTTTGTTTTTATTTCTTTTTCAAGCATCCAACCTCTCCTGTGCCCTGCGCCGTTTTCCTTCCCTGCCACATCTCAGCCATACACACCTTCTGTCATTGCAGTTGTCTATCCCTAATAAGGTGACAAGTTTGTGACAGGAGATGCTTGCTTGATTTATTGGCTGCATCTTCTTTTAGAGACGTTTAGCACTTTCTCATCACCCTCTCACGTGTTGTTTGGCACAGGCTCTGCTCTAAAAAAGCGAGGAGTATAACTTGTTTATATAAAACACTATGTGCAAAAGAATCTGCTCTTAGAAGCAATGCAACCATACGCCTAGACATTTATTATTAACTTTACTTGTACTTAATACGTATATATTTTAAAGACTATTTCAAGAGATTGGTCATTTTCTACAGGAATAAACAGTTAGAGAATTCTGACTGACAAATTAAGAGATAGCATACGACACAGGCCTATGAAGTCCGTGTCTTTTCTCAGTCAAAAAAACCACTGGTTAGAACCAGTATTCCAAGTCAACAGCGTCTTTTGACAGAAACCTGACATTGTGGGGAAGCTTAAGTGCTGCTTTGCGTTTTCTGGTTTTCATGCACAATGACTCCTTAGGGCCCTTGCACTAAAAGCCATTAGTGCTCCCAGTGGTGTAAAACTTGCATGAATCTATAAATCTTTCAAGGCAGTGGATTGGATTTGTACTCCTGATAAAGGATAGGTTTTAGATGAACACTACTGGAGTTGGATCAAGTTGCCAGCAGTGCAGGCTGTGATGTTTATTAAAACTGTGAAAGAACATGAAAACTTCTCTTAGGATTTGTTATTGAAAAACTGCAAAAGCCTCTTCAATGGATGGATCTTTAGCACAGACAGTATCTATCCGCTGTATCGTGTAAAATATTTAAAATGTTACATTTTCATTTTTTTCCCCCATTTTCAACCAAGAACAGGTTTTATTTGCATCAGTTCTGGTTACAAACATAAAAAAATGAAAACAAAACAAACAGATGACATATTTCTGTCATACATGCCTAAATCATTCACTCAAACAAGCAACATACTGCAAACTACTTGCCCCTCATACTTGTCTAAATTTATGTCTTCTGCCAAGATCTCCAACTTTACCACACTTTAACAGATCTGCCTGAATTAATAGGCACATGCAGGTGCTTTTAATTGCTGTGTTTCTATACTATTTCTATGTACTGCACTTTTAAGGTTACCTCTGGTATCTGCGGTAAAGAGAGACACTGAACAGTGCTAATGCCAAACTCTGAAGGACAGTAGGAGGGGTAGACAAATAGGGAGGTGGGAATCCAATCGCCCAGCACAAGGGCGAATTATCTGACCAAGGTGCTGAGAGTGGGGTGTCTTCAGCCACTAATTGATAAGAGCCTTCTATCTTTAGTAAGCAGCGGTGTTTGGCTCAGAACATCAAAACCTTGGCTGTGGCTGAAAGGCTTGTTGTGTCCCACTACCTTCTCATCCTAGGCTATCAAGGGAGGGTAAAAGTCAGGATGTCACCTTGCCAGGGGGTCACTTCTGTACTTTCCTGCCTGTAATGTTGGAGTTGTTTCCACTAATGTGAATTTGAGCCTTCTAATTCTTTGTGCTACGCACACAGACATTACGCCTGTAAAAATGGCCACAGTAGTTCTATAAAAAATATTGCATACATAAGATGATTGTGGATATGTGGGAACAACCTATGTAGATGAGTAGCTGTTGAAAGACAAACATTTAAAAAGATGGCACTACTTAATGGAGCACTGCTAAATTTCATAAAGGGTTCATACATCTGTTTTCAATCAAAGCAAATTAATATGACCAGATTATGACAAAAAGTAAAAACTTAGGTATAATTTAGGTCTAGGTATACTGACATTCTTTTACTGTCATCAGAATATCTGTCAAAAGGATTAAATTGATCTCAAGTCTCCCTATAGAATAAAATGGTTCCATTTTTGACTTAGCTTTGCATCATGCTCAGCCCAAAATGTGAGTTTTGCACAGAAGATGTGCATCTTATAAACTCTCTAACAAGTAGATGAAATCCGTGACAGTCTGCAATACATTCATTCTCCAAAGTGGAGAAAGGGAGCCCTTCAAATTTTAATGATGGCTAGGGTGGCATAAATCATGTCCAACCCTCTGGACAAATGTGATGTTTTTATCCCCACTCTAAGAAGGCTCAGAGAAGATTAATGTTGTTTACCACAAGAAATGTTACAATGTTACATTGCTATGTCTCGTTGCAGCCATGTTTAGTCTAGACTCTCTACCAACCAATATGTTCTAGGCTGTATGCAAACTTAAAAAAAATAA
>NW_005187412.1:1427659-1428671 GCF_000239375.1 Pundamilia nyererei | reverse complement strand
TTAATGAGTTTTTTGGGTTCATTGAGAACATGGTTGTTGTTCAATAATAAAATTATTCCTCAAAAATACAACTTGCCTAATAATTCTGCACTCCCTGTATGTTCATGCCAAAGCCCAGTCCAGGTTTATTCCTGGAGGGAAGGTTAGTAATGTCGGTCTACCTGCTGGGCTGAACTAAACAATATGTTTTAATGCGGGGAGGGTTGAGGTCAGAGATTAGATAGAAATATCACTGTTGCACTGTATTCATATTGGTAAATTAGGATGAACAACATATAATGTAACATTTTACTAAGGTGGTGGGCCACCACATTTCACTGGAAGACCACCAAAGTATGTTGGTGTTGATTCTACAAGTGTGTTGGAGGGGTGGAAAACAATTTGTTCAAAATATAGTCCCTTATCTAATTTCCAAATGAGAAGTCTAAGAGTGTTGTGTAAGATAGGTACCGTAAGCCTTTATTTAGGTTGACAACTGGTTACTGCTGAGGCAAGACACCATGTAGTTGTGATGTCATTGTCATGCTCAAACTATTACTGACCTGAACCATTACTGAAATGTTATAACAATATTTAAATATTTTATAGAATAAAGGTGATTACTCAGAACAACTTAATAATGATTTTCACACCTTTAATCACATAAAATGAAACCTGTGCCCAGAGCCACTATTTTTAATTTAAATATTTGTGATGCATTTAAAAGTGTCTTCACACAATGTGCATGTGCGATTTTACACAACTACTACTTGACACGAAAAAGAAGAAACTGGAACAATATAAAACCGGCCTCTGTTAGATCATGGATCAGGCTGGTCATTTTATAGGACTGTTATCTCCTTCACACCCTCTGAGCCCACAAACTCACCCGCCCAGCAGAGTTCCAGCTGGCTCTCCTGATTTATCATTCCTTTTATGGAAATTGTAGCACATCATTGGTTACAACCCCCTTTTTATTATAACCATTTAATCAAATGTTGGTTGCTTCCATTTTATTTACCATTATTGTAAA
>NW_005187412.1:1416880-1425433 GCF_000239375.1 Pundamilia nyererei | reverse complement strand
GGTGAAAATTATTCTTGGAGCTAGGTTTAATTGAGCTGCATTCTAAAGAGGTGCAATTTCACAATTTGTGTATATTTTCTAAGTTCACTATTTTGTCATGTGTTGAGAAAAACACAGATTTAAAAATTACATGGTCTAATATTTACATTTAGCATATAACTGCAACATGCTTTTTTTCGTTTTTTTTAATGACTCGAAAGGACTTGAAATTCAAAATTTCAGACTTGTGACTTGACTCGGACTTTTACACCAGTGATTTGAGACTCGACTCTGACTTGCCTGACATTACTTGAGACTTGACTTGAGACTTGAGGATAAAGACTTGAGACTTACTTGAGACTTGCAAAACAATGACTTGGTCCCACCTCTGGTAATGTTAATGCAGACACTGTCTGTTAATCTAGTTGTAGCTGTCATCATAGTCAATAGCTGCAAAACCAATTCATCAAAATGTTAAGTTTTTCAACTAATTCCAGGCAACTAGTTGACATAACTATTAAAATAAAGATATATATTTATAATTTTTTTTCCATGTCACTGCGGTCCTTCAAACATCAAACAGATATGAGGCTGAACAGTAACACATGAAAGGCAAATCTATTTGTTTATTAATCACCAGGGTATATCGCATAAAAAGAGATGAAAGAGGACAAACTGTGTGGCATAGTCAGGGGTTTAAGTGGGTTGGTGGTTTTTTAAAAACAACTGTTTTGTGTTTTTTGGATGCAACACCGGAACGAGTGCAGATGTCAGTAAGTTGCAGTTGCCACGATTCTGTTTTTCACAGGGAAGAAAAGAAAAAGAGCTAATATGAGCAGCAATAGCCCTGATGAAGTCTCGACAAAAACGGAGTGAAAAAGCAGTCAGAAAACTCCAAAGAAAACCTGTGCTTTTTTGGAACTTAAAGATCTCTTTTATTATAAGACAGTTTGTTCCTTTGGAGCAAAATATAAAGAAATATAAATTTTGCCTCTATTCACCACCACAATATTTTATTGGGAATGCAGATCAAATAATCAAGACTTTTAGTTTGGATTTAAAGAGCTGGGAAAGTACTTTATTAACTGTTTAAGAATTACATTTGATCCTCTCTTTTAAATGCTCAAAAGTATTTGGACAAATTTGGACAAAAATGAATATTGCTTTAGTAATTAAATTAGTATTTTGGCATTAATGCTTGATTCTTAGAACTCATAGACCACCAATTCACCAAATACCATATTTCTTTCCTCGAGATGCTCTGCTAGTCCTTTACTGCAGTCACTTAAATTCGCTGCTTGTTTGTGGGTCTCTCTACATGCAGTTATGTCTTCAGTAACTGAAAAGCATGCTCCATTGGTTTGAGATCAGGTGGTTGACTTGGCTATTGAAGAATATCCAATTTCTTTGCAAAACTCTAGGGTTGCTTTTGCAATATGCTTTGGGTCATTGTCCATTTGCACAGTGGAGCACCATCCAATCAGTTCTAGAGCATTTGGCTGAATCTGAGCAGAGAATATAGCCTTGTACACTTCAGAATTCCCTCTGCTACTTAAATGAGCAGATACATCATCAATAAACACTACTGACCAGGTTTAATTGGCAGCCATACATGCCCCACCATCATGTCCTACTTCATTTGTATCAACATTTCTTTTGACCTCATATTTAGATTTCCAGTGAAAAGACGAACACTTTGAATCCCTCCAAATCATTTGTCTGCTTGATAATTCATGAAACAATGAGAGAGCACCCCTCACAGGGCCATAAAACTGCTTGCCATCCAATTGTCCAATTACTTTTGAGCCTGTGAAAATGAGGCTCATTTTATAAAAAAGGTTGTAATTCCTAAACAGTTAACGCTATACTTAAAATAAAACTGAAATTCTGCACTTTCTGCAATTTTGCAAAATCTTGTGGCCCTTACTGTCTTAGACACCAAGCTGATGCCGACAGACACAAAGGTATACTCATGATGCCAGTAAATTCAGACTTGACATGCACTGCAAATCACTGGACTGGCAGATCTCAGTCTTCTCTCATCCTTCACTGCTCTCCCACTTCTTTCTGTTACTTCACTATGATTAATGCCCCAGCACTGTCAACAGCATACACCACAAGTTGCTTATTGAATGTAAAAACATTCAATGACCCTTCTCAGGTGGGTTTGGCGGTTAGATGGAGTTTAACCACCACAAATACTTTCAATGTCCTTCTAAGGCTGCTCACACAGGAGAAGAAGATAAAGAAATGACAGGCTGAACGCAGCCATAGGCTCCTTTTAACATCAAATTTCAGCCTTTGTAGTCAAGTAATTTACAGTCTCCTACAGTATTTTAAATCCAGAAACTCCAGGTTAACTTTTACCATTGCCTTCCTCTTTTTAAGGCATATTACAAGAAATGTGACCCTATCATTCTAACTCCTCAATTAACATCTAAAGGAAAGTACAAAACCAAAGAGTGATGTCCTCCTCTGAAACCTCTGTTTTTCATAACTTGATAGAAATTCACCAACACACAAATACTGCTACAATTTTCACAGATGCTTGCATTAGTATTCTACAGGGATGCGTTCCAGTGACATGTAATACATCATAGTCACCAGGAGGCATTTCCACTGCAGAGTTTACGTGCAAATAGGCAGAGCATGTTCGAATGTTTTACGCTACACCCTTTATCCTAAAAATGTCCTCTGAAGTTTCAGGATAGAGGTATGTAAATGCATGTATGCGCAACCACATGGTGACATAAAACTTACTCAAACGGTAGTACTGCAAATGCACTCCACACATCACCAAGCCCCCTCACCTGCCAGCACTCACACACCAGCACATTGCACATCGGGGTCATAGAGTCCTCGCATCATGGGATATTTGTAAAATGTGATATGATGGAAGGTTGTGTGTGTGTGTGTTTAGGGACAGGAGTGTTCTCACCTCGAACAGTGAGCCAGGCAGGAAGGCTGAATGCCCTTGAGTAACCTTCTAGTTTTTACTGTGCTTTCATGAGAGTTTATAAATCATCACGATCGTTTTATTTTCTTTTTTGTTTCTTTTGTTGTTGTTTTAATACTACTCTTTTACAACATGCAGTCAGATTGACAAGGCAAATGTTTACCCCTGTAAAAAAGCCTATTAGAAATACTGTCTACAATTCACTGGGTAATGAATTTCAGCACAGCTGCAAATAATGAAAGGATATATGTGTTGTCTTATGTCAGTCAGGATGGAGAAACAATGAAAAATATTTTCAGTGGACACATTAAAATGAATTACTCTTTTGGGGGACATAAACACAGTACACCACTGTAGTTCTTTCAGGTGAATGGAAAATATAGAAATTATCATATTGATTGCTTTTCACCTCAATGAGGAGATTTCCATCTTTATTTCATAAAAACTGTACATAGCAACAAAGGTTGGGGAAAAAGAGAGGTTTAATGGCATTCACTGACAGAGACTCTTCGTCTAGACACACAGTTTTCAACAGAAACCATAAAAGAGCAGATCTCCACAAATGCTCTCTACAGTGTAAACAGCTCAGGCCCAAACATCTCTACTCAACAACACATTTGCTCGCTAAGGCTCCCACTCATATATTCATGTATTCATGTGTTTATCAGAACTTGGCGGCTTGCATTGCCATTTTCTCCTTATAATGACGAGCGAATGCACTTCCATAGTGGAATGGAAATAATCATTGATCCCATGAAAACCCAGTGACACGTTTGCTTGGTTTTTTTTGTGAGATAGAAAGTAGGCAAAGGAAGTGATGAGAACTCTGTTGTGAAAGGCTAAATTTAACCTTGTACTATGCAGTTTTTTTCTTAATTTTTTTTCCATACCTGCCTCACAAAATATTACCACCAAAAGCCATTGTAAGTTTAATTAACACTCTCATTGCGGTGCAGGGACTTACTTTTTTTAATGAGACGTGTTCTTTTTCTGTTGTTTTTAGAATAAACAACATAAAAAAAAAACTACAGTTTTAAGGGACAGACATTAGAGAAAACCTTTATTTAAACACAAAGACTTAAATCATTCATTCTAAATCAATGAATTGCGTCTTTATTTAAATGCAGTTTTATCTCTTCTCTTTGTTTAAATATATATTTTATTCTTTATTATTTTTAGCTGCTGTTTGTCTTTAGACTTATCCTTTTATATCTATCTCTAACACTAGTGGGCAGTCAAATTCCACACAGGCTCCTTGTGCGCTATACCTTGATACCAGAATGTTGCACACATCTCATCCACATACAGCTCCCACCCCTCTTCCGTTTTCGTCTTAGACCCACTGTTCTTTTTGTCTACTTCCCTCAGGTCTTCAGCTACTCAGTTGAGTTGTATAGCTGAAGAACAGCTGCAGCCAGCGCTCTGCCAAGCAAGGCAATCAACAAACTGGTGAGGGAAAATGTCATGCTGGTGAGGAGTGAGAAAATGGCTTTTTAATTAATGTTTTGATTTTGGACAGTATATCACTCTTGAGAAAAATGACTGTGCTGAGTGGCATTTAAATGAAGGGGTTACAACCACTGAATGACCATTCAAAGTCATCCTGGAGCTGGATTGGCTATTAATTAGGAAATGTTGATGAGGAGGAAACACACAAACACCCTCCCTAAATGTGAGACAAGAGAGGGGAAATACCAGCATTAAGAAAGGTTAATTTAATTTGAAATCTGAGTAATATGATTTTGTGTTGAAAGAGATTTAACATGGCTTTGAAAGTTGAATCTCCTACCAGTTACAGTATCAGCAATTATTACCACCATTCAAAAATTGTAATGTGATCAAGGTAGAGGAAAATATCTATTTTTAAGTCTTTACCACGACGCCAACATGGTGGAGAAGTGATTAACACTGCTGTCACACAGGAAAAGTATCCTGGCCTTTCTGTGTGAAGATTGCATCTTGCAAGCTTGCATCCGGCACAGGAAGTTCCTGCGTACTCCACCTTCATGCAACAGTCGAAAGCATGTTTGCCAGGTTAATTTGTGATTCTAAGTTTTCCATAGGTGTGAATGTGTGAATGGTTTGCCTGGGTGTAACCCACTTCTTGCCCTACGACAGATGGGATAGGTTCCAAGCACCCAGGTGGTTAAGCCCAATGTTCCCTCTAAGCTGCACACGTGCGCAATTGTGCACTGCAGGCACGGTCTCTGCGCACAGAAAATCTGCGCTGCGCACAAAAAAAATCTAACTTGGATTGAAATTAAAATTAATACTTCAACAATCCTGTTTTGCAGTGTTAGTCAGTGAGTGACTGGCTGCTCCTATATGGGATTAGAACAATGCCACCTTATCCCATAGTTCAGCCAATAATGCGTATATACGCAGCCAATCAACGTCATTGACAGGCTATGACAGCGTCCTTATGTGCCAACACCGGTGTTTTAGCTAGCAAAGCGGCGTGGCTGATGTGGAGTGAAGCCACGTTAATGACAACGTGTACAACAATTGGAGATGTGAGCAGGACAGACGGAACAATTGACGGAAAAAGTGTGGACTTTGTACCAGTTTTTAAATTGTGTTGATAGGCCACGTAAAACCAGAGTTGTGATAAAAATATATGCAATGTTTGGTTTTCTTCCTGAATACTGTTGTTGTTTATATTAACTGCGGGAAGAAAAAAGGCGCGAAAGCACTCTCCGCCTGTGAGCAAAAACAAACCCCACCCACCTCTCACTTTCCTATTCGTCCAAAAAAGTACCATGTCGACCAATCAAAAAATGATACGGCAACGTGGCATCTAGTTGTTAAGAAACGGGGGAAAGTTTTAGGAGTGACGGCGGTGTTTTGACACGTTAAGCGCAAATTTTGTGTAGTTAGTGTGCACTGTAATCATTAGTTTTGTTGTGTGTGTCAGAACAATGAGGCGACTGCTGAATGTTACAGGTGCTACAGGAGTGATACATCTCCTGTTGTCAGGCCTGCAGGTATCAGGCTGTTGTTCTCCTTTATCTCATAGTGGACAGAAATTATCTTTGGAGTGGCACAAATAATTTGTGTGGCATCAAATTTGATGCAGAACAGCTGATTGTTCTGTAAAGAGTTTGAAATGTTTATTTAAAAATGCCTTGGCTGCATTAAAAAAAAAAAAAGCTGCAAAAAACATTGTTTGCCAAACTGAGTTACTTTTTTAAAGAAGTAACTATATAATTAGTTGCCCAACATTGGTCATTATATACTGTATTTTGCAGACGGAGAGTTACAGGACTCTCTCCCAGACCACAGACTCATACTCATAATACAAGTCAGGGAAAGAAAGGGAAAATAAAGTTGTGTTTTCGAAATTGGAGTTCAAGTTATTTTTACTTCCAATAGTGTTAACATACTACACAGGTCAATGAGTAGATTTTTTTAAATTTTCATTGTAAGTGGGCTAAAGCAGTTAATTAAAAGTAGTCTAACATAAATGTAAATGCTGTAATTTGATTATTTTAATAAACCATGTAACTTGGATGGATTAGATGCCGGCGTGACCACAGTGCACACGTCTGATGTCGCTCACAGTGGTCCAAGGGACCGCTCAGGGAGTTTGTGTGTTCGCTCAGACATGTGAAAAATTAGTTCATAGGTGTCAAACTCTGGCCCGTGGGCCAAATTTGGCCCGCAGCCTAATTACATTTGGCCCGCGAAGCCATACCAAATTACTATTACAGCTGGCCTACTGGTATTATACAGCTAATAATATATATTGTTTAGTATTAAGCTTTGCTTGTTCCATATTCAGTTTTCCAGCAAAACTTATTTGAGTCCATAAGAAAAGATTCATTCTTATATCTGGAGGAAATTTTTTTTTTCAATAAATATTATTGTTAGCCCGCAACTTTGTTCCAGTTTTGAATTTTGGCCCACTGTGTATTTGAGTTTGACACCCCTGAATTAGAGGGAACATTGGTTAAGACCCTAATATACACAGAATAATGAATGATGTTCACAAGTCAGTAGTTCAGATATTATGTGCACAATCTGATATAATATGAAAAACACATTACTACTTAACAAGAGTTAGCATGTTTCTTTTTATTTAAAAAAAATGCTGAATAAAAAACGGTGTACCTACTTTTGCTTTCTGGTATTTAAATGTAACTTTTATATATATGAAGTGGGAAAGCAGCTCTCCATAGGATCCTGTACATAAAAGGGTCATACTGACCTTCATTTCCATTACATGTTGGACACTCAAAGCAGCCACTGAGTTAGTTAAAAATCATTGCAGGGGTCTCTCTTGGGAAGATAAGGGTTGCTTGTCTTTTGACAGTGTTGGGTTCTGTTAAGTCTGTAAAATATCATATGGATCATATTTATCTGCATTTATTTATATGCAAAAAAGGTGATGAATGGTTGTGTGTGTGCCAACTGTGTTGGAGGGGAGGGTTACTTTTTTGTCATTTGGTAATGTTGAGAAGATTGTTAGTCTAACTTCGATTTCTGGGGGGCATACAGGCTTCAGCGGGGAGGTGGTTAAGACTTTTTTCCTCCTTCTCCTTTACAAATCCTGTTTGACTCTGTTGTTTTTAAACTTCATCCTACGGCTTCTCACTAATCATTCTTTTGATTTTTTTTTATAGAAATAAAATAGCCTCCCTAAAAGGAACTCCATCTGGTTATATGTTGCTTCACTTCATCCTGGCTGAGCTAACACATAGCAGACTGAGAAGAACAACACTTTAATTAAGAATCTACAAGGCATAGTGGCTGGCCCCATTCTAACGCAATAGCAGCAAGTGATGTTAATGCAATGTTAGATGAGTTGACTGTTCAATCATGTGGTAACCCATCACTATTGTAGTTAAAACAATTACACTAAAAATAACTTTGGACATTGTTGAACATTGTTGTAATGTTGTAACCTTATTGCAAGCATTAGCTTTGTAGTCGACATGACTAATGGGGGTATTATGCAACTGACAGGTGAACAAAGAGAAGCGGTTGCATTGAACAAATATGTCTGGATCATTGTTCGAAATATAAACTACACTTTACAATATCTGTGCAGCAATGGGTGCACTATATATAGATCCTGCAAATCTACAGTGTTAAGTTTCTATGTGTGTTTTCTTCAGTACCTTGAGGGAGGGGTGCTGCTTTCTGCTCTGCAAGGCAGTGATAAATCACTAGCCAGGTGAAGATGAAAGCCTGTGGGCCAAACTGCTTTACTGGAGACTTCATAAGTTGCCAGCTGATCATGAAAGGAGTGAACAGTCTTCAAAAACCAGACTGTTCTGTGTTGGTCCGATGGAGTTTTACTGAGTGTATGACTAATATGGCAAATGCAATGTTCCCATAATGTCATCTTTGAACATCCTTTAGATTACTAAGATGTTTGTATTGCATATATTCCAAAACAATACATTGTAACTGATAGGTTTGTAGCTTGAACCTATTCGCCAGAACGTTGAAGACAATATAATTACACAGCAAGCAAGACACGAAGTAGGCAAAGTTCTTCATGTTTCTCGTGCACGGGAGAGAAGACAAACGCTGTTCCTTCGCTTGACCCCAGTTGCTCTCGTCCGCTCCCCCGTAATACTGCTCTTTTATTGAGGTTACATGAATATGCATAG
>NW_005187412.1:1405836-1416580 GCF_000239375.1 Pundamilia nyererei | reverse complement strand
AAAGATCACACATCCTATCACTACACAATTGATTATACACCTCTAAGCATATATGGTTAAATATTTCTAAGCATAAATGACAACCAACAATACAAAACCTAACAGTAACAGTAACTCTGACAGAAGAAAACATTCAAAGGATTTAAAGATCGACTGTCGAGACTTCACAGAAATATATCAATCACTGATGAAATTTCAACCTAAAATAAAAATACATAAATAAAATGCAGCCACTGATTAATAACATTATGTCCCGAACAATTAATGACACACATAAGAAGGAGCTGATGACAGATATCAAATTGTGCATAAAAACAACTTGTTTGGTTTATCTATGTCCAAGAAAATAAACCTGTGAAGGACTTGTTATTTAGTGTGGCTATTACTATTGGAATTAAAGGGTGACTATATGATTACATATATGGAGCTACACTTGAAAAGCCGTGAAGGCACATTGATCATTGGGGTCATGAACGTGCTAGGCAGGAACACCAGAGTGTTAAAAAAATCAAGGAGGCAGCATGCCACTGTGTGGAGTTGTTTTATTTTAAGATTGACAGGTATTACTATGTAATGGCATACCAGTGGACTCTTGACAAAGAAGTGGGAGGAGTTAAGTGCGTTCTCAGTTGTATTAAACTCAGCCCGCATAGAAATCTGTCTATTTTTTTAATAACTCTGCATTGACAGTAGGGTGGTACACGTGCACTTAAGAATTCAGATTTATTCAATGAGTGGACTGGACTCCTGATCAATGACTGGATTCTCACATTGTGATATTTGGCAGTTATGTTTTCACCAGCACCCCAAATTCTTGAAACTTTACGTGTCTCAGATCACCACATCCAGGAAAATACCCTGAAAATACCCATTTCCTAAGTTTTCCAAATGTGTTGGAGTACGTGGAAGAAAAAAAATGTGAATGTGAAACATTACACTTATCGAAACAAATTTAGTTGTGCTCGATAACTTATCGCTGTTATTCAAAGTGGAACTACTCAGGTGCCAAACAGGCAAAGCTTGAGAGTTGGTCCACCAGCTATTGGACATGATACAGCCACTGGTTGCTAGTAAAATGTATATTCCCCATTTGGTTGGTAGTAGTAAAAGGGAGTTTTTCCTTCCCACTGTTGCCAAAGTGCTTGCTCATAGGGGGTCATATGATTGTTGGGTTTTTCTCTGTATCTATGAAGCGCCTTGAGGCGACTTATGTTTTGATTTGGCGCTATATAAATAGAATTGAATTGAATTGAATTGAATAGTGGTCTTTGGAGGTTGTTGTATGTTGCTGGGGTACTTTGGTTGCAATGAAAGCACTGCCCTAAACAAGTAATAGTGGTTACTTTGGTTGTTAGCATATTGCCACAGTTACCTGTAGTTTTTTTCATGTTTGTTTGCAAATATTCGCTAACTACTACCTAAATGGTAGAACAAGTCTATCAAGTGTGAGTCAAACCAGAAATGAAGAAAGTTTACTTTCAGAATAAAAGTTGAAAGCACCGAAACCAATTGTTTCAATTCCATGTTTCAATTCAGTTCAGTTCGATTCCATTCAATTTTATTTATATAGCAACACACAGCACTTGCCTCAATGTGCCTTATATTGTAAGGTAAAGAACCTACAATAATAGACAGAAAAGAGAGAGTGTCTGTCTCCCAAATCCAAACTGGGAGCTCGTTCTACTGAAGAAAGCACTGAAAGCTCATACCTCTGCCTCCCATTCTAATTTTAAATACATTTTAAATTGTAGGAACCACAAGTAAGCCATTGGTCTTTTTGTGAAAAGGACTAGTGACAATTTGCAAAATAGTCATGTCAGGTCAGAAGAACATTTCTTTTTAATTAATAACAGCTAAAAACCTAAAACGTGTGAAAAAATGTGACATCTATGAGTCAAACCTAGTTCTCTGTTGTAAAAGTGAAGAAAATTCAAACCACAAAGTCATATATCAACAGACTTAAAATTCATATTTAGGTACATAAAATAATATTGAAAAATTTCCTTTAAGGAACGTTAAAAAATGTAAAGTTATGACATGGCATCAATTTAAATTAAAAAGAGAGGATGAAATAAATAAAATAGAAACATATTTTACAGAGAGTTAAAGGTCTGATCTAATATCGTAACAGGTGAAAGAAGCATAATTAAAAGTTTAATGGTATGAAAAAAAGATCTGTACAGAGACCAAAGTCTATTGAAACATCAGTTGGCAAGGTTGTATCCTTAGCACTGGGTGATGGATCAAAGCATTCTCAAATCAACTCCAACACAGTCACCCTAGTTCAACAATAACTTTTTGGTAACTCTCATTAAGTTGGTGTCACCTTACATTTTTAGATCTACTAAATCTCATCTGAGCGATGATATGTTTATCCTCTCAGGTTTAGTTTTGAGTTGCTACATCAAAATTGTTAATTAGATTCATTAATTCACGAAATACTTCTGGAATGCAAACACGCGGTATCTTAGAGTGTGGGAGATTTCAAGGGTGTATTTTTCTCTTAATTAAAATATTAATAAAGACCTCTCTGCAAAGGGCTGAATGTTCTGTCTTCTTTGCTCTGTCTCTGAATTGCTTAGCAGACCTTGAATGATCCAGCTCATTTTCTTTTGGAAGTAAACGAGCTTTTAATGAACAGACTGGACATTTTCATCATTGAGCTTATGCCTTGTTCCTTTTGAATCATAATAAGTTCTGTAATTGTAAGTATTATTTGTGAAGCCACGGTGTTAGATAAACCCACAGTGTCTCTTGAATTTACAGATGGTTGATTTTGATCAAATGTTGTATTTTAACCATCACTTCCACCATCACTTCCTCTAAAGATTAATGTTTTACCCCACAACTGAATCAACATGTCTCTAGCAAGTCAACAGAAAATATTATCTAAACAACAAAGCTAGAGTTTCCTTTCTTGGCTGTTGCACAAGATTGCATCTATAAATGTGTCATTAAGTCTGCTGGCAGTAAATAGATGCAACAGCCACAAAATGTGGCTGTCTGTGTTCAAAACTTCAATCCTTTAAAAGCAGGAAGAGGAAGCCTTTGGATTCACAATAGTTTCTGACATTCGTTTTAGACAAGTAGTTAAAATGGGGTTAATGTAATAAATTAAGAGCACAGTTTAAATTGCTAAGATGTCTGTCAAATACCACACAAGTGGCATTATTCAAGAAGCGTGATGCCCAAAGAAGTATAAACAGGTATACAGTATACAGTCAAATGTAAAAGTTTTATTTGTTGGGATAACTCAGTGCTTTTTGAAATTACATCAAAAAGCACCGTTCAAGCTAACACTATCAGCCTTGTAACATACAACAAAGGCTGATTTTGACTCTAAAAGTGAGTCATGATGATCAGGTTCAAACAGAGTGACTCATGCATTACTCATGGTAAGCAAAAGTCACAAGGATAACACAAGATAAACAATGATATGAAGCGCATAGGCTTGGAGTTATTTAAAGTATTTAGATATGTCCTTCTATGTGCTGTTGACGACGTAAGCTACCAGTGGTATAGGCCACCCTTGTGGCCTTGCATGAGCTATGAAAGGTTGACAAGTGATTGTAAAAGCTCAAAGACAAAATACAAATTGACTCGTAGGGCACGCAGAGTAATGTGAGAGGTAAGAAATAAAGCAGAATTTCTAAAAATACAACCATGTGTAAAGATATACTGATATAGTCTATCAGATTAACTTTTTTGGCTTTTTTTTATATGTTTTCCATCCATCCATGGCATTAAACATTTATAATATGGTTGATGTTAAAGCTTTGGCAACACTGTTCAGCCTGTTGCTTGTCCAAAAATGACTTACTATAGTTTTGCATAACTGTCCTCACGGGTATGGTTAGGAAAACACTGCAGTAGTGAATAAAAGAAAGAAATACTTGATGTGAGAGATTGTTTTGTCGTCTAAGCCATGGACATCGTCATCTTTGAATGTCAGCTTTGTTACAAAGAAAACACCAATTAATCTTACACATGTTTGATGTGACCTGCCAGGAAACCATAGTTGAAGGTGAGCAGTGTTGAACTGACAACTAATGGTGTCAGTACAATAAGAATCTAGTAGAAAACATTCTGCTAAATTTGCATGGCTGTTGTTATGTAAACTACATTTTTACTTCAATTATACAGACAGAGTACAGACAACAGAAAGCTGTAACAAACTCAGAAAAGAAACTGAGACAGTAGCATGGAGGAGGAAGCAGTTACAAAGCAGGTGGATTTTACAAAGAAAGAGGTTTCCAAAGCCTAGCGAACACACCAGATATCTTGTCAAAATTGATGGAATTATGAACACAGAAAACTACTATCCAATACCATCTGGAAAGCATCTGATTGGCAATAGCATGATAATAATCCTGCAAGTGCAATAAAAGCATACCTGAAAAGGAAAACAGACAGTAGTACACTTTAAGTCGCAAAGCAGTGTAGGATCATCTTGACAGGCAACAGAACAAAAGGCAGCCTACTTGCAGAAGAGCATTAGAATGTCCTTCAAGAAAGCTTGCATCAGACAGTTCAGGCTATACAGAAGGATAAAAATGGTCATACCAAATATGGACTTTCAAGCTCATAATAAATGTGCAAACACATTTTTTCCCTTTCCTAGTGTATTGCTACATTTATTTTTTCCCTAGCAAAATACAAAGAAATGACTGGTGACACAAGATGTTTGCACAGTATGTAGGTAAGCAAGGCCGCAAGAAAATGCATTCAGTTTTCAAAATGATAGACACTGTGTAGACTATATGCTGTGCTTCTGCAAAGGTGATTTAAAGCTGTGCAAAGAACAAACCTGTGTTAGAAATGCAGCATCACAGATGCATTTTTTTTTAAGGTAATGATAGTTGGAGCAGGACTGCTAGCACTACCAGACTGGGCAAAGAGGGAAGTCGGCTTTAATTGTCAAGGAGAGCAGTGTTTCTTGGAAGAAACTCAGGATCACAGAAAGATGCATGGTTGACCACTCAGTCAGAACTATCTTGGAGCTGGACTTCAATGACTTTGTCGACTTCTTTTTAAATAATACCAGAGCAAAAGAAGAATCTGTGGTTTAGGTAAAATATTTCAGTCCAGCTTTTTTAAGGTAAAAATTTGTGTTTGAATCCTTCAGATACTGTGCTATGTATGCCATGTGTAAAAGACTGCTTTTCATGGCAGAATAGCAGTAAAATTAAAATAACAAAAAATGTTCAAAGGAATACATGGTGTCTGGTTCTGTGTTACCATGTGTTATTGTATGACCAAGTTACAAGTTAAATAAATAAAAATATCTTATAAAAGTGATGATAAAGTACCAGGTTTATAAGCAGTAGAGTACTAGAGGAGTACACTTAAAATCTCAACAATTCCCATCTATTTGGTCCAGTCCAGTCCTGGATTAAGGCCAATTCTCCATCCTGGTTTAAAGTTCTGCAGCGATCCCAGCTGACAATTAATGACACACAAGAAAACACTGTCTTCTCCACTTTCATCAAGATAACATGATAATTTCTAAATCTAATTTTCAGTTGTTGCATTATCATATAATCACTTGCAGTGTTTGTCTCTGTTTGAGAAAAAGGGCTTCAAAAAGCTATAAAGTCATTACAGGATGCCAATCCCTAGAACGGTTTCCAGTCATTTTTCTTTAAATCATTCCTCAAAATTCCAGGACGCTCTGACAGAAAATTGGCTGAGGGTGTGCATGTTTGTGTGTTTAGAGCACATGGTACTCACTGTGCCTAACAAGTCCACATTAGATGAAACCGTATTTTGATGCTGCACTATTTAGAGTTTTGCAAAATCTTTGTTTGTTTTTTTAATTTAGATGCAAAAAGTATGAGACTTTGCACATACTGTTTGGAAACTTTGCAAAAACCCTTGAACTCCAGAAATAAGAAGAAATCTTATGTAGGATAAAAGAAAAAAGAAACGGGAAAGTTAATTTTCACTCACACTGTCACGCTATGATAAAATGTTGATCTTTTACTTATGCTGTAACTATCAAGACAATTGCATTTTTTAGATACCAACACTACTACAATTAATATTCAATGAGGAACTCAAATACTGGAAAACATATGAGTAGTTCAGGATGAGAGTGCATTTAATCCTCCCTTAGCTGTGCTAAAAACATTGAAACTAAACTGCCAAGGGATGCTTTGTGATGCAAAATGTGGGGAATATAATTTTTGTACTGTTGCACTAAGATGCTCTCTGGGAGGATTTTTATTTGAACATTAGTGTTAATCCTTTATTGTGCCTAACATGCTTGACCAAATATAAACATACAGGACAGCGTGTCAGACCAAGAAAAATTATGTGGTTTTGAAATCCAAAAAAATGAATAGTTAACACTACCAACTCTTTAAAACAGTAAGCTTTTGAGAAGAACAATTCAGGTAATTGGCTACAATCTGTTATATTTAAGTACAGTGAGACTGAAAAAAATGTAATAGGTCATTAAGAGTTAAAAAATAAAGGAAAATATAATTTAAAGATAATAAGCTACTCTATCAAATGTTTTACAAGTCAAAATTTGCCTGGACTAAAATACCTTCAACATGATCACGGTTTTTTTCACAGACATTACAAACCTCTTTTAACTTTACTGTTATTTGCACACTGTAAGGAATTTTACTATTGCTGTGTGAAAATCACAAAAGTTATTCAATTGATCTCCAGGTTCTCTGATACAAAGTGTCCAAAGAGGCACCTGTACTCACACTTGCGGCCAATAACAGAGCAATTGATGTCTTGTCCTCACACCTGTCACATTTTGGGGTTAGCATTAGCAGAAGCAGCTGTAGTGAGAACATAATGGCAGACTATGAAGTAGATGTGTCAAGCTGATATGCCAGCAGAAGATATATGTACATTGATAACTAACAGAAGAGAAGTTTCAACCAGACATGACACTTCAGGAAATGTTAATGCAGTTCAAGAACAAAGCTATGGTGTAGACCATGGTCTTTAAAAGACAAAAAAAATCAGATGCATAAAAAATCTTTATAACAGATTAAAGCATAAGGAACAAAGAAAAAAAAATCATCAATAAGTATAAATAAGTAATTTAATTATATACCTGAAATCTTCTCTCCCTTATGTTTCAGGCATGATTACAAAATTTAAGTCATTCTGATATTGATAAGCCTATTAATTTATTCATTCACATAACTCATGCTTCATTGCCACCTTTCTTTTATAGCTTTGGCTGCAGCACATGCAGATTATATTTTTTGACTCATTCATTTTAATGAATGTGTTATTCTTATGATAAATATGCAGCTCAGTAATTGGTCTTCCTAGGGCAACACTATTGCTATTACTGCTATTTTGGAAAACCTGGGTTGACTTAACAAGCTAATAAATCACCATGGTGTGAATATTTAGTGTGATTACTGTTATTAAGTTTAGTTAAGCTGGGCATCCTGGGTGTTTCCCTTCAATGGATGTTTTAAGTTGTTCACTTTCAGTTACCACCTATTGGAGTTGGACATTTTGGCTGTCAGTTTGGAAAACAGTCTCTTTACCACTTCTATTTATGTTGAAGAAGGATTGCATTAGAGCTGATTGGCTAGAAAAAAATCTGAATGGCTTGTAGAAGATTTGTTTTGTTGTCAGTGACTGTAGAGAATGGCACAGGTAATGTCTCAAACCGTCCCAGCTCCTTTTTTTAAAAGCACTATTGGAGCTTCTAAAATAAAACAAAAGAAAGGCTAGAGACCTTTTAAAATATTCAGCTAAAGAATAAGAGTAGATGCTTATAGGCAAAAGCAACTTTACAATTCCCCCCCCAAGCTAAAACATTCACAACTGAGATTTTCACATCAACAGTTCCAATGTTAAAACATATTTTCCATCTTTGCAGTGAAGCATTTGCCTGATCTTAACTAGTTTGATGCTGAAACTGATTTGGACAGGTTAAGACTGATGAGGTGTGCATAGCCTGTGGCAACTGTTTCAAGTTGTGTGAGTGTGGAACAACCCTGCCTGTCACCAGTGATGATCCTCAACAACAGAGAATAGCGACAGCAAGATATTTCCATCTTAATCATTCCTTCATCTGTCAGCTCCACCCTTAGGAGGGAATCGGTGGTGTCATTTGGCAATGCAAAGCCCACCTCCTGGGGTAATTAATATATGGAAGACCTGTTGTAAACACTTGTGATGTTAAGATTCTTGTTTTTCGTGTTTTCATTTGGGAAAAACAATTTGCATTTATACATTCATAAAGACATTTTCTGTTCTACTTTTTCTGCTCTCACTACCTTAACAGCTCGCAGAGGGACTGTTAGACAATTTAAAAAAACAGAATGTTAAATATATTAAATATTTTTCTATCAAAACTGGATCGTGTTACTACTTGTGAGTAAAACTGTAAGCTGTAGTGACGAATCTCCTTGTAATTATTACCTAACTCAGGAAAAGTCAAAAGTGGGAGATATGGACAACTACTGGGCCACCTACAGATTAATCCATGCCATGAAGCTCCTGATACATAGTTGTGCTGATGTTAATATTACATCTTAAGTATTAATAACAAATACAACTGAAAATTCTAGGGTCTAAAGGAGCTATTGAGTAACCGGACTTTGCACAATATACACTCTGAAATGTCACGTGGCCTGCCACTTCAAAGATGTGGGTGCAGGCAGACTTCATGAGTAGATGTTTGATTTTACAAACCTGCTCAATGGGACTGATGACACCTGAATTCAAAGATTAAGAGATTTCTTGGGCCAGTAGTTTTGTCCATATATTGTATTTCTGGCAGCTGGCATCAGATATTTTGCTGAGGAGTTATTAAAGACCAAAAACAAGAATGCTGTAAGCAGAATTAAAACTGAGTGAATGTTGGATCTCATAATTAAATTATCTGAAATTCTTTGTCTGTTTTTGTTTGTTTGTTTTTTATTTCATTACCTATTTTATGTTTATTATATTATTTACAGTATTTCAGATTTCTCTTCAGTGAAGGCATGTTCTTCAGCTAAATTTCCTTTGACAAATAGAGGGGTAAGATCAGATTCAACATTATTCTGCGTGAAAGCTGACTCCATCTCACCTGAATTAGATTTGGGCTAGGTTTTATTTTGGTTTGACATGCTGGTGCATATGCGCAACATTCAGAAGTTATGAATGCTGTATCCCCGAAGATACTTTTAGCAGTGTAAATAAGGACTTATGCCAAGAATAGTTAGAGAAGTAGATATACTACCTAAGCTAGTAGCATCACACCCAACATGTGAGTGAGTTTAGGGCTTAGTTTAGTTCAGCTGCCAGGTGGATGATGACCAAGTTCAAAATACAAGCTGGTTAGGAAAAGTTTTCAGGTCAGTTTTCAGGGAGTGAGACCTGTAGTACTATAGCCACCACATGTGCATCACAGAACTGATGTTAAAGGAAACCGTCTCTGAGACATCAGTAACTATGTGTAAGCAGCAGTATTTGATGCTGTGCTCAGTGTAAACATTTCTGTTTCTGTTATCACCTGTGATACGACACATTATATTATAATATTATTAACTATATTATTACTATATTATAATGTAAAGTAACTCTTTTCTTACAAAAAGCAATACATATAAATGAAATTATTGGAAGTGGCTGTAGCTCAGGTGGCAGAGCAGGTCAGCCACTAATCAGAAGGTCGGTGGTTCGATCCCAGGCTGCATCCTGGGATACTAACCCCGTGTTTGCCTACTGGTGGTGGTCAGAGGGCCCGGTGGCGCCTGTGTCCGGCAGCCTCGCCTCTGTCAGTGCGCCCCAGGGCAGCTGTGGCTACAATGTAGCTTGCCATCGCCAGTGTGTGAATGTGTGTGTGTGAATGACTGAATGTAGTGTAAAGCGCTTTGGGGTCCTATGGACTAGAAAAGCGCTATACAAATGCAGGCCATTTTTATTAATAATGATCAATAATTATAATGTCTTTGTTAGGGTAAAAAAAACTATTTGATCAGCTATCTTATTAGCATTAATCAGTGACAATAATATTAGCAATATTAAATTGTGGTTATGAAACATGTCTATGCCTATGTCTATATATTATAAAATCACATTTAAAAAAAAACCTAGTTTATTAAGATTGTATAAGTGATCCAAGGACAGAATAGAATTCTTTAAGAAAATAGTTTTTTTGCAAAATGAATAAGAAACAAATAAAAAACTACACATTTTGATAAACTGCATTCCTTTATTCAGTTATTTCAAATTGCTTCAGATACCAGATTGATTGCCTAAAATAACAGTGTAATTAATATAATTTTTTGTTAATTACATTGAAGATTGTCACTGATTCAAGGCAATAAAACTGACAAAATATGTATTCTCATTTAGTTGAGATGGTAATACTATTTCTGTAATGACATTCATTCAATGGCCCCTAATGTACGTTTCACTCTATTACCCTCATATTTTTGAAATTTAGTTTTTAAATTAATATTCCATTTTTATGTAAATCATTGAACAGCATTTTTAAAGCTTCATTAGTTTGTTGTACTAATTTGACGTTGAGATGTGCTCCACTGACTGACCACATTGATGAATTTTTCAAGCGCCATAGGATTAAACTCTCACAACACAAAGTCAAGCAGGACTCCTTGAGTCTCCTTCAATATGACCGAAACGGCAAAGAAAAATAAATGAAGAGATAGTGATGTGCTAAATGGGTTCAAATGTATGTCGCAGTAAACCATTACAAGGTCACTGATACATTTAAATGCTCCAGAGAAGAGGGAAAGAGAGGAAG
>NW_005187412.1:1405269-1405692 GCF_000239375.1 Pundamilia nyererei | reverse complement strand
CCTTTGCACATGGCTGATGGTGTCACCGACACCACAACATCTCAGGAATGAGGATTGGATGAGGGCCTGGAGAATAATGGCTGGGTGATATTGAAGAGGGCACAATAAAAAAGGGGGAGCACAACAGAGAAATGAGGGAAGCTGGAGACATGCATGCAGGCGATCTTTGTCTTTCTCAAACAAACAAGGGCACAGGATACAGCGCAGAAATTAATAACCACTCTGTGGACTAATTCTCACAGTGTGACATAGATGAAAGAGACCCATGCACCTCTCATCAAAAGAGTGATGGCTGGTTAGCATGGCTCTAGTGATTATTTGTCTTCTGAAGGTGCCACGCATGGCAGATTTGGAGCAAGCAATTTTTGTTATTATTATTATTATTATTATTATTATTATTATAGGAATTACTGATGTCCTCAA
>NW_005187412.1:1393319-1405179 GCF_000239375.1 Pundamilia nyererei | reverse complement strand
TATATATATATATATATATATATAGGATGTGGGACCTACTAACATCAAAACAAACAGTTCAGTGTTCCAACATTGGTAAGAAGCAATTGGCATTGCAACTAGAAAGTGATGATGCTGTGGTATGCTAGGCATAAATGCTATGGGGAAGGAGAGATGCCATATTGACTATGTTTGTATGTTATTTGGACTGAAGAAGTGTTGTTGGACAAAGAGATGGAACATTGTCACAACAGAGGGGACTGCACAACCAGAAGGCAGCATCACAATTACTGAGGATAGCTATAAGTACCTTGAAAACTCATAGGCAAATGAGACCTATAAGGAGGTCACAGTGGAAACCGTGGGTTAACTTAGAGAGGTGATGACCAATTTTATGTAACCACTGATTGTGATTGTCCAATATTAGGCCCAGGTTAGAGTTGCAACTTAAGCAGGCTGGGCTGAGAACTGAGAAGATTTATTGAATTTATTGAATGTTTTGTCCTTTTCTTTCAAGTAATATGACTTCGAAAAACAAAGATCGGTTAGGATTTTTGGTAAAAACTGTCAGAAAAATCTCAGGGTGTTGTCAAGACAGGCTCTTGGCCATTTATAACAAGCATGTGCTGAAGTTTGATTCTTTGCTCTCTGGCTGTCATTTTATTGTATCTTTGAGGAGGATCAAAAGGTTTTTTTTTTAACTCCTACTGCAGCCCCTCTCCTGAATGGCAAATAGCCTCTTTTGTGGTTTTTTATTGTTGTTATTGTTTTTGTTTTTATTTAGTGCCTTTTGCAGATGATGTGGTTTTACTGGCTTCACCAGGAGCTTGCTTCCAGCTTGCATTGGACCGGTTAGAATAGAGCTTTTCCTGTCAGACATGTCTTGGAAGCCCCAGGTTAGACCCAGGACATGTTGGAGAGCTCTTCCTTGTTGTCCTGGGAATCCTTCAGATGAGTTGGAGGATTTAGCTCAGGAGAGGGAGTTATGGGCATCTCTGCAACCTGGCTTTAGTTAAGCAGGAGAAAATTAATACATTGTAATTTTGTTTGTTTTTTAAGCTATTTAACACTGACCTATGAATGAATGAACCAGTGGGTGAACCAGTGACGTGTCTACACATAATGGACAAGTTAGCTGAGTAACAATTTTAAATGGTATCTTTTGACACTTCAGTGATCAGTCATGGATTGGCCTCCCCAGAGCTTTGACTGAGGATAGCGGGCTCATCTTGAATGACAACAGAACAAAAAGCAGTCAAAATCCAAAGAAGAGCTTTGAATGTACCTAAAAAAAATGCCAAGAAAGCTTGCGTAAGACAGAAATCAGACACAGGAACAGAAAATGCATTCAACTTTCAAAATAAAAGACCATGTGGAGAATTGAGACCGGGCTTCTGAAAAGGTGATTTTAAGCTCTGCAATTAAAGAAACAAAACTGTATTAGATGTGCAACATCACAGACACTTAGCTGATGTATTTTGTAAGGCTAACAAGAGTGGAGCAACGTTATTAGTACTAGCCGACAGACCTTAGAGGGAAGTTGGTCATACTAAATAATGACATTTAAAAAAAAAAAAAAATCATTTATCAATCATTGACTTTCAGGCTTGTTAGTTGCCTTATATTCTGTATTATAATGTTTGCAGGTTTCAATAAATAAGTGCAAAATATTAAAAAAAATATAAGGAGAGAATTTTCCACAATGCTGTCCTCTGATGTTTTTACAATCTTACACTCATTCAGCATGTGTATGCTGCAACATACAAACACATAGATGTGCTAACAGAGCACGCACTACTGCAATGCATATTTCAGCTTGCACAACTGAAATATTTACTCCTGTGTTCTCCCACTTTTGTTACATCCTTTTGAGCCATATTTTGATGCTTCCCTTGCTATATAATATGTACCCTTATGTTGAAAGAACTTTTAATGACCAAACAGTAGCGTCACACATACTACCACCACACTGTATGCCTTTGCTACATTTTAGAAATACTTGTACAAGTAACAGTTGCAGAGCATGTCATCTTAAATTATTTGCCAGTAGCTGTGCAGCTGCAATGTGTTCCCATCCATGCTTGAAGACTGCACACTACAAATAAATGGAGATCAAGTGGTTTCCACCACCCCTGTACTACACAAACACTTCACACAAGTGGAATGCGCTGCTAGTGGCATATGGATAAAAATATGATGTCACAAAAAATGTATTTTTTCCATTGGTATTTATTTATCAAAACCAGAATTTTGATATGCAAGTAGCATACTAGTTGTTTGGGGTGGAAAGTTCAATCAGCAATGAGCACTGTGACCACTTCAAAGCACACAATCTTTCAAATGATACATTTACATCAAGCACTGAGCTGAGCACCGACAGTGTTCTTTTTCGACAGCATATGAACAGCACGGAAAATATCAACAGTGCAATACAGGAACAGTACAGTGTCTTGCATTCTTGCAATAATACATTTAATGCAAGCTTACACAATGGCAGGGCTGTGGGCCAGTATATTACAGACTGGATCTAACTTTATAGATGATTCCAGATAACATTAAAAACTGTGTCAAAGTTAAACGTAGGAAACTGTCAGTTGGTGAAATTCCACCTCCACATGGCCCTGACACTGTCCGTCAGAAATTGAGAATGCTCAACTAATAGGGCAGAAAACCAGGCGAGATGCTACTTGTCTTTCTCAGTGTGGTAAGTTTATTCCTAAAAATAAATTCAATGTAGAAACTGTTCATGACTTGTTTTCTTTCCCTTTTTTGTGCTGATTGTTAATTTTGGTGGTATCAAAGTACTACACTGATGACGCCTCCAGAAAATCTAGTGATAATGTTTGTATATCAGTGCTACACAACAGCTGCAGTATTTAATAATAAACACAAAAAAGGAGAAAACAATAAAACACATTTTGTAGACCTTCTAATATTATTCATTTAAAGATATGTCTACTAAATCTCTTATTGTAAAACCTGATTAATTCATAGTTTTTCACATTAATTCACAGTTTTTGTGATTATATATTCTAATTAAAACACAAAGTGTGATTTTTTGTCTCATTCTTTTTACCACACACTACAATGTTAAAAAAAGTTTATTCATTAAAGTGACACAACAGTCTTCCCTCCTCTGCCTTTCACAAACATTCAACTTGTGCCTTTCAAATTGAATACTGTCAACCCAAAGTAGTTTATAAAAAAAACACAAGCACATTGGACCAAACAGCTGTAAAACCAATGAAATTCTCATCTTTCTGATCTGTAAATTTTGTTTTATTGCTTGTTAAAAAACATAACAGGTTACTTTGATAAACTGTGTTGTGCTGGCATTTAGCTCCATAAATATAACTGAAACCTGATGTACAAGAGCAGCTCAAAAAGTTTACCACTGCAGTCTGCTAATATCAGATGGATGAGAAATGAATTTGGCAGCAGAACTCAAATGGCAATCCTTCTGAGTAATATTATAAATACTCATTTTCATGATAAAGATGCACAATTATTACATTACATATAGTTTTAAAATATAGATTTAAATAATGCATGTATCTAAGAAATTCATTTCTGCTTCAGATCAAAAGGCATACTAAACTAGACATTGCAAACACTTGCGTCACGGTATTTATTGGTGAACACAATTTCTGACTAAGTCTACTCTGAAACACTTCTCCCTTTGAAGAATAAACTTTTTTTTAATGCTTAAACAAAGAAAATACCAGGATTATTCTTAGGTACGATTCTTTTGTATTTTTTTATTTGTTTATTTGTGTGCTTCTTTTATTGTTTCATTTTAATGTACATGGGCTTAGCTAGCTAATAGAATTTTTTTTTTAAATTCCATAAACACAGAAATATATAACAACAACATTATTGTTTACACGCCCATCAACATAGCATGAGACACAAATACAGATATATTTTTAGTGTAGGATAAAAAAAATAATATGGAAGTGATGAAAGCGCTTTAATAATGCAAATAATTTCCTGTAGTGATCATAACAGAACAGGTGATCGTGCCAGTCAACCTTACATCCCTAAGCATGTCACCTTTTCTGTGGGGCAGGTTTTCATTTCTAGATCTGAGGATTTGAACAGTTTTAAATAGAGATGGACCGATCCGATATTACGTATCGGTATCGGTCCGATACTGACCTAAATTACTGGATCGGATATCGGAGAAAAATAAAAAATGTAATCCGATCCATTAAATATCACGAAAGCACCTCACAAAACTTGCAACACGCCGTAACTCACCTCAGAACGTTAGCACGTCGGAGCAGTATGCATCACGTGATACAGCGGCTGTGGCATGTGGGACCTGTCGGTGGTCTGGATAGCATTTGGAGCTTCGCTAGCAACCCGGCATTTCATCTCCGACAAAGTTATCCCCGAGAGAAGTAAAGCAAGTGTGTAAGTCCATCTCTGAATGTTTGTAAAGCATTCCTGCGTTAAGCTTAACAAGTGACTGCCTCTCCTGCTGCTACTTCAATCATGAAACTGCTTAATGATCAGCTGATCGGCTTTTCTGTCGTGAGTCCGTCTCTCTTGTTTGCTTTTGGCCCACTTTGCACCAGAAAGAGGAAACCAGCGGCTGAACAACAGCAGCACGTTTAAGCTTGATCAGCTGTTGTTAGAATTTATTTATTATTACTTTCTACTCGAGGATCTTTTTCTACGTAGCTGACGGCTGGTAACTGTGCAGGGGCGGATCTAGCAAAGTTTAGCCAGGGGGGCCGATAGGGCATTAACAGGGAAAAGGGGGCACAAAGACATACTTTTCTTTCTTATTCTCATTTAAAATGTCGAGCTTTTAATAAATAATTATCCGAATCTTACACCCAAAGTTTTAATTTGATGTAAAATGAATAGAAGTCAATTACTGTATATAGTGACTATTAAGTCTAATATATATACCCTAGTAAGCTATAGTACTTTTTCCTTTGGGAAGGTACCATCTGTGCAGTCTGCAATTTTGTTGAAGAAAGATGTTGAATCTATTTAATATTTCTTGAAAAATAAATGATTTCTGTGCATTTTTTTTCCATACTGCATCAAATTAAGGTTGATTACGTCGATTAAGCATCATGAGGTGGAGCGTGAGGGGTGGTTCCCTATTTTTTATTTTTTATTTTTTTGCTGGGAGTTGGAACCCTATTAGTTAGGTTGATTAATATTTATGCTAAGTACTCTTTAAAATACCAGAATAGGGAGGATGGTGTAGGTTTAAGTTTATTAGATTGATCAGTATTGCTGAACTATGAAATATTTTTTTTGCATACAGGTATAACAGAATAGCTTTAGTGTAGTTGTTGTTTTAAACTTGAGTATGAACTTATACAAAATGCAGCAAGATATTTAAAAAAAAACTGTTTTGTTGATTTAAAAAACACTATATCGGATTCATATCGGTATCGGCAGATATCCAAATTTATGATATCGGTATCGGACATAAAAAAGTGGTATCGTGCCATGTCTAGTTTTAAATACAAATTAGTTAATCAATTTTTTTTTGTTTTTGGGAATGAATATTAGGTATAGTCAAAAATGCCTGTGAGCAGGTCCATAAAAATCAAGGCCCTCTTTGTGGGTACGTCCAGGCAGCCTTCACTAGTGTTGAGAGCTGGGTTTTCAACAGAAGTGGCAAAAGACATTCTGTGCTTAAAATACTCTGGTAAAAGATGAAGTACTGATTCAACTCCTTTACTCAATTAAAAGTTAAAAAGAACTGAAAAGTACTCAAAGTAAGAAATATAATTCTAATGAATGTATACAACTGGAATATGTTATGAGCAGAGACAAAGAAGGAGATTTTTTTAAAAATACATTATCTCCGTTTTCTGCCTCCACATCTAAACAAGAAAATGAATAAACGAGTAATGAGTAGTCAGGAGTTAAAGTGAGATTCAGCAGCCGGGGGAACTCTAAAATGCTGTGACTCAGTGTGGGGAAAAGAATCATAACTCACAATAATTTATTTTTTGAGCTCCAGTTGATTTTCTTTGTATGCAGGCTGTGATCAACTGACCTGCTGCTACTGTGCCAAGATTTGTGGATTTACGCAAATGAATACCACAAGATATAAGCAGACGTTTCATGAGTTGTGTTGGCAGATTTGTATCCCCTACTCTGACAATATATTGTTTATAAAGTCTTTATACTTAGACAGTATAAAGCTGGTATGAAGTTGGAATTCAGTGAATGAATTTTCAGCATTTGATTAAATTCAAATTCATCTCTGCTATACTTAGAACCACACTCTAACTGTGAACACCACAGCCATTGTGCACCAGTCACACGCTGCTATTCACTTTATATCCAGGACAGTGTGGCGAACTAACCTGCTTATTCTGCACTAAACTGCAAAACTGCAGATTAATTTCATGCAACCTTAAAAAAAGTTACTGTATACCTCAGTTTATTTTGTAGGATATTTCACAATATGAAAAACCATAACTTCACATCATGTACAAATTCAATATCTGATGTAAAAAATGAGAACATTACATGCCTCATTTTTTAATGCCACTGGGCAGTCCTTATCTTTAAATATAAACTCTCTTCTCCTTCACATGCCCAGTTTTTCTTGCATCTTTCTCCATGAGTGAAGTTAGCTGTCATTCTTTACTCTCCCTGGGAAATACAGCAGCTGTAGCTTTAGCAAGCAGACACAGAGTACCACAAACTGCACACTAGTGGTTTTTGTGTTTGCCGATATTTTTGTGCTGATAGGAATGTTGCATTTGAAATGACCTGTTACTTAAGAAAATGTTACTCCCTTTGTTCTCGCTCCTCTTCTGTAGCTATCTACATGCTGAAGTAACATGAGCATAACATTCTGGTGTTACGCCAAAAAAACCCCCAAAACCCCAAATATTTTAACCCCTGATTACGACATTATAAAGAATACATAAATCATATGGTTTTGCCTCCTTCGTGTCTTTCATGTATTGGGTATCTCCTGGTGATTATTTTACACTTTTAGGATTGCTTTTCATGTGTTGGTGCACAGTGACTGATCCTCAAATGTGTTAAGTGAAAAGTATATTTTGAAAATGTGTATTTGTACTAAAATGTAGTGAGTAAACATAAAAAGTTGCCAGAAAAATCGATACTTATGGTAAATGGCCTGCATTTGTATAGCGCTTTCCTAGTCCCTAAGGACCCCAAAGCGCTTCACACTACATTCAGTCATTCATCCTTTCATTCACACACTGGCGATGGCAAGCTACATTGTAGCCACAGCTGCCCTGGGGCGCACTGACAGAGGCGCGGCTGCCGGACACTGGCGCCACCAGGCCCTCTGACCACCACCAGTAGGCAAACACGGGGTTAGTATCTTGCCCAAGGATATTTGGCATGCAGCCAGGAGGCAGCCTGGGATCGAACCACCGACCTTCTGATTAGTGGCTGACCTGCTATTTGTGCTTCTTTGCTTCCCACATCTGGAGTCTGGTTACAACAGACCAGTTTGAGTTAACTTGTTTCCACAAAGCCTGAGGCCAGGAAAGACGCTTGTCATTTTTTTCTTTTATTTTGAAAATTCATTGGGTTCACAGTGAAATTGTCCCCCAAGGTGAGCCTTATAAGTACAGACAAATGTTATAATTTCGTGAAATTCACTTCAGGGTATTAAGGAGAATATTTTGCAGAATCTGTTGAGTTTTAGGACAGTGTAATTGTGGTATAAGATAATTCAGTTTTAAATGTATTGCCATGTTCTCTGCGGCTTTTACTGTAAGAGATACCCCAACTTTATGTTCAAAAGCTGTGTAATGATATTGTCAAGATATTTCATATTTAAAAACCCTTGGCAGTGGTTTTCCACCCAGCTCTTTAGCATTTTAGTCATTCTGACATCTCTGCTATTAAACTACGGAGCGTGCCTACATAAGACTGATATAGATGTTACAGAGAGGTCAGGGTACTGACACAGCACAGCAAGTGTTTGGGGAGTGGTAAAATGTATAATTGTAAAAATCGTATCATATTATATATCATATAAAACTTTTTAGGATTAAAAAGGAATTATTGCATGAATATCACACAGATGAACCAGGAATAAGGAAATAATAATTTCTGTTAAATAAATTTGCCTTTTCAAGTATCATCTCAGTGTTTTGGCTTTTTGTTAGTCCTCACTGTCAATTTTCCCTCACATAAAAGCTTGACTTTTATTCGATCTTTTAGCAATCCAAGAAAAACAAAACCCCGGATGAGTTCATCAAAATTGTCAGAAGATTCCTGAGAGAACCAACCAGCCAGTTCACTTAAAGCATGACTGAGCATGTGTTATTTTAACATTTACTCCTACATCTTATCAAAGGTGAGTGTAAAAAAGAAACAGATTTAAATGTTTTTTTTAATTTAAAAAAATCTGTAGCAGTGATTTAGATAATTTTTTTATATTTGTAATATTTATATTAAAAATATAACAAAAATCTAAATTTTAAAATTTTTATTTTTATATTTTTAATTATTAATTTATTTTCGTATTGATAAAAAACAACAACAAGAACACACTTCCTGAAAGTACACTGTTTACAATTAGAAAAGTGTAGGAGTACTCAAGTAGATGTTAAGCAGTACTGCCTACGCTGGTTGTGCACTAAAAATATCACCTGATTAAATATAGTATTTTAGTAATGTACAGCGGACGTTACCAGTTAAAATGCAGTCCTGCCAAAAGATGCAGTCCTGGCAGGTGGCAGCACCCTCTTCTCTCTCAGTCTGGTAAATTGTACAGACAGTTGTGCTAACTGGCACAGTTGTGCAATGCTTTGATGGATAAACTGATGTAACTGTGTAATTTCCAGCCCATGATGTCTGGTTCTGTTTACCTGTGCTCATTTTTCCCAACTGTGTCCACATAACCTAATTATTCCCAGTGTGTGTAAGAGTATTTAAAATAAAGTTCTGTGTTTCTTTGTTCATCGTCAAACTGTCTTCCTCCTTCTGTGCTCTCTGTCTGATTTTATTTAGTCCATTTTTTTTTTACATTATACTTCACACAACTCTTATGAAGAGTTTGATTTGTATAAGTGTAAGTGTATAGTGTATAGTCCTGTGTTTGGGTCTGCTACCTTCACTGCAGTCAAAGAACAGTTTTGAACCCTCGAAGCTGTATATATACAGTACTCGTGGAAGTGAGTGAGTCACTCATATCTGTATATGACATTAAACAGTCCACTCAGACTATTTTATAATCTGACTGAGTGATACATTACGATTAAGGTCCAAGTGGACCTTAATTACACATATGAAGAAAACCCAGATTACAAATATCATGAAAACTTTTTTTTTCTTTTTTGAGGGGAGAACTGAAGAAAGCTTGAGCAGTGTCTGCCCATAAATTCTCACTTTACAATTTGTTAATTGTAATTGTTGTAACTGACAATTTTTCAGCAATACATCACATATAGTTTTTTATATCTCTTCTGCAGTGTAAAACTCCTCAAAAGAAATTTGTCTAAATTCCAGTGATTATATATGTTTCTATTTTTCAGCTGGGTTTCTTGTCAAATTCTGCCTATTATACATGTATTGTTCACTCTAAAATAACTGCCAAGACACAGCGTGCAGTCCATTAACTTGTGGTAAGCCTCACATTAAAGTTGCATAATGGTAGATGGGTAGCATGACAAGAAATCTAATGTAGGCTTCTCTTCACTGCCGGATATAAAATGACTTTATGTAATATATCAGTACTAAGGGTGAAATGCCAGACTTTAAGGGAGATGGCCAACACATCTCCCAACAATGCACTCCATGAGTGTGTGTGTGTGTGTGTGTGTGTGTGTGTGTGTGTGTGTGTGTGTGTGTGTGTGTGTGTGTGTGTGTGCGCAATTGTGTCAGTTACAACTGTGAATTAGATATTACTTCACAGAAACTAACAAGCCTTGTTACTTTTCTTAACATGTTTGTTAAAGATACACATCTTAGTATTGCAGTTGTCATCCCACAGCTGGGTTAATTAATAAATATGTTCCAAAACATAAATGTCAACTAATCTACCTTTTTTATAAGGGAGATGAGGATAAATCCACACACTTTTCCCCCTTTATTCATCTAAAGGGTCAACTGCACGCTAGTCGCAAACTCCTGAAGGTCTCTTCTTTGTGGTACTTTTAGATTGAGGTCACCACGACACATTGTTTTCTCAAAGGCATCCATCAAAGCCATCTCCTTTAGCATTGATTGCCTTGGTTCATTAAGAAGCCCTCTGAAGAGCAGTGAAGACCATTGTTTCCCTTAGATCCCATTCTCTTTACGCAGACACCCACAACACCGCTACACATGTACACACATTGTACGTTTTCAAGCTATGTAGGTCTGAACTGATGACATTAATAGATGTGGGGTTTTTTTCAATTAGCAAAAATAGAAACACATAAATTTTTTTTAACTTACTGTATTTCTTCCCTTTTCTCACTCCAGGTCAGTCTATGCTGATCAAGCCTTACAGAGTAGTGAAGCTGGGATGACTGGAAAGAAAGTGCATCAACAGTTTCAGTGGCAACAGTAAATTTTATACTTTTGTAACAAGTCATATCCAAAACCTCTATTAAACCAAATATCATGCAAGGAAGGAAATATATACCCACTGAATTTAGAAACAAGTGTCTGATTGTTTTCATCCAAACTAAGACCTCTTTTAAATCAATAGTGCCAGTGATGCTTGATTGCATTCTGTAAGAAGTACAATTGAATGGTGACTTCAATTCAACTCAAATCAATGCTATTTGTCGATCCAGGAAATTACATGTGTCGTGAAACCTGGGACCGTATCAAGACAGGAATATCCTGCCAATGCCATTTGTTTAAGAGGAAATTGTCTCCATTTTCAGGTCTCCTGATTTGTTAAGTTTTCAAGTTGACTTTTAAGACGTTAATATTCCTGCAACATCCAAGTAAGACTTTTTTCTGGAAAGATTTAAAAAAGAAATTAAGTCGAGTTTGACACAGGTTGTGAGAGAAGGAGAAAGGAAAAAAAAAGACAATTTTGTTTGATTCACATCAGTAGAGCTTGTAGATTAAAGCCGCACTGACTGTGACTCTAATGTATGACTTTGAGAAAGGAGCTATGGGTCCTAAGTGTCATATTAGGTTTTGGCACAGCCAGGTTAGTATGACATAGCTCAAGGAGAAAGAAATGGGACTGGCAAAGATGAGCTAGAAAGTCGACTCAAATGTATCAGGTAGCTGGCAGAAGGATGTGTCTCAGAACATTGTCAAGGGGTGGGTATTTTTAGGACCAGCCACAGTTCGCTGGGACTTGCAGGATGGACTGTAGGGTAACTGCAAAAGATGAAGGAAAACCATGAAGCAGGTGAGGAAGACAGTGACAAGAGAGTCCAAACAATAATAAGTTGTCATTGAGAGAATCTTTGCTGTACGATAAACAATGACAGAGACATGAGCACAGCATGAATCCATCCAAGTCTTTAAATATGGTGATGATGCTGGAAGTCTTTGGTCTCGTAGTTTAGACTGAGCCAAAATATTTCCCTTGTCCACTAGTATTACTGCAATGATTTGATTCTCACAGTGAGGCTTGATCACAGGTATTTCAACACTTGCCTTAATTTTTACCTGAAAATGAAGAATGATCACTTTGTAATTACTACTAAAATACACAATTTGATAAGCCTAATTTTTACACACTGACAGCTTCTCATATTCCCTTTATTGTTTCAGTAGTATAAATTAGAGATGGACCGATCCGATATTACGTATCGGTATCGGTCCGATACTGACCTAAATTACTGGATTGGATATCGGAGAAAAATAAAAAATGTAATCCGATCCATTAAATATCACAAAAGCACCTCACAAAACTTGCAACACGCCGTAACTCACCTCAGAACGTTAGCACGTC
>NW_005187412.1:1390466-1392295 GCF_000239375.1 Pundamilia nyererei | reverse complement strand
AGATATTTAAAAAACAGTTTTGTTGATTAAAAAACACTATATCGGATTCATATCGGTATCGGCAGATATCCAAATTTATGATATCGGTATCAGTATCGGACATAAAAAAGTGGTATCGTGCCATGTCTAGTATAAATATCACTCTTTGTTGTGGCTTTACATAATTATCTGTGATTTGAATACTTATAATAATAATTATAATAGTTCTGCATATTTCTATAGGCCAGAATCACTTACATCACTCTGGTCAGTTTTCAACATCGTAACTTAAGAACAGAAGGCAATATTGTGATCTACAGTCACTGCAGCTTAAAATTGCGGTGACTGTAGATCATCTGAGCTGTTAGGTTGGTGATGAGGCATCCATATTTTCCATATTCAAGAATGCATATTTTTGCAGCAAGTTATATAACCCTATATTATAAATTCAAAATTGACCCCAAGGGACTTTACAGTCTGCACTTCAAATGACATCCTCCTCAACTGGAATGAAGTTGAGGGTCTCATTAATGACCAAAGTGGGAATATGGATATAAATCACAGCTTTACTGATTAGTAAAGGCACACAAGGCACGAGGTAGTAATTCAAATTTATTATACTGTCAGTCTCTTTTCCACCCAAATATTCTGCCATTATTAAATAGATTTTCACTTCCACCCTCGTGACAGACAGCTTTTTATTGCCACAAAGCCACACATTGCTTTGCCTGGTCTGACCTCACGGCGTGTCTTTGGATCACCAAGATGCAGATGCCAAACGACTCTCAAAGTCAGCAGAGAAAGATTCTCAACTCATCAGTTTTGATTTAAAAAAAACAACCCAAACCCATCTCTTCTGTCTTTTATTTATAAATCTTGGCATCGCCTCAACAATATTTTTCTTTTAGCCCCACATTAACAGTTCCTTCATCTGCCTATTTTCACCTAAGCAGTATTTTCAGACTACCCGTCTTTTCTCTCTTAGCACAGCACTCAAGTCCCTGTTCAAACTACAGTCAATTCTCCTGCTGATTACTGGAATGCTATTCTCAGTGCTTTGAGTGTATGGGCTTTCAGCTCCTCTGCACCATGACTATAGAACCTGTTACCATCACACATCTGACCAATAAAACTACAGTGGAACCCCGACTTACGAATACCCCGTTTCACAAAAAAATTCAAGCTACGAGGACACTGAACGGCAATATTTCTGTCCGTGTTACGGCAAAATGCCCGAGTAACGAAATCCGCTGGCTCTGATTGGCTGAGCCTACAATGCCCACAATGCCTTCCGAATCATGTGACAACCCCTTGGCTTCCGTACTTGCGCTTCGTTGTTCCACTTGAACAACGTATTGTTGTTCTAGTTAGCAATTAGCCTATAGCCTATCGTTCAACATCGCCTCACACAAAACGCGCGATGGGTGCTTCGACTTACAAAAATTTTCGACTTACGAAAGACCCTCAGGAACGAATTAATTTCGTAAGTCGGGGTTCCAATGTATTACTGTTTTTGATATTCTATTTCACTATGTCTGTTCTCCAAATGTTATAATAGAAAATATACTGTCAAGTCAAGACTGGAATGCAATAGTTTTGACTTTGTGTTGTTTTTTTGCAAAGAACAACAGATTCCTAAAACGGTGGAAAGACACTGCATTCGTTTTTATTTGTTTGTTTGTTGTTGTTGTTGTTGTTGTTGTTGTTGTTGTTGTTATTATTATTGTTATTATTTTATTGCATTCTTCTACCTATGAAATTATTTGTACAATACTGAAAAGTTAGGCCAAGGTTTTGGTGGAAATCGAAAAACATCAACACAAAAGTGATGAATAATTGCTCTATGTTAA
>NW_005187412.1:1374587-1382653 GCF_000239375.1 Pundamilia nyererei | reverse complement strand
TATATATATATTTGCATCCCTTACATATATTCTGAGAAAGAACCTAAATATCAATCTTGTTGGCCAAGGGTACAAAGCACCTCAGCTCTGTCCCTCCTGAGGTTGGTCCATGTTTCAGTGCGCACCAGTAAATATGACCAGCTTGGCAGGTTCTTGTTTCCTTAGACAATACTGCTGGGGGAGTTCTTGCAGCTCTGCCATCACAAATATGGCAATTACTTTTAAGAGTTGACAAGCTGTGACTGCTTCACCCATTAAATTGACCCTCATTCCATTTTTGAAGTTGAGCAGCAAACTGAGATTATGTGAGATTAGTTGATTATTTGTCACTTTCATTTGAGTGTCAGCTTCTTCCTTTCACTTGTACTACAGGCTAACAGATAGTCTTCAACAACCAATAACTTGTCTAAAAATCAGTGCTTGGACATTTTCAGAAATAACTATTAGGAAGACCAAGACTTATTTTGCTGAGAATATATAACCTTGAATTATCTGAAAAAAAAAATCATGCACCACAATCAAGTTCTGATTGTGCTCATTGTTGGTGGTTTTAGCAATGGACATGGGCACCATGATTGGTCTGTGGCTATGCAGCCCCATACACAACAAACTGTTGTAAGGTGTCACAAGGTATCAGAACATAGAATGCAATGCAATGCATTCACTTTTTCAGCAATTTGAGATACAGTAGCTCGTCAGATCACATGGGCCAGCCTCCACTATTCCTCCTTTGGACTGCTTTTGATAGACCACTACAGACTGGGAACAACTACAAGAGCTGCAGTTTTAAAAAATCATTTAAATACTTATGCTTGCCCAGTTTACCTGATTCTTAGACATTTTAGTGTAAACTTGCTCCCAAATATATCCCAACCTCTAACAGGTGCCCTGGTAGAGAGATAAAAAAAAGGTATTATTCGCTTCACCTATGGACGGAATTTAGTTGTTGCCGGCCCAAATGTTATCCAAATGCAGTGGAAGAAGCTACATATTTATACCATTCCGATGTCAGTAACAAAGCAATAAAACTTTCACATTTAGGCTTGTTGTGCACCTATACCAATGTTTGTAATACAGAGTGATCTGGAGGCACAATTTCTTCTCATTTCATATGAATTACAGTCATAATTACAATTACCCCTTCCTGGCTTTGAAGATTCAAAACAGAATATAAGAATGCACTAAAAAAAAGTAATTACTCTTCACATCTGCAGTATATTGGAAGGGAATTTGGAGACTTGACTTGAAGTCAATTTTCTCCAAGTTTTCCCTGGATGTCTTTTTTTTATAATTTTTTCTGCATTTTACTTTGGAGGACAACTGAAATGTATGAAAACTTCTACAGCTTCCTCTATAGAACTTAAAATATGGAAAACTTGGAAGACAGGCTTCATATTCTGGTAATGTGTTGTGCCTCATACTCATTATGTCTCTCAGACAATGCCCAAGAGCCTCATTTTGACCATTGTTGATGTGAACGGTGTCCCAAAACACACTGTAGGTATGCACACATTCAAAATGCAAAAATGTTTGCATCTCTTCCTTGATGCTAATGTCACTTGAGGATTTGATATATATTCTGAATACAGTGATACCCAGATGTCAAAGTCAGTGCTTATTTTCATGTTTCAGTTGAGAAGCCAGCAGTCTTGGGAACACATAGTCATTAACATGCTGCTCAGTTATAATGCAATGTTTCCATTCATTGAATCTTTGCCTGCTTCAACTAGTCTCTGCTGCCTTCTTTTTGGTACTACTTTACTTTCTGTGTCTTCCTGTCCTGTCATAAGAGCATATAACATTTTAATACGTGTTGTTTTCAGTTTTTATTATTAGACATGATTGACGTCAGTGGCAAAATCAATAGGCAAAAATGTTACCAACACAACTCACAGATTTTCTTCAATTATGGCAGGATAATGGTGACAGCCTACAGTTTTCTAATAACAAAAAAAAAAAAGCAAAAATAAAACTGGCAACATGAGTTAGCTAAAGCCACATGCTAATACAATGGAGGACAGTTAAATTTTTTTGTAATCTTTTAAAGCTAAACTTGACTGTTCTTACTTTGTCACACACCAAAAACCCACTAATTTCATCCACAATTATCAGAAATCCACTCCCAGCTGCTCCTCAGGAGTACGTCTCTCTAATTAATGACTTAATTAAAAACACTTGTGGGATTATGAAAGGGGTCATTTTTGTCCCTATTTAATCAAATACATTCTATTTGGGTGCCTCAGAGAGCAGAGGAAGCAATATAATACTTAAAGGAACACATTCAGCCAATAGTATATGTAATGTAATCACATTTGCTGATTTATGCAGTTTTTCAAGGACCTTATGTTTTTTATTATTTTTCAGCTGATGACACAAATGGAATTTTTTGAAAATACTCAATTAATTAGCCTGTTAGCAGTCGGACGTACCGCCCACGGTACATTGGATGGTTTAGGGGACTAATTGTAAATTTGTAGGACTGCTAAGGGGTTAGTATACAATTGCAGTACCCTGTGCGTGTCAAAGAGGCTGTCACCACATTTTAGACTGTGAGGATCACTGACTGTCTTCTAAGTCAGATTAAGTGTCTTGTTCCTGAAGAGAATCCAAGATTGTTCATGTCTCATGAGACACCTGAAAGAGAAAATAACTTTTCTCCATCTGAACTAAGACAAGTCACTTTGTTTTTATCAGTTCAATGTCGTTGCCCCAGTCTCTCATTGGCTAATCAATGAAACCCAAGAGGGCTCATCAGGCACCGAGGAATGTCAGCCAAAAGCCTTTGATCTGCTGACCTTCATCCGCAGTCCTCCAACAAATATACCACAGAGAGTGATCCATGTTTGCATGCTTTTAATGGGCCTCAGAGGGCCTTGTTGACAGTCCTTTAGTTCACAGAGGGTCATTTCAGTCACTGTACAGTATAGCTTTGAAAACCTTTAGAACATCTCTCCAAAGAACCATGCATCATCATATGTGTGACAGTAAACTAAGAGGCTTATTTGTAATACATGATTAAGTGATTACTTGCTAATCAGTACAGTAAAATACTGATTATGCTGGAAATGGAGCATGGGTTAAATATGGAAACATCTAACTCTAATTCCTTCAAGTGAGGCGTCAAGCTGCTAAGACACTCCAGTAACTGCAGAGACACACAACTGTTGTTGTTTTTCTTTTCTCTCTCTCTCTCCCTGTCTTCCCCTCTCTCTCTCTCGCCCTTTTTTTAATGGCTAGACAAAATTAAGAGATTAATTGTGACATTATGAGTGCAAAACATGTTTTTTGACTACATTCCATGTGAATGTGTCTGTGTGTGTACAGTATGTGCGTGCGTGTGTGTTCAGATGTTGTAATGGCATTCTGGCTGGAACTGAGAAACTGATGTGTTTCTCTGAGGCAACCATTTGTCTTAATCTGGGGTGACCTAAATCCTCGACATCTCCTGCTGTATAGTCTTTCCCTTTAAAACAGAATTTCACACTCCATCCTCCCATGTACCACCCTTCTCTTAACCACAATTGATGACTGTAACCTTTTAATGGTCCACCATATTCATTCATGGCAAAAGCACCTACAGTTTTGTCCATGGACAAGAACAAAAAAGAGGCATCTCCACAGCATGAAAATGAAGAGGAGACAGGGTTTATTTGAGCATGTTACAAAAGGGTAATCTATTATCAGACTATGAGTCTGACATCCTGACACTGTGGGCAGATCTGATGTATAAATGAGAAAAATGAGGACAGTAGACACATTCCATGCACTCATTTGTGAATTGTAAAAAATAGTGAAATATTTATGTCAAATGAAAAACACTGTCAATAATAAGTGCAGGACAATTTTGTTCTTTTAAGCATTGTTTTCTTAATACTATTTATTAATTAATTCTCAGTACTGCAAAAATAAACTCAGGATTAGAATCAAAAATGCATTAGAATAATTAGTAAATTTTCTTCATGCTCACATTAGTTAGATGATAATCCATTGCCATGGATGTCATTAAAAATTGTAACAATTTCATCTAAAATTGATAGAAAGATAATGGCCCTGGTATCATAAAATAGCATTTTATGAGAATGTGTCTACATTATAAAAACCTGAATATAATTTCTAAACAGATGGTCTTGCTAAGGCACCGTTCCTGTCAAATATGAATGACAGGGATGAAGTTCAACTAAATGCCCCTTGTTTCTGTTTTTAGTTTATGTTAATTCAGTTTGAACTGAGAATAGAGAACAGAATAGAGAATAGAGAAAATAGAGCCAACTATTTGTACAACCTTGTGTAAAATATAATGTTAAAAGTTAGGCTTTGTTATTATATGTGTGTTGCTGTGTGTCTTCCATATGTGGTTTTGGTGGGGCAGATATGGAAGATTATGTTAGGGTGAGATAATACAATAAGATTACCTTAATAACTCACTGAAGTGGCCAGCAGGGCACTTTTTGGTATTTTGGACTAACCACAGTTTGCCCATATAGTGAACAGCATGTTTGAGCATATTGATGTTCATAAGTGCACTTCGTACAAGGACACCCTTGGCTTTAGGTTGATTATCGATCATGTAATTGTATCTTCAGTTCTGTGCCCATATGCTTTGAAGAGAGGAGGAGCTTTTAGTTTAACAATTGATATAGTTGGGTGATGGAAGGAGTACTTTAATGATCTTCCAAATCTCAATGCCATCCATTATGTGCAACATTGCACAGGCATAGCCTTTTGGATTGTCATAATGGGGAATGTGTTCCATCTTTAATTCCTGTGAAGGTCCATGCCAAGGTACTAGACAAAAGAGTCTGCCTGTTAGTCAAATCTTGGATTTGGGTGCAACATTGCCATTTTTCTCCTGTTAGCAAAAATCTACAAGTTAAAGTTCTGTTCCGGCTGTTGATAGAGAAGGTGTTGGACACTGAGCAGGAAGTTTTTTGGATAAATGTAATTTAAATTGGATTAGCATTACAGTACTGACCAGGGGCACACTGCACCATCAGATACAGCACACTTTGATTTGCAGAAAATCTGCATAATCTTGGCTTCTTGCACAGGTGACACTTTCATGTGCATTAATCTGTGCCAGGGCATTGGCCACAGCTGTAGCTTCTGCGGGGCTTGAGAATTATCGTGTTTATGTGATATCTCGCATTTCAAATAGAAAAAAAACTGCATACAAGTCAGATCTTAGGTGCACTTGTGATATTTTGTCATAATCAAAACAAATAGGCCATTTGAACCTCTGTTGCATCTGCATATGTTTTGAAGCAACACTTGACACTTGGAGGAAACTTTTTCTGAGTTTGACTAACTGTGAATTACTGTATCTGTCAGTATCTATTTGTGGTGAAGGTGTGGTCTGCAGTTTTGCTGCAGAGGAGGGGTGGTGCAGTGAGTAAAGATGGTAGTGCCACAGAGTTTGGCAGGACAACTGTGTCCTATGTGGTAATCATGCTCTCCTTATTTCAGGGATACTGGGACCTAGAAGTGTGTGTGCACTGTAAACAAACACTCATTTTCTCTGCAAACGCGGTGTGTTCTGGGTCCTTCTATCATACTATTAGGTTTATTAGTAGCCTTTTTACAAAAGCCTGCACAGAACTTGTGATATAAAAACTTGTTTAAACTGTAAAGAGAGTCACAATGTTTCAAATAAAATAAAAGTGACTAAACTATTTCAGCAAAGCTGAAAATGACAATATGATTTCTATTTGTCAGCCCATACTTCTCCCTAATAAGAAGTATTCTACCCTACAAGCAAGTTACATTTGCAAGTAAATATGGGGTTTCTTTTACCAAATTACCCATTGTATTTTTTTTCCCCACTAGGGGCCCCTAAAAAACAGAGCAATTTCTAACTGATCGGTGGTACTATTTATCATAATACTATTTCTTAAATTGTTCACATACCACACAGACACTTGCAGAAATAACATGGGGAACAAAATCAGAAAACAAATTCACTTGGCAATATTGTGTTTTGCCATCATCTGTAGATTGTATGGTTTTTAGCACCTTGAATATAACCATTGATTTAAAAGGTACGTAAAATGGAAGCACTGTGAGCAGAAGTGAGACACAACTTGGATCAACACAGAGTGATTTCAGCAACAGCACATGACAAAATGGGATGTTCAAACATGAGATTGTCACATCCCCAGCCAGACTCCTTGGCAGCACAACGAGATATTTCTGTTTTAATCTGAGACAAATTTGAAGAAAAAGTGTAGGCAAAGAGGAAGAAAGAGCAGATCTAATTATGTTATAAGCCAGGGAGGGGACAGGGTAGAAGAATGTATTCACATTTCAGTTTCAGCTACTGTGAAGCTCAGACAGGTTTGGCTGCAGCACAAATACCGCTTATCACCTCGTGTCTGGAGAAGTCCACAGCTTTGGGTGCCTGAGGAAACATGCAGGTACCTGGAGGGAGATGATAGGCCCCAAAACTTGAAGCTTCACACATTTGAAGACTCACCACTGAAGTGGTAGCAATGCACAAATGTGATAGCATGCACATAATTTTCTTTGGGTTTTTTTTTTTTTTTGTGAAACCTCCAAGCAGTGTGCAAATAAATCTGTGAAAAGCATAGAATCCACTTTAAAAAGTATTTTTTAGGAATTTAATTTCTCATTCATTGTCTAAAAAAATTCCTATTCTGCCATTAAGTAGATGTGAAAAGATAATTCCTTATCTCTGCTTTCATTTTGATTTTGCTTTGGTTCTTGATTGTGTACAGGAGTAACAATGTGCTGTAATGAAAAGTGATTATGGTAGTCATTAAAAACAATAATTAGCTGCATGATAATCATACTATAAAAACAGCCATGAATGCGCTGTTCAACGTGAACGATTTTTTATTAAGTGTAGCCTTTATGCAATTAGTCTCTCAGTTTATGGAGTGAACAACATTCTGACTGTGGCAATTATAGTGGCAAGTTCATACCTATCATGCCATCGCTATACACATAAACACAACATTTCAGAAAAGACAAGTTTTAGTAACAAGAGTTATGTAAGTTTGAAATACACAGAGGCACACTGGAGTGTCACACAAACATATTGCAATGATCATATGAAATGGCTTCAAGTGTGGCAAAAATATAAATATAAATAACACAAATTGTTTTAATGATTAGCGCAGTACCATTTTTAAAAAACAGTAGAGCTGTAATTTAAAGTTGAGGGTTAACGACAAAGGTTTAGAAGAAAACTGTCTTAGTTGTCATGTGTTTCCAGGTTTAAATAAGCAAAGACAGTCTAAGAAATGAGAAGAATGTAACCATTAAACACAAAACAACTGCAAACACAGAAAGTACAGTAATGAATACACAAATCATGGGGATGGGGTAGAGGGATGGAAGCCAGCTGGTACCACAGCACTTAGAAAGTGCAAAAAGTGTAAAGTTTCAAAATAACCGTCATTCTGTCTCAGTGTGTGGGTGCTGTGATGGAAGAAGTCCTCATCCTGATAGCACTCAGCCTTTCAGGATGAAAAGAACAGATTGTGTTTGAGGGGTCAGAATATTCTAGATCCCGGGAAAGAAAGCAACTGGTCATTTTGGTCGCTGTGAGTATAGTCTTCTCTAACTGTGTAACTGTATTCTGTTCTGACCAGGTATACCCCAAGATGCAATACAGCTTGTATGTACATTAACAAAGAAAAAGACAAACAATGAGCATAAACCCCAATGTCCAGTTCTCATTTAGTTCAATAAATAGTAAATAATGATTGGTGTTATACTCTTATATATCATTAGTATTATAATGATATATAAAAGTATATAAAGTAATAAAAACTAGATATAGCAGTAGCATTTTCATAAAGTGGCAGACCATGGTCACTAAGTTACAGCTAAGGTGTGTATAAGTGGCTAGTACATTGCTGCAATAACTGTAAAATTACAAATCTCCTCTCGCACTGACATCAACAAAAAAAACTTTACACTAGGACCTTTATGGAATCGGTTTCCATGGTCGAGCAGTTTATGAGGGTGTGTAGTTGGCCCAGGACTTTTGTCCATAAAATGTTAACCATAAACAAGCTAAAACAATTTGAATATAACACTGATGC
>NW_005187412.1:1368453-1373914 GCF_000239375.1 Pundamilia nyererei | reverse complement strand
TTAAAGGATCTCAGCTTGCTAAGGAAATATAGCCTGCTCTTCTCTTTTTTGTACACAGCCTCCGTTCTGGTTTTTCTTCGGTCTGTTGATGTGGACCCCTGTAATTTACCCGCACACTTGAGCTGTGTCCTAAATCACAATGGAAAAGGTATCTGGCTGATAAATGTCTAACAGGACAGAGATGATACAGATAAATCCTTATAAAATATTATTTAATAGCTGCAATTTAAGTTCCCTCAAAATTTGTAAAGCATAACACAAGGTCTACAGCTGTAATATGGAACAGACAGATGAATATAGCAGTAATATCCTTTCAAAATGCAATGTATTTCAAACAACTGAGATAAAATACTGACAGGAGTTACTTTTCGTGATATTTACATACTGATCTGATCTTTTTATATTTTACTCGAGTACTTTTTCCACCACTGAAAACATCCACAATCCCACTTTGATGACAACATTATTTTAACATTAACTAAAAAGATGGATTTTGAATAGCTATTATAAACTGGTCAAAACTAGAGAAAACTACTCATATATTTCTCCCCTCTTCTCATCAGCTGCCACTGGCTGGCTCCTCTTTCTTTTTCTCTGTCCCATAACCTCTCCCTTATATATATTTTGTGTTTTTTAATATCACACAGGAAACATATCTATAAGGAAAAAAGACATTATCCTACAGATCTGTCTTGTTTAGCTTAACAAGTGAACTGTCTGCTCGTTTCTCCCTAAAACAAACATGAAAACACACCAAACTGGACACCACCAAATAAACCCAGCATCAGCAACAAAATAATAATCTTGATGGGACTTTGAAAGTGATATTTAACTGTGAAAACCAGGATATATTATTGCTACTCCATAAAATTGTCACAGACTCTGTAAAATTACAGTCAACTTTTGAACCACTGACATTTTAAAGCAATGCCTTTAAAAGCATGTGGGACCTGAGCCCATTAAGTAGCAACTGTCATCATTAATGTCATGTGACTTAGCTCAAATTTAGCCAAATTTGAGGTGTTAAGGTTTTTTGTTATTTTAACATGTGTACCTCTAGATACCTTCATGAGGTGAAATCTGAGACTTACCATTAAAAGTTTATTGCACGGAAAATGTAATTATTTGCCACCGGTGTGCAATCTTCAGATAGTGTGGGCTGAAAAGAATACACTTAATGTATTCTTTAAAATCAGGACACATCTGTGGGACACATTTGGATGAGTCTTGGAAACCAAATGAAATCACCCTCATTGCCTTCCTGTTACGTAACTGGCATACGAATGTGGCCTTCGAAGTATGCAGCCCCGGAATTGGGACACAGCTTATATCAACAACTTGTCCCAGGATAGACAGAGGCCTTGCAGTTGTCCTCTTTCGATCTGTTCAGACAATTCCACAAAATCATCCACTCAGACTGTACTTCTCTTGCCTATCACTAATAGATCCAACCATTGCAGAGTCAGTTTGATGAGCACGAGTTGTATTGAAAGTCTGAGTTGTACAAGGTGAACAGGAATGAAGACGGCACAGTTCATTATACATTAGTTCATTATACATTAGTTCATTATACATTAGTTCATTATACATTAGTAGCATTAACTAACAGCAGGTTTAAATGTTTGTAATGTTATATGCAGTGTAATGCAATTAATATCACTGTTATTAGCCTCAAAAGCACTAAAATGCTGTGGTGGTATTTGCAACAACATAGCAGCAGCAACAATAATAGAGGAAACTTCTCCCAGCTAACAGCTAGCAGATCAATATCATGTAATACTTTTATTAAACCTCTTAAATTAAACCTGACAGTGTGTCTTTTTTTTTTTAATAACAGGTTTGATTTAAAATCAACTTTGATAGTGTACAGAGCTAAAGATATAAAAAAGGTCAAGTCCGCAAACACAATTTCCTGAGTTACTCCCACTAACAAAAAGCAGAGCAGGTTACCGCTTGTGGCATAAAGATTGAGCACTGAATGACGGAAAACCTTCATATTAAATAAGTCAGCTATAATTATCTTGAACTGGAACAGGTGTGTAATCAGGAATCCTTCATGGGTGGGTGTTTCAGAGGATGGATACCAGGGCAAAACTCCGCCTCTGAAACACCCACCCACACAGTCAGAGGAAAGGGAGAGAGAGTGAGAGCGAAAATGACCAACCAGGAGAACCAAGAACTCATCACAGAAGGTGCAACATGACAAGGAAAGAGTTTTACCCCTCTTGCTGTGTTGTGAGCTGCTTCTGATAAATACTTGATTTCAGAGCTTGAAGATAACCCTGGATGTTCTGTTTCTCTGCTGTCATAAAATGAATACACTTGATGCTCTGCTTCAACAGCATAATTTATATATGAAAGTGTGAAAAGCTATTGGTATTTTGATATTTTGGTATTTCATTTTCCATCTAAAGGTTTTGCCTCCAGACTTCTGTAGTGATTTATTAAAAAAACAGATAATTGCAAAGTGATATTCAAAATACCCAAGTTTAGAATATGTCATCATTAGAGGATTTTAGCAAATTGCAAACAATTTTAGCTTTTGATGAGCATAAGCAACATTCAAGATGGACAGAATAAACCCAAACCCGCAAGACAACTTGATTTAATGCCATTACAAAGACATCACTCATGAAGATATTTAAAGAAAAAAAGAAACACATACTTCATTCCTACCACCAGAGATATAAATGAACTCGAATGAATGGATCCATAATCACTCATACGACAGGCTGCATTTTAAAGCTCTGTGAAGATGAATACACTCGTTTATTTGACTTGGCAATGAAAATTAGAGACGTACTATGATAACTGATAGCAATTTTTGTCTGTTATTTATTTATTAAAAGTTAAAATGCATTACAAATCACACATCTGTAATGTTTATTAACTGTAATTAATATTTCTTTTCCTTACACAAATGTGTCTGACTTTTCGGAATAGTGCTATGAAAGGTCCCTTGATTACAAAAAATGAGCACAGAAGGAGAAATGATGGTTAGCCAATCAGCTCCTGCATCATGATACTAGTATTGTTATGTCTCACTATTGGTAATGTTGTTAGATTTAAGTGGATGTGTTGTTCTCTATTGACTGGTTTGGGAAAATCAATTGAAGACAATGTAACACTAAAGATAGCGTAAATGTAAGGTCATGGATGTGTCTGATATTAGGATAAATCTGCACTGTATCACCCTCTGGTCCAACTGAAAACTAAAACAAACAAATTCAAAAAACCCTACTGTGAATTATCTAATATTTATCTGATTATATTTGTGAGTATTTCAAAGGTTTTCTAAAGGGTGAAGACAATTATTCACTTTATCTGTGCCAGTGGTTATTTTCCCAGAATGGCATCCAACAGCCGGGCTCATGTATGTTTTGGCACAAACACATCTGCACAAGATAAAGGTGAAGCAAAACAATTAAACAAGTCTCTAGGCAGCAGATGGAGACAGGTGTGAGACGAAGAGAATGAGATTAATTCTTTTTACATGATTTCAAACTAAGCTCATTCTCAGCAGAGGCAGTGTCACACAGTAAGATAGCAAAATTGACACATCAATTTAAAAAAAACACGCACACACACAAAAAAAATGTTTTTGCTTCATTTTCACAAGTAATAGACCAGCACTGTATTTTTCAAGATTTTGATGATCTAGTATCTGTTTTGTTTTGAAAGCTATTGTTTATATTTGCACTGGTTAATTTTACTTTTAGTTGGAGTTTCCCAACAAATTTCTTCACCACCTTTCCACGGTTACTTAAACTGGTGTGTAAATCTTGGAGGTCACCACTCTTTAGGCAGATTCTTTGTACTCATCGAAATAACTCTTTGCAGTGGTTTTCTGTGTTGCTTTTTTCTTTTCCTTTTTTTTTTGGATACTTATTTTGGTTTATTTTCTGAACTTGACCATTGCCTGCCAATTTCCTTGCCTTTGGTTGTTCTTGTTTGCTGACTTCCAGTATATGACTATATATGCTTTTATATTGGATTTTGAAATTCAATTTGCACTCGCGTCCCTTCTCTGCCATTAATGGTAGCATTAATTATAGATGCTCTGTGCCACTCATTCTTATTGATGATATCAATATTTTTTTTCAGCTGTTTAAGAAGTTAAGTTAAACCAGTCTAGACTCCATTTTCTTTATCCAGAGTATTAAGTGAATTTCTAATGACCTATTTTTAACAAGTAAATGACATAATGACACAAATTCTCAACCCTTTTCCTTTTTATAAAACATTGGTTAAGGACTACTAAAGTAGAACATTTAATTAGAAAAATAATACTGAAATCTATTATTCAATTTATTACGGTTGCAAAAGGAGGCAACTAAAATATTGTATTACGTTCGTTTCATTAATTGTCTGTATTTTTTGACGGTGTGTGTTTCTGTTTGTTTTTGTTTGTGTACCACAATATAGTGTATGTATGTCATTTCAAAAGTCATTTTCTTTTCATCTGGGGTTAGAGCTTTTTTATTTTCCTCATTACTTCCCAAGGAAATGTGGAAACAATTTGCATACTGGGGAAATTGAAAACAACACAGAGGAACTAAAATGCCAGCTCACTCAAAGAGGAGCTTTGATCGTTTTCTAAATGAGGGTGGTCTTGTCAGGCCCTTCATTGTGAGTGATTGCATTCTGAGCAAGAAGGTGTGATCTCCCCATTGTTTCAACTCTCCTCAACCCTGGCAGTTAGCAGAAACCCACTTTATATTTGTCTGCAGCTATCTATATCTTATAATGTATCATTTATTAGTCTCCATGGAGACCACTGCATCTGGCTGAACTTGTTAAGTGTATAGAGAACTTTTACTAGACACAGTAATAATGAATAGCTAAAGCAATATCTCCACTGGAGTTAAGATTCAATCAAATGTACTACTTCTATCACATGATCAGGGTTGTTCAACTGAATAACACTGGGTGCAGATCTCTGCTGTATAAACACAACTAAATCTGATTAATTTTTAATATAAAAAATAAATATAGAAGAGTAGTCTTTTAAATATTTGATATAAATGTTTGTTCTGTATTTGAGTTCACATGTCAGGTGTAGAAGAAAAGTAAGAATATTTAAATCATCACCTAAAATAGAAGCAGATAAAAAATAAAGTATAGTTAAAAGTCCTTTAATGAAAAATTAGAACAGAGGAACAATTGAATTAAGTGTAGTCAGTGCTATTCTTATAGCGGTGATAATTGGACGGTGGCAGTGATTATCCAGTGGTTAACACCTTTTTTCTGTGCCTACATATTTTCTCGGGATTCTGGCTTCCCACGGGCTAAAGGCATGAAGTTAACTGGTGGCGCTATCACTTGGTGTTCGCTCGCTCTACGGTAGAGTATCACTTCCTGTTCCTGCTCAAACACAGTGGTGTTTCTGAGTAGCTTATTTGCTTAGCAATTTAATTAACAACTTTTAAATACATTCTTTTTCATAGTATAATCTTCACGT
>NW_005187412.1:1335002-1348510 GCF_000239375.1 Pundamilia nyererei | reverse complement strand
GGCACCCTCCCCGGGCCTGGCTCCAGGGCGGGGCCCCGGTAACCCTATCCCGGGCAGGGTAAACTGTTCCCTGGGTATCCTTTTCATAAGGGTCTTCTGAATCGCTCTTTGTCTGGTCCCTCGCCCAGGGTCAATTTGCCATGGGAGACCCTACCAGGGGGCAAAAGCCCCCAGACAACATAGCCCTTGGGATCCCTGGGACACACAAACCCCTCCACCATGATAAGGTAGCGATTCAAGGAGGAGCCAGGAAGCCCTGAATTGGAAAAGCAATTGAAAAAATAGCCTGATTATCAAAACTGAAATGACTCATAAATACACTCTATTACTTTGATAAAATTTGTATGAAAGCAAACCCACAGATTTTTCTTTTTTGTTAAAATTGTGTGTAACATATCAATAAAACCAAAATTGAATAATTTCCTCTGACATTTAACTGAATTTAGCACAAGGATAGCACATTAACTGATATCAAATTATTTTGTTTTTGAAAAATATTTTAATATTTTAATTTCAATTTAGCTTTCAAGGAACTGAGAGACAACAAAAGACTGGAAAATATGTTAAAATTTTAGCACATTACCATATATGTAATTAGGTTAATTAGCTTAATTGATGACAGGTGAATAATGTGATAAAAATGGGATTAAAATGAACTTTGAAGAGAGTTATTTATTTCAAATAAAGTTAAAAGACCATTCAGTGAGTAACAGCTTAAGTCAATTACTAATACTTTTAGAATTGAATCATCTGGTATACATAGCAGATGACAACATAAATTCTACAGACAGGAGGACGCTTAAAACGAATCTCAAATGACTGTGAACTTGACAACTTAGCAAGAAAATGTAAAACCACATAATGCATTTGATTCAAGAACAGCATTTTAGCTTTACACAATGCAAACATCTACACTGTCACAGTCCCTGCGTCTGCCCGGCTAGCCCAGTGAGGCAACATGTGTTTTTGTTTTGATTTCTGGTCTCGCTCTCTCACTCTCTCCTGTCTTCGCTCTGCCTGGGCGGAGCTCATTGCAGCCCACACACCTGCAGTAGTGACGCACCTGTGGCATATTATCCAGCCTTCCTTGGCCACTACTTAAGGCGGTGGCTTCTCGTTGCTGGACTGTTGTTTGGATCCACGACTGTTGTAGCGCAGCTCTTGGCATCTCTTGTGCTTTTCCTAATGTTTTTATGTTTCTGTTCATCCTTTGTTTGTTTGTACATAGATTTCGTAGACACGTCGTGTAACCCTCATCCCTGATTCCTGAGCATGAGTGTTTGGCAGTGTGGCGTGGCGTGTTAGTGCAGAGCAAATTGGATCACAAGATCAAAGCAAATGTGTGGATATTAGAATGAGTGGAGCGTGGATCAGCGAGCTAGTGTGGAGCACCTATCCCCCTTTCTTCCCGTGGATCCCTGGAGCCCCCGACCATTCCTCTCACTTTGTATATAGCTGACTTGGTGTTGTAAATAAAAAACTGTTTAACTTAATCCCATAGTCTGCGCTTGAGTCTGTTGACTTGACATAAACAGCCAATCACATTGCAGCAACTCAGTGCATTTAGGGTTGCAGGTATTATCAAAATGACCTGCTGAAGTTCAAACAATCATCACATGGCAGCAAGGTGATTTAAGTAACTTGTGACATGTTTGTTAGTGAGTAACTTCTGATGTACTGAGATTTTCCCATACAACCATCATTGTCAGAAAAAGAGAAAATAACCAGTGAGTGCCAGTTCAGATAAGCTGGTACTTCTCTTGGAGGGAAAAATGCCTTATAGATGCCAAAGGTCAGAGGAGGATGATCAGACTGCTTTGAGCTAATGCGAAGGCAACAGGAAGTCAAATACCCACTCATTACACCCAAGGTATGTAGAAGAGGATGTGAACTTGTAATACATCGAACCCTGAAGCAAGTAAGTTACATCAGCAAAAGAAGACACCAAGTACCACTCCTGTTAGTGGTAAGAACAGGAAGTCAGCAGTTTGCACTGGCTCCCCAAATTTGGAAGTAAAATATTGGTAAAACATTTCCTGGTCTGATGAGTCTTTATTTCTGCTCAACATTTAGATGATAGGGTCAGAATTTAGCTTAAACATTAAAGCATGGATCTGTTCTGCCTTGTATCAAAGGTTTTGGAAGGTGTTGATGGTGTAATGATGTAGAGGATGTTTTACTGACACACTTAATATCCCTCTTAATATTAATTAAACATTCTTTGAATAATTCAAGCGACTGATCAAAGATATTGCATTGCAGCTCATTCAAAAAGCTGAGTGCAAAACACTCTCAAGGAGATATAAACTTTCTTGCTTATGTGTACTCTTAATATTATATCAGTGGAAATGATTAAGGTGCAATGACAAGACGATACAAACTAATTGTCAGACTTAAATACAAGGTGGATGAGTCTCGGACTCATAATCTGTAGAAGGTTCGCTTTAAAATACAGCTGAGACACTGTGCATGCCCCTGGGTGATGTATGGCACTGGATCACTGGTGTTTATTGCTTGCCCGAAGCAGCAAGTTGAATGCTGAAGTCTTATCAACTTATTAGAAAACTTAGTGGAAATCAGCAAGAGACATTTCAAAGCTTTCATACAATAAAACCGACAAATAAGCAAAGAAAGAAGCCATCTAAGCAACGCAATGTAAGCATTAGTTATATCCAGCATATGCCAACATGCTTTGCCCTTGGCTAGCAGCATCACTGGTTGTTGTCTGCTTAATTTTTTTTCTCAGAGATTATTTACACTTGCTTTGAGACCCAAACAAATGCTGGAAAGCTCCCAGTCACCAAGTGGATAAATAAATAAATTGGGAAAATCTTGACAGGTTATTACACCATGTAAGTTAAGAAGGAGAAAGTTCCAGTAATCCATTATTTACAGTTTGTTTTGGACTTCAAATTAACTCCTTTGAAAAATAGCAATTGCTTACAAGATTAAAAGAGTACAGGCAAAGCATGCTATTTTTGGACAGAAGGCAAGAATATATCATGAATATGTCATGAATTTTACATCAAGTATTTTTTTACAGTGGTTATGCTTGTAGTTAATAGTTCTGCTCTGACTGTATATGAAGTCCTTTAAAAATGAAACAAAAAAAAGGTAAAACCCAAAACATCTTCATCTAAGCATACTATAAACTGATTTTTGAAACAATCAGAAACAATCAATTACAATTACAAGTCACAAACAAGGCGATGAGGGGATATTTAAAGAAATAAACTAAAGTTAAAGAACTAGTCAACCATCTGTGCTGTTCTCGAAGACAGCAAAGACGTGGAAAAGTTTCTACTGCCTTTATAACAAATGACTTGTACTCTTAATATGAAATGGTAAGAACTAGAGAGGTTAAGCTTCATTGAAATCTCCCATCCTAGTTTTGTAAAAAACTCCAAATGCTTGACAAAGCACAAAGTGTTTGTATGCGTACTTGAAATCAGTAAAAAAATAAAAAAAAATAAAAAAATGCTTGAATGCTGATGTGGTTATTTCCATTGCTGTGAAACCTATGAAATATGAATAAAAAGTGATGAAACCTAAAGTAACTCTCTGCTTCTCTTGAGCCCCCATCTATATGGCAAAATAATGTAAGGAAATGGAATGTGGGTGATGAGTGGATGAGTGTGTTTACTGTATTTACACCTGTTCTTTTCACAGTGAGATAAAAACACATTCACTCTTATCTATTCAGTTTAATCCCCAGAGGCAAGTGTCTAGTACTTGCAATTGACATTATTTTGCAGACACTTAGTTTGACAAGAATATTCCAAAATATGATTTATTCATTTTTGGTTGCACAGTCAGTGTGTAGGGTGTGCATGCTATACTTCTAAGTACACAAATGTGAGTCAAGATCAAACAAACATGGACTACAACACACTGAACATGCTGCTTGCCCTGCTTTTGTATAGTAAAGGTCTGCCACAGTGCCTGCTTTACTATATGGTTGCCATTTGTATTGCCATATAAGAAAAAAATGATTGATGGCTCTAAAATTCTTAATAAACAGTCACTAATACACCTTATGTTTCCATGTGAAAGACTCATCACCGTGTGTGTGTGTGTGTGTGTGTGTGTGTGTGTGTGTGTGTGTGTGTGCAACTAAAATAAACATTTGTGTTTTTTGTGAACGCATATTCCAAATTTGTGCCACATTTCCTCCAGCAAAATGTTTCATAATAATGTTGCAGAGTTTAGATGTATACTGCACTGCCACATGGGTCTAAAAACGTATAATAACAAACTGTTTTTTTTTTTTACAAATACATTTAAAGGTTATAGCTAAAGTGTATAAAGTCTACTTGCAGTAGAGATAATAAGGATTATAAGGCTCACAAGAGTGATAGAGAAGAACGAATTGGCGCAACAGTTACTTGTTAGTGAATTTTTACAGATCAAATGAACAAATCTCAGGGAGTTCCTCCATCCTTTGAAATTCTACTTACATCACAAATAACATTTTAGGGGTCTTTTAACCTCACCTCAGACTAGACTGTTCAATTAGTACTGGGATGTGTGGTAAGTCATTCTGTGACTGGGTTGCATTTTCTGGTATCTCTCTCTCTCTCTCTCTCTCTCTCTTTTGTTTTTACATAAATCCCCATACTAGTGAGCAGCTACAAAACTTGCAATTATAGGCATAAAATTTTGTTTCCACAGCAAGGACTAACTGTTAATCCTTCATACTTAAAGTTGTAACTTAAAAGCACAAACATTCAATGAATAAATTAGGCTAAGTGAATAACCCACAAGTAACAGGCAGCAAGAGTGAAGGAAGGTTTAAAAGGTAAAACCTCTACGTGCTGTGATAAATGGTTTGGCCAAGCTGGTCTTTGGACAGTTCGTTAAATAGTCACAGATGGTGGCACTAACAAAAAGGCAAAAGGCTGAGCTAAATGTGACAAAGTTGAAGATGTTAAGATTTTCACTGCAAGTAGGCAGAATGGACAAGATTGAACACGATTAAATAGAAAATAGAGCTAAAGTTCAGGCTGAGCAGTTTGGAGACAAAGTTGAGGCAGATATTGTATGGACGTGCAGTGGAGAGACAGTGGACAAAGGGTTTTGATTAGGACCGGGGAAAAGACATAGAAGACCAGAGAAAAAGGTTCATGAATGCAGTGGAGGAGGATATGCATAGGGTTGGTGTGACAAAGGACAGTGATAGATATAAGGTGAGATGGCAGAGGTGGCAAAAGTAAGGACATTCTTAAGTAGAAGTACAGATCCTTGTGTTAAAAATACTCTGGTAAAAGTTGAGTACTGACTCAATTCCTTTACTGGAATAACGGTGTAAAAGTATAGGCTCTGAAATGTACTCAGTAAATAAGTAAGAAAGTAAATATTAGCTCTTTTGAGGACGTTCTACCAGTTTTTTTTGTGCAAAGCTAACTGAACCTTGTGTGATATTAATATAATAAAATTATATTAGAATGTGGGAATGCAAGCTTCAAGTTCTAAGCTTGAATCAGTTATGTAGAACATGATCAGAGAGAAATAATTTTAGAAAATAGCTATTTTCTGTTGCCTACATGGGAGAGGGTGACTTTGCCTTGACGCCTAAACAGGGAAATAACTCACAATAATTTCTGATGTAAGCTCCAGTAGATGTTCTTTGTGTACAGGCACATTATACACTCTTTATACTTAACAATATGCAGTTGGTATAAAGGTGGAAGTAAGTGAATGAATCTAAAGATCATCAACTTACATTTAAATTAATCTCTACTACCCTTTATATAACCTAATACTGACTGTAAAGACCATAGCCATTGCACAATAGTCCAGTAGACAGTTTTTTACTTGTCACGTTACTGCAAGCCAACCTGATTATTTTCATTTAACCTTTTAATAACACAGGGTTAATATACCTCAGTTTGCTTTGCAGGATGTTTTACAATAAGAAAAAACACAACGTCACATTATGTACAGATACAATATTTGACTTTTAAAATGAGGACTAACATATAAGCTGTAAATGTCCAATTTGTCAAATACCACTGAGCAGTCTTTATTTTTAAATCTAAATAAAAATAAAAATCATTGCTCCAGCTTGCTCCTTTTCTGCATGGCGAGCTAAATGTTGAAGTACTTTGAACACACTTATGGACAACTGTATGGAGAAAAAAGGCTGGGAGAGGCTGGCCTCCAAAGGCCTCTCCCTTACATAGAGGGTGCTCCACATCATCCAGTTGAGCTTATTTGGGCATCTGACTAGAATTCCTTCTTGGTGCCTCCTGGGTTAGGTATTCGAACCGTGTGCTATTGGGAGAAATTGGGTAGACGCAGGACACACTGGAGAGATTATATCTCTCCTGGAAACACCTCAGTTTTCACCCGGATAAGCTGAAGGAGGTGGGAGGGGAGAGGTTGGTCTGTGTTTCTCTGGATAGGCTGATGCCCACAAGACCCACCCTAAGCTAATTGAAAGACAATGGGTGGATGGACAGATGGTATTTAAATTTAATAAGGTGTCTTTTTAGTGTAGACTTTGACAATGAAACTCCTGCTTCTGCTTTCTTGACTGGATGGGAGTTTTCTTAATCAAATAAAGAATTCTCTGATCATTCACTTTAGTTGTTGTCAATTATCTTCTGCACCTTTTGGCATTTCAAAACTGTTCCTTTTTCTGTTCCTTTTTTAGGCTGTTTAATTTACAGTACCATATTGTTAATTTGACCATTTATATTATTTTGTCTATGTCTTCGATGGATTTTAAAGCCTAATAGTGACCTCTGTCCCTTGTATCAACACCTCTTTGGACTTCATTTTGAGTTTCAGTGAACAGATTCCAAATGCAAACTCAACACTTTGAATCAACATCAGATAGTTTATCATCTTAAACTGATGTGGCATGAGAAGGGAAGATTCCTTGATTAGTCATGAAACTGCTTCTGTGTATTGTTTGAGGATTTGTTCATTAACATTTTACAAAAGTTACTGATGACACTGAAATATAATATGAACTTTTGAAGAACAACTGGAAATGTATTATTCCCTGTGAGGATTTTACTTTATTTGTTTTTTTTTTTTGTTTATTTAGCTGAAACACAAATGAAAAAGACTTAATAAAGACTTGTATTCTAGAAACTCACAGTAATCCATTCACAGTTTGAAGCCAAGCTCATCGTGACAAAGCCAGGGTAAATACAAAGCAACACTGGGCAGTGTTCCTGCTGGCTTAGTAACCTGTTCCAAATGTAATGAAAAACTGATGGTGTGGTGGCAGTATATAACACTCATCTAGAAAGTTATATTGAAAGTTCTAAAAGAAGAAGAAAAAAAAGCGACTCCTCATAACAAAACAGGAAGAAAAACAAAAAATTCATGGTCACTATGAAAGAAGACTGTATATGTGATGCATGTTCAAACAATGGAATATAAGTCAGAATTTCAGAGGGGAAGGAAAACCATATGTATAGAATTTGCTGAGGACGCACCGCAGTGACTGGATGGGTAGATGGAGGTGTTTAAAACTTTCGGCATTTTATTTGCCCACTCATTTTGTTTTCATTCATTTTACTTGCTTAGCAAATTTACATTGGCTAGCTGTATGCACTACAACTGTTTAGGTTAGTTTCAAGAAAATATTGTGCTTTAGGTTAAAATATGGCACGTCATTGATTAAAAACACATTAAAAATTCTGTTTTCCTAGTTCATATATGTATGATACCATTGGTCTACATGTGATGAATTTAGAGTGACAGACCCATCTTACTATTGCTATGTGTTTGTACCTTGTCTGTATTTGTGAAATGATACTGGCTTTGAACAAAACAACAATGTGTGATTTGAGGCATGGTAAAAGATTCTATATGTATATATTTTTAATTAATTCTTAGCATTACAGCTTTAAGGATTGTGACATAATGTATTTTAAAAGATATACAACAATATATCTTTTAAAAGATATATTGGACATCGGGTCAGTTGGAGGCGCAGTCGAAAGATTGCAGCGGTCCCAGATCAGATGTACACACTGGAACTCTTTCCCATGTTGCTTTCTGTGTTTATTGTGCTATGGTGTGTTGATATCTGTGCATTCCTGTATTATCCTTTTGTGTTACACATTTCGATGTTTTTTTCCTCGCTACCTAGCCTGACCTGTCTCCCCAATGTGATGTTTGTGTATTGTATGTACGGTCGGCAAGGTCTGTCATCTCGGTTGTGGGCAAAAGACCTGCAACTGACGAATAAAGGCTATCTCATCTCATCATCATCTCATAACACTTCATTACAAAATGCATAATATATCTGCAAAAAATGACTTGAACCCATGCAAGCTTTCCTTTAAGGGGGGTTCATTCCTTCTAAAGTCTCCTTGCCTCACGTGGGCCCAAATGTGTGACTGATGCTCTGAATACAATTTTCTGTTTATCATGAGTAATGTTTTATTTCATGTGGTATAGGGTGCTTTACCTGCCATTCACCCAGCACCTGCCTGTTTTTTTTAGTTTTTTTTTAGGTCAGTCCCGTTTGGATTTTTAGCCATCAGAATTGTTGTCTGAAAGCCAAAAAAGATGCCTAGCGTGTTTACTTTGCCAAGTGGATCATCATGGCCTTGCCATATTGGTCCATGTGATTGACCTTTATTATAATTATGTATTTATTTTATTTTCAGTTGTTACAAATGGGACAGACATGACTTGGGGATAGGACAGGGAGAAAAAAAAGAATGAAAGAAAGAGAGGGAGAGAAAGACAAAATAGAGCGGAGAGAAAAAAAGAAAAGCAAACAAACAAAAAAGAAAAAACAAACAAACAAAAAAAACCCACCTGGATCACCTGTCGAGAGAAGAAAAAAAAACAGAAGAGAAAACAAACAAAAAAGAGCAACACAATAAATACAACACCATCACAATAAACTAGCTAACAGTAGGTAACAGTAAATATTAAATGTTATTGTGCAGCACGCAAGATTGACAGCGCACAGTGTGCTTTGAGGTAGCACCCAAGAAAGGTTTGTGTCTGTGAACACCCGTGTGTACACCTGTGTGGATCAGCACGCTTGTATTCAAAAGGTTTCTCCATGTAACGATCTGCTAGGGAGTGTGGGGAGCCATAGCCCCGTCCCCCAGGGCATGAAGCAGGTATGGAGGAGATCCAGGCCCCAGACATCCAGAGGGCCCAGAGTACGAGGACCAGAGGTGGGTCGAGTATCCAAAAATTGTACTCAAGTAAGAGTAGCATTACTTTAAAATATTATTACTCAAGTAAAAGTGAAAAGTAGTCTTCAAAAAAGTTACTCAAGTAAGAGTAAAAAAGTACTTGGTGAAAAGACTACTCAAGTAGCGAGTAACTGTTTGAAATGTCTGATTTATTTTTTAAATAAATGCTATCAGACAAACAAAAATAAATATACAGATTTTAGTATTTTCAACAGGAATATATGCTACAGTAAATAATATAAATATATAAACAGTGCAAACAATTTCCAGTGACAAGATATGCTGTAAACTTTATATTCATTTTTGCTTGAAATGCCACTGCAAAAATGTGCCATTTCTTCACTCAGTGAAGTGATGGTTAAGCTTCAGCAGCAGTTTGCTCTCAAGGTTCTTTCTGAGAAGCTGTAACTGTTTAGCAGTGAAGAGGAGTCCTGCATGACTGAGAAGTCCTTCACAAGCTCCAGATGTAGGAAGAGCTGTATTGATTTTGATCGACAGCTTCTTGATGCGAGGAACGCCATGCAATAGATCCACACCTCCAGTGAATGGACATGAAAGGTACCTCTCCAGTTCCCCTGCTTCTGGCTTTCCTGACCCCATGGATCCATCATCTTAGTCGGTTAGGCTGCTGTTTGTGCTGGCCTCATCCAGCTCTGAGTCTAGGTGATGTCTGATGAAGTTGAGACCTGTGGAAAGATGTATGGTTTTCAAAAGAATTAGGTCTGGTCATTATAGTGCTGAATACACTGCAGCTGTGGATGTTTGGCAAGAAGATTTGATCACACTGGAGATGTTTTTACTAACTCTTGTAGAAAAACAAAATTATTTTTTAAAAAGTAACGAGTCGAATTTTGCAAATGTAGCAGATTAAAAATACCTTTTCTTCTTCACAAATGTACTCAAGTAAAAGTAAAAAGTGTTGTGCAAAATAGGTACTTTAAAAGAACGGAGGAAATGTAACTCGTTACTACCCACCTCTAACGAGGACCCAAGGAGGACCACCAAAGGGGCAAACGTGCCACCCTCCTGGGAAGAGCTGAGGCGAGCCCCAGTCTGTTATCATTCTTACCAGGGAGTCTGGTCTAGTGAAAAATCCACACTATACAGTCTTACAGAAACTCATAGCTACATTAAGGCTCTTTTCTGGCCCATCACTGATGAAATGTATTCCCTATTTAATGTCAGTTGACTGGAAAATGGATATTTTGTTTTCTTGGCAAAAAGAGAATTTTTTTAATGGGATACTTAATATACAGTAATTTATATAAATATATTTGCTAAAACAAACAGTCAAACAAAGAAATAAACCATTTTCCTCTGAATCTCAAAGGTAGATAACTTTACTTACTTTATGTATGCGGACCAGTGATTGTGATAACATGCATTACCCACTGTATCATTTATGCTATTGGATTTTTTTTTAACAGGAATCTAAAGAAATCAAACAATCATATTTTTTAAATTTTAATTCAATTTTAATTTAGCCAAAAGACAGTTCCCCTGGTTGTCTTAGCAAACTTACATTGGCTAGCTTAAGTACCCAATCAATAGAAAACTAGTTTCAGTGTGTGAATGTGTGTGTGAACGGGTGAATGACTGAATGTAGTGTAAAGCGCTTTGGGGTCCTTAGGGACTAGGAAAGCGCTATACAAATGCAGGCCATTTACCATTTTAGTTATTCTCTACATCTATTTAGAGTTCAAAGTACATCCACTCATAAAAAACAAGTATTGCAGTATGGTTTCCACCAACACTTAGAAGCTCCCGTCAACAAGGAACTGATTCCAACCCTGTGCTTTATTGATGATCCTAATGTTTGAAGAAATATGATGTATATCTGGCTGTGTAATTACAACAAAGGAAGACGATGTTGAATTTGGCAGCACTTTTCAATAAAATTGTTGATAACTGTTGAAAATTATCTTGATTATCTTTGTAAAGTTGCAAATAGCATTTAAAAATCTTTAATAAATACACAGTATTATATCTATAGTGTGTCTAAGTGTTCCGTTCAATTCAGTTTTACTTATATAGTCACAACACCAGTCACCTCAAGATGTAAGGTAAAGACTGCACAATGCAGAGAAAACCCAAGCAACCCAGTGACCCCCTATGAGCAAGTACTTGGCTACAGTCGGAAGAAAATATCCTAGTTAACCGGAAGAAACTTCAGACAGAACCAGGTACAAGAAGGAAGGCAGGACAAAAAATACAATGTGGAAGAGACCTGAAAGCTGAAGGCTCTGCCTCCCATTCTACTTTTAAAAACCCTTGAACCACAGGTAAGTCAGCAGGTTGAGAGCAAAGTCTATTGGGGTGATATGATACTATGATGTATTTAAGATAACTGAGGAGAAGGATTTTAAAGTAGATTCTGAATTTAACAGGGAGCCAATGAAGAGAAGCTAGTGTGGGAGAAATGTTAATGGTCTGTTAATAGTCTTGCTGCAGCTTTTTAAATAAACTGAAGGCTGCGTTACCTTGAATGTTTTTATGCTTCAAAAATTATTAAAGATACAATAACACTCAGCATCTTCTACCGTACATTTACAGTTAAAACACTACTTATTTAAAATTGCATAAGAGCTTAACTGCATTCACATAATTTAAGCTCTCATAATGAGTTATTTGAAGGTAATGTTTGTGAAGTGAAACAAAAATGTATTTTTTTTTCAGTATTTTTGAGATTACCATCCATCCATCCACCATGCTGTTTGGCTGTATTTGAATAGAATTGAATAGAATTGAATAGAATAGAATAGTGTAAAAATGACCTTGTCTAACTACCAAGCCTTGTGCCCTTCTGGTTTATGTCAAATGCTAAATTTGGCATCTGTGTATTAAATTTCTCAAAACCTCCAGTACATATATAACGATAATTAAAAAAAAAGAATATGGTTCAAAATGGCTTCAACTTGTTGACTGGTTGAGGTATGTACTAGTAAAGTAATTGCAAAGGCAGTACTGTTCAAAGGAGTGCTACATGGCAGGGTAGCGTCACAATAAATGATGAGAATAGTGACCTGAAAATTACACACCATATCTGATTGCTGCAGAATAAGGTGTTTTACGACTTAGGATGGAGAAAATCCAACAAAAAAACGCCACTACCAATAACGCTTCTCCTCTGCATCACTCTCTACAAAACCTTTGTGTGTGCCAATGTTATTAAGGTTAATAATAATAATATATAGAAGGATGTTTGTTTTGATGAATGAGGAACACTGGCATTTAAACTATGAATGTTGAAAAACTCCTTTTCTGAAAGACGAGCAGGTAATATTTCAGAATAGTATGGCTAAGAATTAATGTCCATGTTTTCCCTTAATGTGTTATCTAGCTTGATTGTAAAGATAGTATATTACACTCTTCCTCATCTGTCTTCTTTTTTGGCTCCGCAGAGTAATCCATTTCCCTCAATTTCAGGTCTTGAGGCTTGCCACTAAGGGCCCCAGGATCAATATTTGCCAAGTTTAAACCACAGGATTATCCATCTGTCAGGGCTCCCAACAGAAGCTCTCAACTGTGACATAAATCTTGGACTGTCCTACACCATGTGAGAAGGTCACACCTCCAAACAGCTTTTGTTATATTGTATGCCTAAAGAAAGGATTAAGTAGTCAATAATGTCACTTCTACAAATACATTGTGCAAGCCAGCCCACAAAAAACTTAATGTCTTATAAATTTCAACTTTATATGTTGAAATGTCTGCTTTGTTTGCTTAAAGAAGTTTAGAATTTGAAAATAGAAAGCTCAGTTTTTCCAGTCTACTCTCTCTGTCCCCCACCAGAGGTGCACAGTATTATGCATGTGTTTCAAACTAACTCATAGTTTCAAACTTTGAGGAATACTGCTATGACTCTTTATAACCTTCTTTCATTGGAAACACTGACACAACATTTGGTTTACAAGCCATTTACACTCACACAAATGGATGGAAATGACAAATGACCATTTTGTCCAACTGCTGAGTTCCTGTGCTTGATTTTTGCTTAAATTGAATTTCAAGCGCCAATGAGAAGTTGTTAACACACTAGAAATACACTCAGGGAAATTGTTGCTATCAATGCAGAATGACATTTTGGCTTTTCTTCCTTTGTTCTTTAGCCATTTACCAAACATGCTAATTCTTTATTCATTAAAATATATTTAATGTTTCCCCTCATCTGGTAAATTCTGTTCTGTTAGTAGCTCTCTGAGAGTCAATAGATTAATATAAAACTTTTTCATTATTAATATTTTAAAGCATGTAAATGAAAACTACTTGTAAATAGTCACATCCGCCTTATTATGGCTTTGCCTGCTTGTGTAACAGCGTTGTGTGTAT
>NW_005187412.1:1321316-1334922 GCF_000239375.1 Pundamilia nyererei | reverse complement strand
ATTTACATTTCCTCACTGTAGCTCAGTGTAGCTAAAATAGCTCTTATACAATTCAAAGAACTAAAGCAGCAGTGTCACTGTTCTAAACTGGTAATACAGATTCTTATGGATGAGTACAGTTATTAGAGGTTACTGTTAGGTTCCCTGAAAGGCTCCACAGTAACTGATTAAGGGATGTATAGTCAAGACATTTATTTAGAGTTACTGTGTTGAAAACACCTGGAACAGCTCTTAGACTGAATTATTAAAGACAGGCTGAACATTAAAATCAAGAAAATACTCTGTATCAGTGATTGTATTTAATAAATAATATTACTGAATGAATTTTACTCATGGAACTGCAAATAAACAGTTGAATATGAAGCTTTATCTTATGAATCAGTGGTATTTTAGCAGTTAACTCAACATATGGAAAACTAAAAATACCTAATTTGGAAACTATTATTTATTTTTCATCAGCAATAAAAACTGCACACTCCTCAGGGTCAAAGCTCATTGAGAAAGTGTTTCCATTGGAGAAAAAAAACAAGGTTAAAGAAATAGAAGTTATCTACCATCATATCGAGTGTCAAAAGTCAGAATGCTAGTTCAATAAATAAAAATAATTTTATGTAACTAGACATGATTTTTTTTTAAGTAAAGAGTAATGACCTATTTGAAAGTTAGAATGAAGCTACATACAGTAGCACAGCAGAATCCAACAGTGGTGAGATGTAGGACAGGACTTCCTGGAGTCTGGAGGTTGCTGATTGCACAGATGAAGCGAGTGGAGATTTGGGTGAGGATCTCTATCTAGCCAGGATGATGTGGAGACATGGAGAAGGGGAGTCACTCACTGAAAGTCTAAAAGGCAGAATGACAGAAAATTTAAAGCACATGGGACAGAGGCAGAAGATGAGAAGAAAATGATTGGACTGGAGTGATGATGACACAGTTAATTTTGATAGCGTGGTGTGATGGCATGCCACACATGGTAAGCTCCACACCTCACCACCCGTTGATTCACTTTAGCTTAATTTACAGTCACTACTTTAAAATATTCTATTTATTGTTCAATATTGTTTCTTTATTAAATGTATTTATTTTTCCATCACACCTTCCAATGTTTATATTGCGTGCACACATATTAACCTTGCAAGGTCAAAGTTCTGTTTTATGTTATATTAATACATTTTTCTTTGTTTGAGTTACCTGGGGGTTGGCTTCTCCTGTCTGGCAAAAGGTGTGGCAAAGGGCTGCGAGACCTGAAGTACCACTGACAGCCTAATTGGATTGCACCACATGCTTCATTGCCTGGGGGGTGTTTCATGTTTGTTTCATTGTTTGTATTAGTTGGTTATATGGCAGCCATCTTGTTTTCCCCCCTGTGTGTCATTTCAGCAGGTCAGTTTATCATATGTTTGTTTGCGGTTTTGTTAATTATTATCTTGAGTTTAGTCTATTGAGTTGACCTCTTTTATTGGTCTGCCTGTTTAAGTTTTGGCTTTGTTAAATATGTTTTCATATTTTTGGGTCAATAAAACCCCTTTTTTGAATTAAAACCACCTGTGTCCTTTATGCTTTACTGCTTGGTCCCTGACACGTGGGAAAGTGGAAATGATGTAAAGAACAGACTAGTAGCCTGAACACCCAGGAATGCAGGCGGATGAGGGAATACAGATCTTCCTTATTGAACTTATGCATAAGCCTCATTGGGCTGTGTGAGCGGAATAAAAGACTGACAGACTAAAACTTTGCACAAGAGTCAAAACTGCAGTTAGGCAAACTGTCAATACTCACAGTGAAGAGCATCTAAAGTCAACAAAGTACAAACATTTTCATTCTGTGTTTTTTATTTTAATATCAACACAATCAATGTTCTTTCAGAAATTGTTCACAAAATCTCTGAGGTTATTTTAACTGTATTTCTTGACCTTCTGTGACAATATGTAGTGTATTTTCAGAATTGTCAGTTGCACATTACAGTCTGTCAATTGGTTGCAACACGGAGGAGATTTCTTTATACTTACAACACAGGGAGTTAGAAGAATTATGCAAAGGTCCCAGCAGGCTACAAAAAGGGTAAAGTTAAACATCCAGACTGAACGGAGCTGAATGTGATCAAGAGAAAGGACTAGATGACTATCATTTCACTACAGTGATAAGAGTCGCAATTAAACTGTCACAGGTGGAGGTCATTCTCTTGGGTAATTCAGGAAATCTTTAGCTCACCTATGGTGTTACATGTCAGCAAAAAGTCTTAAGTTCACTAGAAAGGAATGCAAAGGAGGGCAAAAGGTGGTTAAATCAGCTGAATTAAATTACAGCTCCAGGAGCTGATTAAAGGAACGAAATTCCAGTGTTAGTATTACAAAAGTGATGCTTTAATGTTTTATGACATGTCTGCAACTTATTACACTTAATCTGTGTGATAACCAAACTTGTTACACAGGCACATATTAGGCCCCTGAATGGTCTTGTATACATTACCTTTTAGCACCTACAAAACAACTTTCAGCTGCTTTCTGAGAGCTCAAGGAGTCACCACAACAGGTAGCTCCACATGTCTGGCACACTAAAGTACAAGTGTTAAAAATCTGTGCATACTGATATTAACAGTCAAACCACAGTTCATGTAATGATTTCAAATTTTCAATTCTGCCCTACTGCTCTTGCAAAATGACTTAATTTCAATGTCAATTAAACAAAGGAATCGCTTCCTGACAGAATGAAAAAACCCTTTTAATGAACATTGAATAGGTTGTCTAAATCAGATAATAAAGCTCATGATCACCTGCACAAAATCTGTGGTTTAATTTTCATGTGAAACACACTAATCCAACCTAAAATATTAAAAAATTTAATGTTTTGTATATCATTAAACCAGGGAAATGCATGAGAATCGGACTTGGCATATGTTTTCTACAGCCAGCCTGTCAGAAGTGGATTGGAGCTGAACGGATCACATTGCTTTTTCTTCCAAGGTAAAATCAATTTGAAGAGCACCTAGACCGCAGAAGGGGAGTGTGAGGGCATTAGGTTAAGTGTCACTCTTGGCCCTTGATATCTTCCTGTGATGATGACCCCGGCTCGCCATGACCCTCTTTCTATGCTGTTTGAGTAGAGGTCAGAATTTATGCCATGGCTCTGAACCTGGGGTCAGTCTATCTCCATCCAGCAGCTGCTCTCTGTCTCATGGTGTTAGGTTCACAAGTTTTAGTTCTCACATGTGAATAAAACTGGTGAGGACAAAACTGTAGTCCACATATTGCATTGTTTCTTTTTGACAAACCACACTACTCCCGGTGCACTCTGAGCCTTCTAAAGTACTTTCAATAAAATAAACACACGAATGGGAACTATATCCTATTTATTTATTTGGTAACTAACATGAACAATTATTTTTGCTTAAGAAAGCCTAGAAATGTTTAATATGTAAATAATTTGCAGCAAATGTTTTGTTTATCTGACTTTTCTTTGTTAATAAAGAAATGTTGTTCAATCAATCAATCAATCAAGATTTATTTATATAGCACATATTAAAACAACAGTGTTGACCATAGTGCTTCACAGTCAATAAAAACATGAGACAGTTAAAACAAACAATAAAAGAGGACAACAAACAATAGGTAACAACGCAACAAGCTAAAACAGCCAACTAGACAGAATCAAAAGCCAAAGTAAAAAAATAAGTTTTAAGACGTAATTTAAAAGACTGGATAGGAGTAGACTTAATGTATGAAAATATATACGATCAGAACATAGCACTGTATAGTCCAATAAACACGCATTTACCACTCTTACAGTTTTTGTCAATCACTTTGGCACAATTCTCACAGCAAGAATGCCATTCTCATTATTCGTAATGCAGTTCTCAAAACAGTTAAGACATTTTGATAACAGACACTTCTCTGAGTAAAAGACACTAAAACAAGAAACCTTTTTCAGATATGTCAAAACATGAGAAGTTAGTTAATTGCTTCAACTTTGTGACCAATGAATAAAAAAACACTTTCACTACTGTTTTAAAACTTAAATAGTTAAAAAAAAATACTTTTATTGAAACCTTACTCACTTTGTAAAGAGTACAATAAACATGTAGGTATTCTCACACAAAAATCAAATGTGAGGGATTCATTTGAAACTTGACAAAATTGCTAAAATTGAGAGGAAAAAAGAGATACTTGTGAAACTATATAAACTGGAAAAGATACAAAGAAATTATATAAAATCTGAGAACTTCAACACTTGTTGCATAGTCCGGCAAAGTCATGCTTCATACATTCAGCAGCCAATTTATTAGGTATGCCGTTCTCAAAAAAGTATGCAGAAGAGCATCTCTGAAAGCACAGCACATCTGACCTTGAAGAAGATGGGGTACAGCAGCCTGAGACCGGGGGCCAGTGCTGTCTGAACAGGAAACCGACACTTCATTTCACATTTCTAAAACAGCCTCCACAGTCACCAGATCTAGAGCATGTTTCAAATGTGGTTGAAAGGGAAATTTGGATGAGCAGCTGGCAAATCTGCAGCAACTGCATGATGCTATCAAGTCAATATGAAGCAAAATCCTTGACAAATGTTTCCGGCACCTTGTTGAATCTATTCTAAAAAGAATTGTGACAGCTTTCCATTGAAGGACAGTTTCATTTCTAAGGCTGATAGTTTGTTACTGCCTCGCTGTTTCATACATATTTGAAAAAAAATTGTAAAGTAATTTAATTGAAGGAAAGTGAGAGATCTAGAATTGCGACTGACAAAAACAACAATGTGCAAAAGAACAAAAAAACAAAAAAACAATGAGAAAACCCTAATGCAGGTGAAGAAATGTGTTACTGATTTGAGAACTGCATTAAGAGTAGTGAGAATGACATATCTGATGTGCAACTTGCACAAAAGTGATTGAGAAAAACTGTAAAACACCTGTTAATTAAATAGGCACCAGCTGGCTGCGAAGAATATCTGTGGAAGGAAGAATAGACTCGTTGTGGGGAAATTTCCTTCAAATCTGGATGAGATTATTTAAAAGTGAATATGCTAACCAAACATATTCCTCTGTAACATCAACTCTGCAGTCTAAACCTGAGAAAGTGAATGTGAAACAACAGAAATTGTTTACTGTCATGTTATTTCCTCCTCCAAATAAAGGTTTTGTTTAAATTATTTGTCAGCATTGCAAATCTGAATAGAGCTTTACTTATTCTTGGCAATAAACTTATTGTCAAAATTAACTCTCAGGAAGTTGGTATTTTAAAGATATGATAGGTCGATGTGATAACATCAGCAATTACATTTGAATCAACATTTACAACATAACCAAAGATTTTTTTGAACATATATCCAGAAATGTCCCTTTAGGCTTTCTGCCGAAAGGGACAGGAGTGGTGGGGAAAAGAGGGGTAGCAGAGTGGAGACATGCTCAGGACTTAATGAATATTCAGTGAAACATTGCTGAGAGTCAGCTTAGCAGGTGGGGGGGAGAGTGATATGAATGTAAACCGGTTTTGCTGTAGTTTAAGCTTGCAAGACCCAGACATTTTTCTGTGGAAGATGCTTTGATGCAACTGCTGTCTCATTATACACAACTTTACACAGCATTGTACATTGAAACTCTATTGAAGATGCACAAGCTGCTCTTGATGATCGCATTTTAATATTACCCAGTCAGCTTATTACAAAATGATCACAGTATTGTATTAAGAGATCTTATATTCTAGATTACTCTTGCTAGACTTCCTTTTTCTTTTCTTTTTTTCTTTCTTTTCAAATATTGCTATTACAACATTTCAGACAGCCAAATAAGGTTTATAGCATTCAGCTAAAATTACATTTACCACTAGTGAAAAACATTACAATTTCAGAAAAAAAAGATAGTAGGAAGAGAAAAGAGGGAGTATGTGCTACAGCAGCTGTACATTTTTTTTAAATTTAACTTTGTCTCTGACAAGATCTAGATCACAAGACCCAAAAGTAAACACAAAACTGTTTATTTAAGCAAATAATATCCTAACTTAAGCAGATATACAGACAGGTAGTCTATGGTATAGGCAGCTGTGGAGGTACACAGTCGCCATGGAGGATAAACAGATATTAGGATATGATTTTGATATTCTTCTTCCTCAGGAGAACAGTAGAAAGTGGGCAGTCAGGGTAAAGATATAACCAAGGGTGTATGCTAGGAGGGGGAAACTCCAAAGAACAGTAAGTGAGCAGCAGGCCGGAACCAGAACAGACATACAAACTGGGTACTGGGGGCAGGTAGACAAGATGCAAAATATTTCAGAGAAATGGCTCACTAACAATTTTGTTTTTGACTGAGCCTAGACTAGTTACCAGGAAGTACATTCTAAAAATTTGGTGGCAAAAAGAAATTTTGTCTAGCTTTTTATGTAACTGAAGGACAGACAGAGAAAGAAGGCACAAGATCCCATGATCTACTGTACCTGGGATTCAGGTGGAGTTCTCCCACCAGATTAGAGTCCAGAATTACTAGGTAAGTGATTAAAAATGTGTTTCAGGACCATAAACCTCACAGTAAACAAGATATTGGAGATCTTGGCCACAGTGGTGTAGATTCATGAGGAAATTATCTCCTCTTCCTGTGAGCAGAACAGGAGGCTGATACTCCAGGGATGGCTTGAAAAGGGTTAAGGCAGAAGCTGAGGAGGTCATGGCATTGTGAGAATGCTCAATCCAGAATAGCTGTAAACTCCAGGTGCTCTGATTTGTAGCTGAAACACAACAGCTTGAAGCTACTCATTAGCATGAACTGTCTGCCCACTGCTTTGAGCGTGATAACCTGATGTGAGATTAACTTCAGCACCTAAAGCCTTACAAAAGGTTCCCTAGACCTGGGAGATGAATTGTGGGCTGCAATCTAAAACAATATCATCAGGCACGAAAACATGATACTTAGAGATTACCCGTTGAGAATCTTTTAGCTTTGAAAATCTATCTCCAATGGCGAGAATGACAGTGTTCCCTTCAGCTGCAGTGAGTCCACTAACTAAATCAACAGCTATATGTGATCTTGTGCAAGGGCCGGATAGTGGCTGAAAAAGGGCGATGACTGGATTTATCCCTAGAGGAGACAGAGCAAGCTCTCTGTCTCTCCTGTGTCGAGACACAATATGCATAAATATATGTACACTATCAGTCACTAGTTTGGACACACCTCCTCACTTAATGGTTTGTCTTTATTTTTACTACTTTCTACATTGTAGATACAAACTGAAGACATCAGATATATGAAGCAAGATATATGGAATTATGTAGCTAAGAAAAAAACCTGATGAAATGGTAAATGGCCTGTATTTATATAGCGCTTTACTAGTCCCTAAGGACCCCAAAGCGCTTTACATATCCAGTCATCCACCCATTCACACACAGGTGATGGCAAGCTGCATTGTAGCCACAGCCACCCTGGGGCGCACTGACAGAGGCGAGGCTGCCGGACACTGGCGCCACCGGGCCCTCTGACCACCACCAGTAGGCAACGGGTGAAGTGTCTTGCCCAAGGACACAACAACCGAGACTGTCCGAGCTGGACAGTCTCAGTCTCTTGCCTTCCTAATTGGGTTGGGACCATCAGTTGTGTTGTGCATAAGTTAGGTTGGTACACAGCTGACAGCCCTATTTGACAACTGTTAGAATTCATGTTATGGTAAGAATGAATTAGCTAAGTAAAGACAAATGACACACCATCATTACTTTAAGAACTGACGGTCAGTTGAATGGACATTAGAGCAGTGGAAAAGTGTGCTTAGGTCTCATGAGTCCAAATTTAAGATCTTTGCTTCCACCAATTGTGTATTCATGCAATGCAAAAAAGGTGAATGGATGATCTCTACATGTATGGTACTCAGAGTGAAGCATGGAGGAGGAGGTGTGATGGTGTGGGGGTTTGCATTTAGTTGGACCATCATTTATTTTTTGACATGACAATGTCCCCAGGCTATGTAAGGGCTATTTGACTAAGAAGAAGAGTGATGGAGTGCTGTGCCGGATGGGCTGGCCTCTGCAGTCACCTGACCTAAACCCAGTCGAGATGGTTTGGGATGAGATGGACCACAGAGTGAATGCAAAATGGCCAACAAGTGCTCAGCATCTCTGGGAACTCCTTCAAGACTGTTGGAAAAACATTTCAAGTGACTACCTCATGTAGCTCATAGAGAGAATGCTAAGAGTGTGTAAAGCAGTAATCAAAGCAAAGAGTGGCTATTTTGAAGAATCTAACATATGTTTTGAGTTATTTCACACTTTCTTTTTTTTAACTACGTAAGTCCATATGTGTTCGCTCATAGTTCTGATGCCTTCAGTGAGAATCTACAATGTAAGTGGTCATGAAAATAAAGAAAAAACATTAAATGAGAAGGTTTGTCCAAACTTTTGACTGGTAATGCGTGCGTGCGTGCGTGCGTGCGTGCGTGTGTGTGTGTGTGTGTGTATAAATTCAGGATGGGTTTACATTTTTTAAAAATGATCACAACTCTTGGTTTCAGTATTTTATATATTGCTTCATATTGGAAAAAAAAAGAATACATTTGGTACACTAGTACTCACTCATTACTGTGTTTACACTGACTTTTATAAACCCATCCCTCCAGTTGAAAATTCCCTCTATCCATACGGGACATTATGTACATCAAATATTAATGTTGTACCAACAGAAAATGGCTGCTCCAAAAAAGGATGACCTACTTCCCACATTTAGCCCCAAAGGAACCATCTTTGGAAAAACATGAGAGAGGGATGTTTGGCCAACAGGGCTGCTCTTTTAAGCCTCAGCTGAACATGGTTTTTAATCTCACCCCTGTTCTCTATCATTTTTTTCTTCAGCCTTGTATGCCAAAGTCCAAAAAAACAAAAAACAAAAACATTGTCACTTCAAACATAACAAGCTAATGGCATTGTACATAGCCTTCAAATATGTTGTCAAAAATTTTATTTTTATATAACAGTATCAATAGATGTTGAAGACTAAAGAAGATGAGAAAGGGTGTATGAAAATAACAAAAACAAGATTAACATACACAGAACCGAAAAATATATTAATATCTATGAATTATTGTTATATATAGATATATAGAATAATAGAAAGAGGCTATACAGTGACAAAAACAAGTAAACAAATACTATAATGTATAGATTTGATCTTTGCCGTGTTAAAGGAATTATATCATTAAATTAAACACCTGAATATTCCTTTTTTGGCCATTAATTTTAATGCTGACTGAATCACCAGTTCCTATGAATTCACAGCTTTTATCACACATAAGCAACATAATCCAAATGAACCATTATTTTTATTCCTAAACTTTTAAGCTAACTACATTGAATATTACATTTAGAGCAAAATGCTGAGCTTCTAGCTTTTCACATCCACTGTTCTGATGCTGCATTAAAAGATGCAATGTGAGCACAGATGAAATTTCACCTAAATTCCTGCAGGCTATGTCTCAGCCCTAAACTCAAGTCTCCGCTGTTGTGCTTTTGGGCACTGAGCACTTCCTTCCCTGAGGCAAGATGGTCATTACTCCATTTGGCAAAAAGAACCATATCGTCTGCAAAAATTGCCTAAAATACATCTTTTTCTCTTGGATCTTGCTCTTTTGTTAAATGTAACATAATTCCTTCTGAGACATGGATTGCTTTCCACTTATCTGATGGCACTATGACAGAATGAATACTTAGCAACACCTAAGTCAGACTAAGAAACACTTGTGAACAACTTTATTTGCATACAGTCCCAACAGCACACACATATGAGTTTAAAACCATCTTCTGAAATAAAATAACTGAGAAAGAAGATGCATCTGTGGATTTATAATGAATGCCATTGGGTTTCAGCCTACATGGACAAAGACTTTAACCAGAAAAAGATGCTTCACATCTACTGGTAGTGGAAATGTGGGAGCAGGTTTTGCTGTGAGTAAAAGGAGTATGAGAGCTAAACACTGGTCACGTAAAAGCAGGGAGATGCAGGAGGCCAGCTCCAGTATTGAACAGCATCTCTTGACACCAATGAGATGGTAACATGGACACAGTATGAGTGCCTAACTACTACCCATGCCACATGCAACCATGCTGTCCAGACTTGCATATATGGCAAGGATTGCAGACTTATCTTGACTTTATCACTGTCATAGTTACATAAAAATGAAGAAAAGATATGCACACTGTCCAAGAAATCATTTAAACCTTAAGACATTTAGAGAGAAGCTACATATTGATCGGTGGAATCTTCCACAGGCAATAGTTGGTAGACAATGTGGAAACCTTTCATCTCTTTTTTTTGCAACATCGCCTAGAGTGCCTTTAAACACATTTGCTCTTTTGTTTTTATCTCAAACAATCCATCAGGAACATTTATGTTGACCTATGTCCAGTTGAAAAAAATCACCTTAATATGTTCATGAAGCCAGAAATACTTTACTCCCTTATAAAGATTTTATGTTTTGCGTCACTTTTTGTTGAAAATACAAGACTGTGAAGTTATTTTCAGGGTGCTCTGAATTTACTAGGTTGCTGTACTTTTGTCTTATATGTTAAAAAAAGCTTCCGCTAAGGGTGTTTTTTTTATTTATGTTATAGAGTTTGAGACCTGTCAGTGCAAAGCTACATAGTATTCATATAGAAAATGAAAACAGCTGTTGGTGAACACAGACCCTAACGCACTGTTGCTGTTTCTGACTTGCCCACGGCTGACTTGTCAAAGCCACCTGTTTTACAAAGGTATAATGCCCGAATTTCTTTCATACTTTCCAAGTAGTGAATCTGGCGAAGATAAAGAATTGATCATATAAAACAAGGAGAAAGCATAACCCTCCTTTGTAAGACTTTGGTGGCGTGGAATACACCTTAAACATCATCTTTCAACTCTTGAACTTGATTTGTATTTTTCACAGTTTTTCTGCATTAATATGTCACTGTTGTGTATTGTATATCTCTTCCTAGATTCTACTGTACATATCCTTTTTTTTTTCTATTTTCAGTCTGAATAGATATAAGAATTCATTGGCCACTGGTTAGACTGGCAGATAGCTGCCCAGTCTTGGCCTGGTTTTGCTTGAAAAATGTCCCTGTTAAAAGGAGATTATGCCTTCCTACTGTCACTGATAAGGGGCCGTCTGATGGTTGGGGTTTTCTCTCAGTTATTGAATTCTATTAACTTACAATATAGACTGCCTTAACGCAGCTATTATTGTGATTTGGTGCTATATACTGTACAAGATTTTTTTTGGTTTGATTTATCTTTTTTGACAGGGTCTTGTGGTATATTCAGTAACTTGAGACGGAAACTTTCTAAAATCTGAACGTCATTCTTCTGATGATCTGATAGATCTCCTCATTATTCACACTTAGATTCATACCTGAGGGAAACTTTCTAAATTATGAGGCAGCACATTAACTCACTCAGGTTAAGTGTTCCTAATATTTAGGCGTATGGGAGGCCAACTTAAATGAAAACATAGTGGGGTAGAAGAAAATATTCAGACAACTTTGATGAATGTGTTGACTCCAGATTACAACATGTAAACATGCACTGCCCAGTTTCCATATCGCCAATCCATTAGCTATCATCCAGCTCTGCATTAAAGCCTTTTGTTTGTTTTGTTCCCTTCTCCCCTGTTCTGTGCCCCTGCTTGCCTGCAACCGTCCAAGAATCACTGCCTTTTCCGTTTTCCAATTTCAGGCGCTTCCTCTGGAGCGAGGTTTGATGAATGTCGCTCACATTAGGGTGACCTCTGAGATAACCCCTCCTTTCTTTCCCAAGAAAATTCATCAGGCAGAGTCAGCCAGCCCCAGGGATATGTGATTCAGCACTCAAGGTGAGTGTCACATAGGCCTCAGATTGCCAGATATTGGTGAGGAGCGAGTAAGACAGCAACGTGCTGTTTTGGACACTGTTAAAGCCCTAAAGACATGAAGTAAGGTATACAGTGCATGTCTAGTATATGTACATTAACACTGTGCTAACAAGCAACTCTATTTAACGTTATTTCATTATGAAAAGATATACTGCAATCTGAAAAAGGTGGTGAAGCTTTTGTTTTATTTTATTTTATTTTTTTATTTTTTTATTTTTTTTGTAAATGATCATTTACAGAAGCTTTTGTTTTAACCTGAACTATTAACAGAAGCTCTGTTTAGCCAGTCAGTCAACTTCATGCAAATGGTCACCATCACTGCCAGTGGTGCTGACATACTCATAGAGTAAGAGAGTAATTTCTTTGTCAGAACCAATATTTAAGACATTGATAAATCTTTTGGGAATGCATAGAGCTCTTTGTAAGGATGCAAAGGTGGTTTGATTGCATACACAAGATCTTTTTTCACCGCCTACTACAAGCACTGTTGCTTTTGTATAATTAGTTTAAGTGTTGCTGCTTGTGTAGGAGGGCGTGCATGAGAGTGTGAAAGCTGGTGATGACCTATAGGTTACTTTATTATTCTTGTTAGTTGCCATATAATGTCTTATATAGGAAAAACATTAACAAAAACTCCATTAACACAAACAAAAAAAAATACTATCTTTAAAAAGAACATCACAACACCAATAAAATGCATGTATTCATCAGCATCCCATCAATCTCATACACCGTGTATCTGACAGTGATCTATATTTTTGACATACATTTGAGATTAATCAGTTAAGGAAATGTACTTCCCACACAATTTCTCTATTTAAATCTATTCAACACTATAAAAACAGTTGAAAACAGCAGGTCTAATTACACTAATTTTTTTAAAAAAATTAAAAAAGTAATTTGTTATGATCTGATGAACAAATGACAATGAAGATCCTGAAAAAATGTGACTACACATCCCACCTCTGCAGGTATTTGAGACAGTAAAACAACAGGTTGGAGCAGTTACAGCACTAACAGAGGCACTGAGCTGTGTGACAGAGCAGCAATAGGATCAGCAACCACCTCATCACCTTAGGGGGTCAATCCTTTCCAAAATCCACTGCATCCATTCTTAAACCCAGGGAGCAATCCAACAACTCAACTGTGGTAAGTTTATGGTGAAGTTAAGTCCAAGTGGTCTTATTGCAGTTTAAGTGTCTCCAAAATATTTCAATAAATACCCAGAAAAAAAGTAACACAGAAGATGTATGTTTTCCAAATAATTACTGGAAAGTATTTACAAGGATTAGTGCCAATTTGTGCCTTAATTTTTTTGCTGTTTTGTATTTTTTGGATCCAAAAGTTGCCATTTTTTAATCTGACTAAAGAATATCAACTTAAACAAGGAAATCTGGATAGCAAGCTCTCTCCATAAACCTTATGAGGAGATCAGACATATGGAATATATCTGATAATTAGTGCTAAATATCACCTGAGCCACGTCCAGTCTTCATTATGAGAGAGAAGTGATACATACTTTTCCCATATTCAGAGAATTTTTTATAGCCATGTCTCGGTTAGGGATGGGTATCGTTTAGGTTTTATCCGATACCGGTGTCAAATCGGTACTTTTGAAACTGTGTCGGTGCTCAAACCAGTGCTTAAGGAATGGAGAGCACAAACTTTGTCCAAAAACCTCTTATGTTTTTATTTTTAGCAGTCTCTTTTTTTCTGCAAAATGATAAGCACCGTCCAGCCCCACGCACGGGGCGATC
>NW_005187412.1:1318596-1319595 GCF_000239375.1 Pundamilia nyererei | reverse complement strand
ATATGCTGTTATTTGTTCAATAACTGCAAATCAGTCTTGAATCTCAGCTTGAAGAAAGTTGAGCCTATACTGGCGAGTTTCAGTGCATTGCTTCAGCTCGCCATATTTCAGTTGAATTGAGGACAGTATTCTCTTAATTTTTTTTTAAACTTTTTTAACAACATTGGTAGAACTAATGTTATCCTGTGTTATCAGTGAAAAATAGATGCTTTTCCCAAATCTAGCAAAAAAAAGGCCTGAGCTTTCATAATAACAGCATAATATTTTACAAAGTTCCTATGCTGAAATGCAGTTTTCTTGTTGTCCAAAGCTTGCTTGCTTTCTTTCTTTCTTTCTTTCTTTCTTTCTTTCTTTCTTTCTTTCTTTCTTTCTTTCTTTCTTTCACCAGATATTGTTCCCTCTGGCTTGATGAAGTACTCCTTAACAGGCCTTTGTGTTACCTTGGATAGTTTTCTCCTTGAAGGACCGCCACACATGCCATTGGTGTGAAGTGTTCTGCTGAGAGTGGACTCAGGAGCATTGAAAATAGACAATGTGAAACAAGCCTCCACATTCTTTGGATGCCTGATGATTATCTGGAGGTATCTTGATTGGGCAGTCACTTGAATCTCTTTCATATATACTCTGTCTTTGAATTATTGTAATTCGTTTCAGCCTGCGGAGCTTTAAAAACATTTTTAATAAGGACTTTATGAATTTCATTTCTCTTTGGCAAAAAAAAAAAAAAAACCAGCATGAAAAGCACAGACAGTGGACACTTTTCTACTTCTTTTTTTTACAGTTTCACTTCAGCTCTTTGCATGGCTGAAAGACCAACAACAGCACCAGCAAGAGTGGCCCACAGACCAGTTGTAAATTCCCCTCATCATTTTCTCTTCTTTTCAGAGTCTTTCAGAAATTGCTACTTTATAAGTTTCATTCGTGTTAGTAATCTCAGCTTGCATGAGTGGAGTCAAGTTACAGTTGTATTAATACTCAGCTATTTCAGGATTAACCTAG
>NW_005187412.1:1293388-1317081 GCF_000239375.1 Pundamilia nyererei | reverse complement strand
TTGAAGGTGTGCAGTGATGGAAAATAAAAACTTCTCCCAAATGTGTTAAAGTAACCTAAATTAACGAGCCTGCTTTGAAAACGTAAAGAGTAAAAAAATTTATGTAAAAAAATAGGGAGCAAAAAGAAAAAGTAAATATTTGTCAGAAAACATATACTCAAATAAAGAACAGACACCTTTAACAGTAAAACAACAAAGTATTTGTATTTGATTAGTGCCAACCTATGGCTAACGATAGTTATTTGAAATACCTAACATTATTTAGTAATCAGTAGGTTAGCAAAGTATGATACAATAAGAATAAAAGAAGGAAGAACAAGACAACAATATTAAATCTGCTGATACAAGCTCACCTTATGTATCTTCACTAACGTATACAGTCAACTGGACAAATCAGAGAACGGATATGTGAGCTGCAGGTATAAAGCTGAGTCTGTGCTCACCTTTTGCCACTTTTAATTCAAGCAGCAAATTTCATTGTCCCAACAATCACACCTTCCATTTTAGAGGTGGAAAATGAAAACTGATAACTGAAATCAGACCAGAATATAAAGCATTATTATGGCAGACACTCAAGGCTTTTGTAAATGAAGTTTAAGAGGATTCCTTTGACAGACTTTCTGTTGTGAAACATTTAATTCAGTATATTTTATAGAACTTAAGTTGAAGTCTTCTGTTAAGTTAAAGTCCAAGATAGATGAAAAGCTGAAATCACAGATAGCAAATTGGAAATCATTATTTTAGGTTTAAGGCAACATTAGGCTCAGCTTAAATATTACTTTCTTAACTTTACAAAACACACCGTGGCAATAAATACATCCAGGAATGTAGAATTGCAGCACTGGTATTTATTAGCCCAACAAAAACTTCCAACATCAGCATAAAAACAAAGCTGAAAGTAAACATATATTTAGTTTTTTATCCATTTTCTTTTTTTAAACATTTACTACTAAATTACTAAATACTACTAAATACTAAATTCAGTTAATTTCAACTTAGTCTGCCAGTTAAAGCTACTATATAATGCTGTTGCATTCAGTCATGCTAATGAAGAAGGTAGTTAAAGCATTTAATCATTTTTTCCCTCTTCAGTATACTGTTAATTCATGTTCCCCCATCAGATTAAGAATTTTTCGAATATGGGATAAATAAAGCATTTCTTATTATTATTATTTTATGAACCTATGACTATAAAAATCAAACACATTACACATTACATTTTTCATTCTGATGGCTGATGTCCACAAATTAATCAATTTTTTGCCCCAAAAAGGAATATTGAAGATAGTCTTCTAAGATCCAATGAATGTTTGAGTGATTTGAAATACTTAAACTTTTTAGTATTTGTAATTTGTAATCATATTCAACTTTAATATTTAATATTTAACACTAGAACAAGTCCAGTCAAAGAAACTGGGTTTATTCAAGAAAGCATGCCACTACCCAGGTAAGAACTGAGTCAACTGACCTAGAATGAAAAACATAGAGATTGCCTACTCTTAGGGTTAAAAAGCTCAGATTCTACTAAACCTGCTTTTGGAATAATCTGTGGGTGGCCTTAATGGCTTTGACAGATCAGCATATTTCACCAATCTAACCCTGCACTTTTACCAACACAAACTATCTTATAGCTTCTTTTAAATGCTGCTATCACACATTTTTGGATATCCTCACTTCCATAATGTCTGCACTCTTACATGCCCCTGGATTATCCCATGTCAAGCAGATACTGAAAAAGTGAGCTTCAATTTCTGTAAGCTGTAGGAAGAGTATTGTGTGCAGTTGACTTCCTGTCATTTGTGTGAGTGTGTGCAATACAGTCTAGAAAAATGTGTGTCATCATTCCTGGCATGCCATGGTGTTACCCCTGTTAAAAAATGTTACCAGTAGTAACACTGAAAGAATTTTTTTGGTAGCACTTAAAAACATGCAATCATGTTAACATTATTGAGATATTTTGTTTATAAAAATATCCAATATTGATGATTTGATATTAGAGTGATGCTATAAATAGCTCTTCTACTACAGCTTAAATGAGCATAGGTTATGTTCAGGTGGTCAGAGACTAATTGCCAGAATTTTTTTTAATTCATGTAAATACACCAACACTGTTTAACAGTTCACAGAAAAAGGCCCAAAAAAATGTAATGGGAAATAAACATATTACTTGAAGATAAAAAAGTAAACTCATTTACAGTACAAATATATATTGCTAATATTACCATTTTTCTATCAGTTTTACTGAGTTCACGAGAGATTTCTACATCCAGAGTGACATTTTATTTTAAATTGAACTCTTCATGAATAAGGAAAGAAATTTCTGTTTTATTTTTGAGCAAAGCATAACTCCCTGAAGTGAAGCTGAACTTATCTTTCAAATAGTAGATATTTGATCACACTAGGCAAACAGAAAAATAATCATGGCAATACAAAATATTTGATGTTTACAGATACTACTTTAACTGGGTTTTCTAAAAAAAAAAAGAATTATATGTAAAAACAAAATCCAGTGAATACAACATAATTTTAATTTTATTTCATTCTTTATTTATTTATTTATTTATCATAATAATGAAAACAACACATATTTTGTTTGTTTCAAAATTAAGGTGGTCAAAACATTATAAAATACTTTGCTTAATATAAAAAAAATACAATGCAATGGGGGGGGGGGAAAGTTGGAATAGGTAAACAACAAAACAAAAACAAAAGCAGGAGATGAGATAAACAGAATGTTTAAAATAATTGTTGTTTTTTTTAACTACATCTTAGATTAGATTCGATTAGATGAAACTTTATTAATCCCTTGGGTGGGGTCCTCCGGGAAATTCAGTTTCCAGTAGCAAAGCACCGAAAGAGGTTGCATGTTATAGATAGATTAAGGGGAATGAGAGTAAGGATATAAGCATAAATACACCATATACACATATATAGATACAGAATATACAATATGGATAAATAGGATTGCTCATTTGAGTGAGTATATTGCACAGTGATTATTGCACAGTCAAATATAAGAAAAAAGACAAAACAAAAACAAAAAGCAAATATTGCAAATATTGCACAGTGTAGAAAAGCCCCTACAGCTCAGTTGTTCCCGCCCTCCCTTGTCCCCCTGTTTCTCCTCCCTCTCCCCTCCAGTGAGGAGTTAAACAGTCTGATGGCGTGTGGGACAAAGGAGTTTTTAAGTCTGTTGGTTTTTGACTTTGGGAGAAGCAGCCTGTCACTGAATAGGCTCCTCTGATTGTTTACGACTGTGTGCAGAGGATGCCCGGCATTGTTCATAATGTCCATCAGTTTCTTTAAGGTCCTCTTCTCTGCCACTGTCACCAGAGTGTCCAACTTCATGCCGACCACAGAGCCTGCCTTCCTGATTAGTTTCTCCAGCCTGGATGAGTCCTTCTTTGCTGTGCTGCTCCCCCAGCACACCACGCCATAGAAAAGGACTCCTGCGACCGCTGACTGGTAAAACATCCTCAGGAGCTTCCTGCAGATGTTGAAAGACCTCAGCCTCCTGAGGAAGTACAGTCGGCTTTGGCCTTTTTTATACAGGTGCTGCGTGTTGCATGACCAGTCCAGTTTGCTGTCCACCCTCAGCCCGAGGTACTTGTATGTGTTGACCACCTCCACCTCCTCTCCCCTCCCAATATAATACAATCTGATACAATAAGGATCCTGAATCTAAAATAAATGCAGATATGATGGTATAATGAGATCTCATTTTGCTCATGTGAAACAACAACACATGAAAAAAAGCAAAAAAAAAAAAAAAAAGCAAGTTGATTTTTTTTATTTATTTTTACAAAAGTGAGACTACTAACATTTTATGAAGGTCTGGGTGGAAAAATAACAGTTCAACATTTCAAGAAAAAAGTTTCTTCCTGGGGTTTCATCATCTATAGTTCATATGAGCCAACATACTTTTTTGTGACAGAGCTTTCACCTTTCCCATTTATTAGGGTCTTCTGTGTGTCATTCAATCTGCAGATCTGCTTTTGGTGCAAGTGCACAATGCAAAGACACAGAAACAGAGTGCTCCGGTTACAGGGCTTATCACTCTTGGCATCTAGCTATCTAATTAACTAAGGCAAGACTTCAATCAAGACTATGGATATAGGTCACATTTTTATAAAGAAGAAGTTTGAAGGCTATGAGGCACAGGCAAGACCAGTAGAAGATGATTGCTTGTCTCTTGGTGCTGTAGCAGCAGATAAGTGAGGATGTGAGTGAACCACTCGGAGAGAACATGGTGGTGGGATAAGGAGTGTGACAGATGGGACACCAAAAGAACTACTGGAGAGATGAAGAAAACGAAAGAGGCAGATAGAAACATGGGATGCAATCAAAACATTACATTTTACAGGTTTTCAGCTTTTATTAGTAACAAACTATACAATCTAATGACAGACAAAGCAAAGAGAGTTTAGTGTCATTGTGTGAATGTCTTAGCATCACAACGAAATTAATTTGCACTGACTAAAAATACAAAACAACAAAAAATCTTAAATAATAAATGTATAAATACAAATGTCTTAAGTATTGTAACATAGGAATACGTGTGTGTGTGTGTGTGTGTGTGTGTGTGTGTGTGTGTGTGTGTGTGTGTGTGTGTATGAGTTCTACAAATAAAACCTTGAGCCATTTAGCAGTTTCAGTTCTCTCTGAAAGAAGCTGTTTTTCAGCCTGATTGTTTGATTCTGAATCTCCCACTGACAGCAAGAATTTAAAGATGTGGTGTGCAGGGTGGGTTGGGCCAGAGATTATATTGGTGGCCCTGGTTAAACAGCAGGCATTAAAGACAGCTGATAGCTGGATCCAAGTGTTTTTCTGGGTCTCCTTGTGACTCTCTGTAGTGCCTTCTGAGATAGCTTGCAACATCCAGTGTGCAGTAAAGCAGTCAGTATGCTTTCTACTGTAAACAGACAGAAGCTAGTTAGGAGCTTTTGATGTACCCCAACCTTCCCCAACTCCGTAAGGAAGTATAGGCATTGTTGAGCCTTGCCAGTGACAGCGGAGATGTGTGTGGTCCAGGACAGATCCTCTGGAAGGTGTACTCAGAAAAATTGTATTTTTTTTTTTTAATTAGTATTTTATTCTATATTTTTATTAAATTTTTTTCTTTTATGTGGCAAGCCTAATCAGACCTAAATGGTAGAACATTTTTCACTTCTTATGTGAAATGGTCAATAAGATGCTTGTGTGGATGTTTGTATCTCTGAGAACAAGTTGAACAGGCCAAGCACACATCCTTCAGATTTTATTATCACCACAATTCTGAGGATATCCGTCCAGTGAGAGCATTCTGTTCATCCTTTCATTCAATATGGTATTTTATAATATTTTGCTTTGGCTCATCTTTCTGACCTTCGTGTTGTTGCAGACACTGGTAAAAACAATATAGACAGCCACTAAGATAGACAGGTATCGGGGCCACCTTGAAACTTTACGACTTTAAGATAATCTAAAAATCACTTTTAGTGCTTGTTAATTTCTTGTTAACACTTGGATTTGTCTGGGCAGCATTATCAAATTATGTCTCCATGTTCACATATTCTTTGTTTGCCATCTATCTAAGATACCTGTGTTTAGCTTGGAAATTCTACCAAATCTAGTGTAATACACAGAAATATTTCATTGAGCCAGGCTCTTGGTCTATTTTTGCAGAAGCCTCTACATGCTTCTGCAAAACTCAGCTGGGGGTCTTTTCAGCACTTGTTGTATTTGACATTGCCCAGATGGTTTATGATCAGTGTCAGCTTTCCCAGTCATGTGTGTTTTATTCATCTGTGGTTGAGATATGTGTTGTGATGCATCTGTGACAGGCTTTGCAGGTAATGGGTCCATCACTGGCAAAGGTGGCATCGGTTGCATCTGGATTCCTTTCCAGTCTCTACCACATGCAGATGTGGTTCAACACTCTTTGTCATCACTACACCCATTTTGTCATAACTTTTAAGTTTTAGGAGCTTCACCACTCTGGTTACATTCTTTATATATTGGGAGTTTTCTAGTTTTCTGGTGTTCTCTTTGCGACTTTTCTTTGTGAGTCGGGCTTTAGTGTTGGCTTCTGTTTTCTGCTGCAAATTTCATCTGCCTTTGGGCAGGAGTTTTTGTGTCTGTGTGGAACACAATTTCATTTTTATGTGGCACAATTTATTTTTTATCTAATACAATTTCATTTTTATGTGAAGCATAAAAATCACAAATAAAGGAATCTGAAATAAGTGTTTGCGTGTGTGAACCCAGGATCACCCCTTACAGCATATTCAAATAAACTCTGTTCTACCACTTTTTGTTATTTCAAATAATTTTTCTGGTCTTTGTACAACGTACTCACTGACACCATTGGACTGTGGAAGTATCAAGTCGTAGCAAAATCTTCAAGACTGTAATTCATGTGCTGAGTTCTACTGACTTAATTTTGTATGTTACAGGTAAGCATCAGTTGGAATTCTGAATTCATCTACATATTTTTCCAACACTGTTTGATCAGTTTCTATACGGTGAGTATTTTGTTCTGTATGACTGTATACTTTCATTTACAATTCAGAACTGTAGTTTGTATGTCTGCTGAGCTAGCCTGCAATGTACTGTCACTTCACCAATAGGTTTGATCATAGATTTGCTAAAGTCAACGAGCTTAACCTGCTTCTGTGGCTTGTACACTTCTGTCTGTGTCATGACAGAAAAACTGGACAAGCCAAGGAGATAACATTATTTTGGCCCATGTGTCCACATTTAATATTTTATTATTAACTAGCAATAATCTGCAATAATCTTCTTTTAGATGATTGCCATTATTAGCATGCACTAAGTTCATATCATCATCATATAATTGCAAGCCTTCGGTTGTAAATGCGTTGTTTGCATTTACAACCGAAGGCTTGCAAAAAAAGATATACTGGGGACAAATGCTCGGTTTGTCCCCAGTATATCTTTTTTGCTTTCTTTTGACCACTACTCATGCTAGGGCCTTCATATGGGTCGAAATTTTCTCCAGGATCCAGTTCAGATTGACTACTTTTTATTTTCAAATATTTATCTATTGCTATTATGTGCTGCGTCATCTCACAGCATTTATTATGTTAACTATTATGTAATTTCTTCTTGTTGTCTTCTGTTGTGCTGGTAGTTGGCAACACATTTAATTAGAGCAGGTAGTTGTACTGCCCTCTAGTGGAAGGGGATGTATTTGTTCTGCTCACGTCAATCGCTCAACAGCTTCCACGGCACACCTGATCTTTTGGGAAACACTGATATATAGCGTTTCGCAAATTTACACTGCTTTTGAAGATTGTAGTTCAAGTTATACATTGTCTTGGTTTAGCTAGGTTTTTTTTTGGGGGGGGGGGTTACAATTTTTTCAATTTGAACTCATTGCTTTTCACTTTGCCCTTGAATTTTCTCCTGTGCTGCATACACTGACAGCTGTTTCATGCTTTAGTGTAGAAAAGGGCTTTAGTGTCCTCTTCAGTTATTAGGTAAATGCACACAGCTTTAGCTTGCAGCCTTATTTCCAGCACAGGACAAAGAGGACTATGTAATTAAAAAGCAAAGCTCAAAGAGACAGACCTCAGTCAGGCTCTTTGAGAAAGACACATCTGGCACTATCGCTGCTAAATCCACAAACTTCTTTGTCATATATTGACTCATTTTGTGCTACACAGAGGTTGTTGGATTTAGCCTGGATTCCTAATGCACTTGTGTATTTCAACTGCTTATCCAGTTCTTTGGTAAAATCCAGCCTCTATATGCTGGTCTCTGAAAGGCATACCTCTTTGATTTTTTTTTTCGTCTTTTTTGTTAGTCATTGAAGAACCGTAATGGACTCCACTGGTGTGATGCCTTTGCCCTGCGGATATATGCCCAAAGGTGCATAAGTCAACAATCAGTTGTCTCAGGGTTAGCAAGTGTATAAGCTTTAGTTTTCTTACCGTGTGTAGATTTCATAATCTTATTTAAACAGCCCAATTCTTCACCACATTTTCATCAAATAAGGCAGTCTGGCTGTTGGAGTCCAGACAACACTTTTGTTCTTTTTGCTCAGTCTGATTTTTCTGAAATAGATCATTCCACTGAAAGATATTCAAGAGGACGTTGTGAGGACAGTCTTTAGTGAAAACATGCTACTTCACGGTCAATCTGTACTCACTGATGTCACACTTATAAACTACCCTACTTTGAGAGTCTGGGTTGGGAAGAGCACTTAGTGTTTCTAGATCCTAGTAATGCTCATGGTTGCATGTACTGAAGATGTGGTTGGAATGTCACAACAGCAGGGTGACTCATGACAGTATATCTACACCAACAGACCATACTACATTGCTTGGTAGTAGACTGTTGAATATAATAACAATAACTACGTCCTTTAGCTGAATTTATTACAAGGATACATAGTTTGGCAGTGGGGTGTCTGATATAACATCAAGTAGCTATTATGGACAAATACAGAAAAATATTTTAAACTAATAAAAATTGTTTGTTTGTCTCTATGCCTGTGTGTGGGTGGGTGGACACATGCAGAGAAGTCATGCTTTCATCTATTGATAGGGGTACACGCTAGTGTGAATACATACAGTATATTGTCTCCATCTGTGTAATGCTCCTGAAAAAAGCCTCATTAGATCTCCATCTGGTGGATCCAGTAAATGCTACAACCCAAGCTGCTGCAAGGCCAATTGAACAGTAAAATTATGGAGGCATTTTGGGAAATCATTATCAACAAATTTCTAAATAAGCTCCTCATCGTCATTTCTGTTTCATCAGTTCATACAAATATACATCTGATTTACAAAGCACAACTTCGATGGAAAGTTGTTGTTTTTCGTTTTGTTTTGGGGGTTTTTGACTGATAGAGGAAGACGACATACTTGAAAGGGCCAGTGGTAGAATTTAACCTGAGCAACTGTGGTAAGAATTTGGCCTTAATACCACTTCAAGGGCAGGAACAAAAATCTTAGTATTTTTGTTTTTCTGTTTTCTTTCATAGGACAGCAGACAGTCCTCTTATCTGTAGTGGTTTAATTTATCCTGAGTGTTGTAAAGCAGAGAAGAAGACAGAGCAGACACAAAAGAGATCTCACTCACGGGTAGCCACTACATTCTCATCTCGTGTTACAGATTGCCATCCACAGCATGCAGTGCTCCTTGAAAAGATACAGCATTCAATACTCTACCATCATACAGTACGTAAAATAAATCTGGTGAACCAAGAAAGAGTAGCATAAATACATCTGTGACATGGGAAAGAGGCACCAGAGTCTCTTGTAACTGATTGAGTCTGGACATTCCCTACAATGATACACACAGTTTCTCATTACAAGGCTTTATTAAAAGACAGATGGGAGGGCAAAAGTGTAATCCATGGTTAACACTAAACAAAGGAAGGCTGTCTGGGGGAAATTATTGCAGCTGAGTGGAAGCTTAGATGCTAATGTAATACTAATTTAAACAAGGCTTCATTACAGTATTATTAGTTGTTAAGTTTGGGATATGAAGCGCAAAGAGATAAAGTGTGTGCAGATACAGATAAGTCTAATCAAGATGCAATAAGGTTGTTTAGCTTAAGCCTAGCTCCTGCATTCATTTCCTTCTGTCCAAGCTAGCAGCCAGATATGCCCCACAAAGAAAGCTGTTTTAATAACATATACATCTAAAATGGAATAGAGTTATTTAGACATCTGAAAAGGTATTGTTGTCAAAATATAATTGTGATGATACATGTATATAAGAGAGCAAATGGTGTCAAATCAGTGGATTTAAAATTATTTTGAAAATGCAAAAGATTAGAAATTTGTCTCCAAAAGTTTATTCTGTTCATCTGGACGTAACGTTTTCAGTGGGAGACACATTCATTACTCATCCAAGTGGCTTCTTCAGTCTCAGCTGACTGCAGATTTCCCCAATCTTATAAACAGTACATTTGCATAATGACTGAACCCGGCCCACTGAAGGAACAATGGGCTGGGAGGTCAGGCAGGAGGTTAGCCTTCTTAGACTGTGAGATTTCCATCAGTAATGGGGGACATCTAAAAGCTGATGTGTACCGGAAACCTACACATACGGATCAATATTTAAGGTTTGACTCTCATCATCCACTGGAGCACAAACTGGGTGTTATCAGGATGCTCCAACACAGAGCGAACATCATCCAGACACAGCGGCCAGAGAAGCAGAAGAACATCACATCAAGAAGGCCCTGAGTAAATGTGGTTATCCCAGCTGGATTTTTGTCAAAGCTGGGAAGTCGCCAAAAGAAAGCTCCAGCCGATCCAGGAGAGAAGGACAACCACTGCCTAAGCGAAAACCTGTAGTGATCCCGTACGTGTCAGGAGTATCGGAGCAGTTGAGACACATTTTTTCTAAACACCGGGTCTCTGTGGCTTTTAAACCCCAAAACACGCTGTGCCAAAGATTGGACAAACAGAGTAACATAGTGCATGCTGTTAAGTGCCAGGGGGATTCCCAGGATTTATGCATCGGGGAAACCAAACAACCTCTGGCAAAGCGGATGGCACAACACAGAAGAGCTACCTCATCAGGCCAGGACTCTGCAGTTTATTTACACCTACAGGCCAGTGGATACTCTTTCAATGATGAGGATGTACACATCCTGGACAGGGAGGAATGCTGGTTTGAGCGCGGCGTCAAAGAGGCCATTCACGTGAAAATGGAAAGACCATCTCTGAATCGAGGAGGGGGCCTAAGGGTACATCTGTCACCATCTTACAATGCTGTGATTGCAGCCATTCCCCAACTCTCTGTGAATGGTACTCATGGCCCAATGGCCCACTGATCAATATCACTGGGCTTTAATCAGTGGTTGTTGATCAATGGTCATGAGAATTTGCATAATTATGATGAAGGAACTGACCTCCCAGCCCATTGTTCCTTCAGTGGGCTGGTTTCAGTCATTATGCAAATGTCCTGTTTATAAGATCGGGGAAACCTGCAGTCAGCTGAGACTGAAGAAGTCACTTGGATGAGTGACGAAACGTTTCTCCCACAAAACGCTACGTCCAGATGAACCGAATCAACTTTTGGAGATTACCTGGATGATTGAGAATGCATCAAGACATTAGAAATACGTATGTCTTTTTCTGAATAGCAGTGAGAAGTAAGGCCGGTGACATCATCTAGTTTGTCCAGGGTGATAAAAGGCAAAGTGGAGCACGCTGCAGTATTTGGATCTGGGTCGGCCTCAGTGTCCTTTTCTAGGTAGATTTCACCCCCACAAAAAATCCATAAGTCATCCTGAGATGTCCAAATGACTTAAACTGGTCACTGGTCACAATTATGTTCAATTTAGTTCAATTTATAGAGTGCCAAATCATAACAACTATTGGCTTACGGTGCTTTATATTGTTAGCGCTTTAAAAAGAAATACAGACAAAACCCCAATAATCAGATGACCCTCTATGATCAAGCGCTTTGGCCACAGTGGGAAGGAAAAATCTGTTTTAACAATAAGAAACCTCCATCAGAACCAAGCCCAGTGATCAGCCATATGTCTTGACTGGTTGGGGATTAGGGGAGGAAAACAGGACAAAGACATGCTATTGAAGAGAGCCAGAGATTAATAATAAATAATGATTAAACTCAGAGTGGTGTATGAACACAGTGTGAGTGAAACAAAGGGTGACTGAAGAAGAAACACTGAGTGTATCAAGGGAAGCCAGCCCCCAGCAGCCTAAACCTAGTGCAGTGTAATTAAGGGATGATTCAGGGTCATCTGCTTTATCAGAAAGGAAAGTTTTAAGCCTAATCTTAAAAGTAGAGAGAGCATCTGTCTCCCAAACTGGTTCCACAAAAGAAGGACCTGAAAGCTGAAGGCTCTCCCTCTACTTTTTAAATCCTTTTGGAACCACAAGAAAACCAGCAGTCTGAGAGTAAAGTTCTCTGTTGGGGGAAGAGGTGTTATGAGGTTTTTAATGCCAGTAAGAAACAGTTCGACTATTACATCTGGATACATCTAGAAGTGTCTCATCCTTTTGCTCAAGGTAAGCACTGGCCACTGTTACTAAAATGTTTCCTGGGTGCTTAACTAACAATATGTTAATTTATATTAAAATTAAAAAACAAAAACACGAAAGCAGATGGTTCATTTCACCGATGACAAGCAGTCTAGCAAGAGAAGCAGAATTTAGTGGGTCAAAAACAAGCAGATTTGTGCATATGTGTCTCTCTAAAAACAGAATGGCAATTTAGGTAAATGAGAGTTAGCTGCCGCAGAATTACTCTGTTTTTATTTTAAGGTGCACTCTTAGGTTAGGGATTGCTGGGGACTTTTAGTGGTCCTAAGACTGAGATTCAGGTGGAGTGCAGTATTTAAAGTCTCAAGAGGAGACATGTGTTATTGCAAACTGTTCCACCATATAAACTAAAATCTGTAAAAACTGTATGATGACTAGAAGACTGAAACGCATCCAGAATTTAAGAGGTTTCTTGTCATGGCTTTATCACCCAGGGTTTTGTGTTTGTTGGTTAATTTATATTCTTTGATTATTGTTATTTATGGGTTTGGTTCTCTTTATTGTTTTCTGCTTATGTTATATTCTTAGTTCCTATAGGATTTAGTTTTCTGTTACTTTGCCTTCCCCGTGTTCCACGTCTATTCACTCCATGTTCCCATTGTCTTCCCAGCCAGTCATATCTCTACGTTTCAGTGTCAAGTACGCCCATACAGAAAAGAAATAGTAAAAACTTATATGTGATTACTCATGAAAGTGGCCACTTTCATGAGTAAATCATATAAGGCTTACATGATTTACTCGTGAAAGTGGCCACTTTCTCATTACTTTCATACATTGTTTTAGTAAGTATCCAAAAGATACAAGTTTCATTATATAATTTTTCAAGGGATCTTATATCTGTTTTCACTCTTATGTGCTTTTCATACAAGTTTCACACAAGACAGATACAAACTTTATAAGATTTATATATATCTTTTCCATATGGGCGTGTCTTTGTGAATGTCTCTCGTTTCCTGTTTCCTGTTTTACTTTGATAGTCTTGTGTCCTGTAGCCAATATTTTAAGTTTTGCGTCTCAGCTGTGCTCTCCTCCTGTTTCCCATTCACGCATTACTCCCTTGTGTATTTAAGCCCTGTGTTTTCCTTTGCCTTTTGTTGCGTCGTACCTCCTCATGTGCTGTAAGTCTCTCCGTGTTTCTGGTTTCACTTTTAGTTCCACGCTTCTAGTTTCCCAGTGTTTTGTTCTTACTTTTATACTCCAGGTTTTGGTTTGTTTTCTGTGAGTTTATTTTATGAAGGATATTTCCAGCAAATAAACCTGCCATTCGAAGTTTATTTTCAGTGCAGGAGTATCTGCATTTGGGTCCACTTCCTGCCTGCCACAGCCACACATGACACTTCTCAGATGAGAGGTGAAATTTAAAGAAGTCGATTCACTTTTCTTCCCAAGCTCCTTAGACTACCTACCAGGTTGTGTGATAATTAAGATATTGTTACTGTAAAATTTTCATAAATAATGTATCCCTCCTTTTATTTAGCTAATTTTGTGATATTGCAGTTATTTATTAAAGTTGATATAATTTATTGTAACATTCACACAATATGCTAGATGCATTTTAACAGACATTTTGATATGGCATGTGATAGCTCAACTCCTAGACAAATGTAAAAAACATGCAGACATGTGTTCATTATCTACTGATCTATATGTAGAAATGTGAGTAAATACCTGAAACACTTCACCTTGTTTGGCTTGCTGTAAAAAGTAACTTGACTGCCATGGGTGGGCCCTTGAAGTGGGAAGCTCGGGGTGTTGAAGTGGGTGGCACATTTTGTGCACTTGTGTGTGGTGTAAGGTATACAGTACTTACTTTTTATTTGACAAATTTGACTTGTTTAAATTAATCAAAGTACAACAGTCTTGCAACAACCAGACCCTGCTGCTCACAGCAGATAAACAGCCAAAACCTAGATGAACATAGCCAAGAAAAAACATGCCAAATTATGCATAATATTTTAACAGCACAGATACAACATTAATTAAACCTCTGCTCTGTGAGAAGGTGCACATGCCAGGAGCACACACAGGTGAGCAAATTTATTATGAAACCAGGAAAAAATATAAAGCTATGCCAGTCTTGCAGTTACTAGGCCCTGTTATACACAGCAGTCAAGAACATACTATAAGTCTAACGTGCATAGTTGACTAGAACAGTATTTTAACAGGCACAAAGCCCAATTTACACAGCCTGAAACATAGTCAAATACTGTTTTGCACCAAAGGAATTAGTGTGAAATTACTGCTTTATGATAATGTAAAACTGCTCTGAGGCAGCTCATAATAAGCCAAAGCTTTACCTTCATCTGGGTGCTCCAGGTACAATTCTTCAAATGTGCCTTGGCACTCAGGAGTTTGGGAGGTAGGGGATTGGAGCCCAAAAGTACTTAAAATGTCTGTGTGGACACTCATGAGGGACAAGAGAGTGTGTTTATTCTGCATCATGGAGGGTCGTAACCTTGTTTTTTATAGCTGCAAGTTGGAGAATGGTCACTCAGATGAGACCGCTGATATTGGTAAACATAGACACAATTCAGTTTTTCAGCCTTTATCAACAGAGCTTTCTTTTTAGGATGGAGCTCCTGAATCTTCACCAGTACTTTTTCTGAGCCAGTGGTGTAAAAAAAATAATAAAAAAATTACATCTCAGATAAAGTTTAACGGGTGTCTTTGCAGCCATTTCTTTGATATGACACTTCTTTGCAGATGCTTAAATATCAAAAGCAAAGAAATGAGTAACAAATAAAAAGAAAAAAAACATTCTCTTAGTAAGGTAATTGCCACCGGTGTTCTTCAGCACGCTTTGGGATTGATTCTGTTCTGTGTGACTCTACTGGAGGGGCGAGACATCATTCCTCCAGAAAAATATTTCCTCCTTTGGTGTTTTGACGATGGTTTAGGAGTGTGATGTCTGTCTCTAAAATTAGGTTTATTATCAGTTGAAATGAGATGGATTGGACTATTCAATGAGCATAGCCATCCTGAAAGACACTATGCATTATCTAGGATTAAAACAGATGGGTAGAAAACATGGATTTTTAATTCACTTCCAGCTGTGTATCAGCAGAGCAAGTCAACAGAACTGCAGGGATTGATTTAAAAAAATTAAAGAAAGTCCCTGGGAATACTAGATTAGTGATCAAAATAATTAGTCTATTCCCTTTGCAAACAATACGCATGTCCCTCAGTGTATTACAGCACACTGTGTGACAGGCAATAATAAAATAACAACTCTAGTGGGATAAACCACAAATAAAAGATCATTCAAGTTATGTCTGAAACATTTGAATGGTACTATATATATTTTTTCCTTTTCTATATGTATACATATACATATATAAAGATAGAGAGAGAGAGAGAGTGGTTTTCCTCTCTCTCCTTTGAGAGCATGTATTCCCCCTTAAAAACATTTGACTCTTCACTGATTGAAGTTTAATGCACCTTTATAGAGGTTAACAATGTAATTTTTATGAAATACAATAACTGTTTTATTAATACTTAACACCAGATTTAAGCAGAATTTGTCAAGTAAGAGTAAAAGAGCTGCTCTCCTATATTATAGTTTAGTAGTCACTAATCAAAGAATGTTCATGGCCATGCTTTTCTGTGTCATTACTGCGTGACCTTCTAGTCAAGCCAGTTGGATTTTTGGCACCAAGCTGCACGGATATGAGACATTCTTTTCAGGTTTCAGGTTTTATTTGTAAAGCTTGAGAATCAAGGGCACCAGATTAGTATGTTGGAGTGGCAAAAATGTCAGCGCATTAAGCGCTAATGCTAGAATTCACACATTCCTTTGGGAGGAAGAGAATCTCCACCATAGTTGAAATGCAGGTAAAATAAATGGCCACCAACAAAAGCTGCCACCAAAGTGCAAACGAGCAGTATCTCCTGAACAATTCCAGTACATGTTGAAGGAAAACTTTTGTTTGGTTGTTTTTCCATAACTTGTGAATCTGCAAATTTACACAATCTGTATTTTTCATATGAAAGAAACTATACTGTGGTGGGGCTTGCTTATTTCTTGTTTTTGATTTATGTATGTTTGTTTTGTTTTGCTTTACTTTTGTTTCATATGTTGTTTGTTTAATTTAAGACTAAAAGAAAATTTAATGAATGACAGGTAAAACTTGAGGGGGTAGGGACAAATAAGTAAATACTTCTGCCTACTCCTTTTCAAACAAATAATGGGATGATATCTTGTAATGATTGTGAAGGCACATGTTTGACATGTTTGAAATAAAATGAACTGAACTGAAAACAAAAGTGATATTAAATACATGTTGAACCAATTAATAATCAGTGTGGCATGTGTATTTAACTTTTTAACAGTAGCAGAAAAACTGTGTGGTGATCGTCTCACATTACTGCTCCTCAGCATTTACTCAAAACAAGGATGCCTCTCATATTAACTATGCAGGAGTTACAGCTCAGTCAATGTGGAAGCTCCCTCGCTTTGCAAGGAACAGATCCAGGTACACCTGATGTCTCAACATTAGATTAATGCCAGTCTACTCTAGGAGAGACTTGTGTGTTATATATTTAATATGAGATATAAGTAGCCAAACAACATATGCTTCAAATATAGAAACTTTTTTTAAATGCACATTTTCTCTAACACCGTAATAAAGTTTGTCACACACAGTCATGGTAAATTCCACAAATATTTAATAAACTGTTGAGAGTGACTGTAATAGTACTGCCTAAGCACTTATTAAAATGATCTGTAGTAACATTAAAGGGCGCTGTTATGAGCCTGGCATGGAACTGATCACTCTGTATGATCTGGCTGGTAAGTTAAGTATGAGATATCCAAATAAGGATGGTAATTTTTCTAAAATAAAAACCCTGGATTTTGAGAAGTAAGTTGTACATTCATCAGCTGCATAAGGACAATGTATCACAGTGCAAAAGAAATGATGGCTCTAGGCTTGAGTCGTAAGAAAATAGGCTGATAGACTCCAGTCCGGAGGCTGCAGCCTGAGGAGAGCAGCCTGACTGGGCTGGTGGATGCTGGGGGGCTAAGGAGGGGTCTATGCATCCTGCTAAATCCAGCTGTCAGCAGCTTTGGAGCTGAAAGGCTGCGAGGCTTACTGACCCCTGCTTGGAGACTAGGAGGTCTATGAGATCAACTGGGCGGTTTACCTCTGTGAGAGCTGCAATATACAAAAGGCAGTTAATTACATATCACAACCAAACTGATAAAATACTAATTTCTTTTCATGTTTCCCAAATGAAAGTTGCTAATAAAATACAAGCCTGTTGCAATCAGTAGTGACTGAATGCAGCACACTTGTGTTTACATATTACAACCATGTACGGATGGGAATTTATAAATTTAGCAAGTGCAGCTCCATTATCGATGTTACTTGGCGATTTGATTCCTTATTGGCTCATTGGCTCCACTTGGAGAGTCATCACTAAGCAGCATATCAAACACATTCATGCAAATTAACTGCATTCTGTGTGTTTAAATGCTTGTGCACGTGGGAGGTATTTTTCCCCTTTGTTGTGATCAGTGATGGGGTTGAAATGATATAATGGAAAAAGTGATATATTACACGTTACTTATAAGGAGAAAGATTTCTCTGTAAAATGGCCCCGAACAGCTGGAAGATTTCTACCAATGTCTGTGTTTAAAAATGTGAGTAGGCTGTCACTGTGTACCGCAGCTGTCAAAGACCATAGTGTGAAACATCCACGTCTATTTACTCTTGAAGAGTCCATAAAACATTGTGAAAACCAATTACTTGATATTATTGTCATTATCATTATTATTATTATTAGCAAATTAGCACAAAGCACAAAGAACCATATGTAGGTGGTAGAAATAAGGAGGAGCTGACCAGAATGAAATTGATATTTGGGGAGAAGATATTTGCCAGAAAAAGGGGGAATCAGAACCTTTCGGGATCCAACGTAGTGATAACAGGATGAGAGTGCAGACAGCTTGAAGGAAACCAGCATGCCCAGCAGACTTTACAGAACTCGTGCTTGAAGGTGTCTGATGGTAGTGCACCTTGAAGATGCCAGTTCTTCGAGGGCCCCTCTGGTGTTCACACCTCATTGTCTTGGTGAATCTGGGGTCACAGCTGGCCCCCTGCCTCGATCAGAGAGCTGGTTGACGGTCTATTGATCAAGGACTTCGCAGAGTCTGTTGTCTCATCTGTGAGGATTATGTTCTGCCGATTATTCATACATGGTGGTCAACAGCGGCTGTTTTCAGGTGGCAGTTGCCGCTCATTGTGTGTGTGAAGAATTTAAAAAAAATTATTAAATGACAATGAAAATTGAGCGTAACATACAGAGTTTACTTCATAAAGGCTGCACCTCCGTAGGGCCCAATTCATCAGGCACTATTTCAAAATGAACCTCTCATGTAGCAGACATTCTTTCCTATTTACAAGTTCCCTGAACATAATATTTTATTTTTGGGTTGCTTAAAATACACGGGCACTAGAGTTATAAAAACAAAATGAAAATATTGGTGGTGATAAGCATCTTACACAAGAAAATCATGATATTTTTAAACGGGAGAACAGTTTCCAGTTTAACTGTGCTGCTAAAAATGTGTACTCTTTTAAAAAAGACACATGGAAGTTCACCTTACCAACATATGTACACCTGCTGCTGGATTATTGGAAATCCCAGCATGGTTTATTCACTACTTTATCTTTGTGTGGGTGGTGGTTCATAGTGGGAAGTTAATAGAGCCATTTTATTCTCCCCCAGGAAATGCACACCTTTTGATTGCCTTTCCATTACCATTGTGAAAGCATAAACAGTTCAGAAGTCAGAAGAAAACTAATGTTTTTTGTCATATTGAGAAGCTACCTAAAGGAAGACTGAAAAATTGGCAAGAAAGAAAGGAAAGTATATTATTTAGACCCTGTTGATCCAAAGCATCTTAAGGCCATGCTGATTAGATCTTCTTTTTTTATGCTCTGTCTTAATTAAAGCAAAGCCTCATAATTAGGCATGCAAGGAGATGTCATATTATCATGACTCCTTAATCATAAAAGGCTAACAGTTTCTCCACAAGCATATAAAAGAGGAAACTTCAAATTGAAACTATGCAAATTGTATGTACTATTTATTCACTCAGTTTGAAATGATATCACCTACTTTACTTTTAGTGCTACTTAAAGTGAAAGTTAAGGAGTCAACATCAGCAATGAATGAGATTCTTAGTCCTCACACTCTTATATACTAAGACCATATCAGCAATAAAAAAAAAGCCTTTGGTTAACTTGTAAAAATAAGTGAGCTCGGTTTAAAGAAAGATCATGGACTGGAAAAGAGAATAAAAAAGAGATTTTAAAAAGGGAACCTTTGTCAAAAACACAACACAACTATTTAAAAAAATACACAGTTTCATTCAACAGTTTAATTCAGACTGGTTTAATTCACACGTCTGTTTTTTGCTGCTTATTTATTGATCACTGTTATGTTAACTTTATTCTTGTTTCTTTTCATTTAATTGTAGTGTTGTTACTTAATTTTGGGTTGCTTTTGGTTGTGTACTTGTCAGATCTGCCTAACTGCATACTTCTTCTCCTCCTTGTCTTCTTCCTCTTAGAAGGGTGCATAGACTTTTAAAGTGATGAAAACCATAGTTATCATACTGATGAGAGCAAAGAAGTGAGAGGCTTAATTGGGCTCTTATGTCAGTGTCATCCCATTGTTTCAGTTCATCCTTATTTGTCAGTTTGCCCTTGAATCTAGTAAAGTAAAATAAACAAGAAGCTTGTCTTCCCTTTCGTTCTTTTTTTTTTTTTTTTGGGCTATTATTTTCCCCAATGTCATGCATCTGAAATCTAGCAAAATGCCCTTTTTGTTTGAGATTCCTCTCAGTTTTGCAATGCCTGTCATATTTTAGAAAGCGAAAATTAGGATCCTGTCTTAAGAATGAGAATTTTGTGAGAATCTTCTTTGTAACTGCCAGAAAGTGTTTTAATTAATGAATTCAAATTATAATGTTCTGTGTAATATATTATTCTTATTACATTTTGTGTTCAATGTAGCATCTTTTGTTTGTTTAGTACATCAATTAAATTGTTTTAAATATATTTTGTATTTTTTTTGCTCCTGAGCAATGTGTGGATGTTTTTCTGAGTGATAATGTCGAAGGAGACAACTTCAACATGCAACCAGCATGGAAGTGTCAGAAGCTGCAGATCCTTGAATAATTACTTGAAGTTGGCCTGGAAACCTTGTCTTCACATAAGCCAGCAGCACTGTGAGATGTACAGTGAACCCTTCTCATGAATCACCTGACCGGTGTCTAGGCAGGTCAGCTCAGCTGGTGGCTTGCAGTTGGCGCAGTATCAGTGTAATCCACATGAATCCCATTGTTTTATTAAAAGGAAGCACTGTATGAAACTGTATGAAAGTCTCGGCAATAGAATGTTAATTCAGTTCTCTCTGTTTCTTATTATGAAGTTTAAATGACCTGACTGGTTTTACTGAAAGAGTGAACATAGTCTCATAAGATTTTCATAGCATAATAAGTTTTTCCAAATGTAAAATCCTCAGTTAAAACATTGTTAACATGGGGCTTGTTCATCTATTGCCTTGCTGACAAGAGTTTAATTGTATTCTGAGGCCACAAATATACAATTTCACATGGCTAAATGAATCATTTGTGATGATAGGTAGCACTTTTTAGTTATTGCAGCTCCTGGGTGGTGGTTGCTGGGGTTAACATATGGAGATTGCAACCCTGAACCCTGACCACAACAAATTAAGATTTAAAGTAATCATGAAAACTACTTTTACAGCTCATGTACCCGATTGGCTTACAGTACTGTAATTACATGTTGACCTTAGTCACCGCAAACTGATGCACATTACTGGGATAAACAAGGGCTGCACTCAAGCACTGTGTTTACTTCACGGGTATTCTCAGTTGTTGTTTCCATTTATCACTGAAATAACTGAGTTGTTTTATTGGCTTAGCTGAAATTTAATTTCTGGTGACTGATTCTTTAACTATCACTTTTAGCCCCAATCTTTGCTATTATCCATTAAAATGTACTCTTACCTCGTTCAGTTTCTCCAATCAGTTATTTTTATACTTTCACACTTCTCTTGTTCGTGTGTTTAGCAACACCAATTTTGGAACTTTCTGGCTGTAATCAGCATATTTCCAAATTTAAGCTAATCATAAACCACACTTTTTTAACCTATTAAGATATTTTGCATGATTTCTTTCATTTAGCAGTATAAATTTCCCTGCAATTTAAAAAAAGGGATTGACTACATCCTTGTATTTCTAATTAGTCTGCAACAAAAATGTTCCTCAACTTCATGAAACAATGTGAAATTTTTTTTTAGGAAACCTAACAATACATTACTTTGGTAATTTGTTTGTACTATGTTTTATATTCATATGCTATCATTATCTTCAGTACAGAAAGCCTTACCAAACTATCAGCAGTGGCAGATTATGAACACTTTCAGATAAGTCTTTGTTTCGTGCATATGTTGTTTGGTTGTTTCTGAATGTGTGTATGCCAATTCACCTGTGCAGTGGCTCGACTGTGATTGGTGGACGGAAGGAATGGTCTGATGTAACTGGCTCCCGCTGTGGACGTAAGCAATAAAAAGACGACGGAAGAGCCGCGGTGTGTGGGCTGTGGAAAACTTGCCGTGCACTTGTCTCAGGTCCAGATGGAGCAGCCGCAGCCATATCTACTTAGTTAAATTTGGGCATGTGTGTGAAGTGCGGAGCAAGTAGGGGTGAGCTGACAAGCTTTGTTTTCTCCTGTGTTGTTAGACCAGGGAGGTCCGACTGTGTCATTTCTTTTGTTTTTTTCTTGAAGAGGTCAAAGGCGAACAGAAGCCTAGGTTGGGTTTTGTTTGTTGTGTTGGCCTTAGCTCACCCTGAAATCATACACTCCCACTATCGTTGTACTGAGTGCCATTGCCGTAAATAAATCATTGTTAAACGTCCAATGTTGTGGCTGTGTCTGTTTGGGCGTGGGAAATCGCGGGACACCCCGCTCTTGTTACGGTCATTCCAAGCAGGGTCATAACAGTCTTGCAATAAGGTAAAAAATTAATTTCTCCTCTACACTATAATCTCAAGTTAAAAGCTAGGGACGGCCCACTGTATGAAGTTGTTCACTTTTAATTCTTGCTAGGAAAGTTAATTTGACCCTTTTTTGACCTTTGGGTTTGCAATTATTTTTGTGCTCATACCCAACGTGTACACTTAGACTTGTACTGTACATGAAATGACCTTAGAACCTCAAGGAGAATGACTTTCCATATGGCTCCCTAATGACACTGCTCTCTCTCTAGAACCATAAAAGTTGTAATCATCTTTAATGTATTCTTGAAGGGTAAATTATTTCATTGCTAATCATTTTGAGAATATAAAGAAGCAATTGTGTCCTTCCTGTAGGTGAGCTTATGTTTGCATCATTTTTTCAACCTGACACACTTTTCTATCCTACAGTATAGTTTGACACTATACTAATCAAAGTCACTTGGGAAAACAGTAATGTCAGAGTGCTTGTAGACTTCAGTCACAGGACAAAGACAGAAGCAGGTGCAGTTGGGAACTGCAAATTAGGGTCTTCTTTCCAATAAATGCTTCTGGATCGATATGTTCCATGTCACCTTATGAATAGTTTTCACATTTTGCTACTCAAACTCGCACATCTCATCCTCAAGTTGACAGCAGCTAATCTCAAAGCTTTGTTTTTCAGCGTGATCCACTGCCTATTTGATGCGGGTGTGTATCGAATCTATCAACCTTTAAAAGTTAACAAGTTGTCTGGGGAAATGCCATTTGTACCAGTTCAATAGAAAATGTCAGACTCTGATAAAATGGTGAAGACTTATACGCATGTCAGCTGTACTTGAGGATCAGCACAGAAGTAAGAGTGAATTGGAAAGCTTTGTGCCTTTGTGGCATAGATAGTTCTCTCCAACATTTGCTAGGCTTTCAGTACCAGAAGTGAAGAGAGAAAAACATTTTGAAATAAGAACGTGCATGAAATAATCCCAGATATCTTATAATGTGTCACCCTAAAAATATTTCTAAAGATAATATCTGTTTTTTCTAAGACTTACCATCTCTGACACAGTCAGTCTTAATGAAAAATATTTTGTTGTAGTCATAGCATTTTGTTTTTGATTGGTTTTATCATTCAACAGCTGTGGTCTCCAGATCCTAACTGTCCTATGTTTGGGAAGTATGCAGCAAAGTGAACATAGCAGTTTCTCTATGAACAACACAGTGATGGATGGAAACACACGCAAGCACACACGTTAAGTGTAAAGCTTTACTACGAAGTGCTGACCAAGTTTTAAGTATCTTGTAAGTATGAAGGAGCGACTTGCAATAAACTGGTCCATTGACTGTAACTCGTGAATTTGAAGCTGCTTTTAGCAGTTGTAGTTACCAATCATCACCACAGTTTCTGCTTCTTGTGTTGTAGAATATACTGTCAGTATAACTGCTGTAATGATGTTATTGTGACATAATTGTGAAATATTGTGACAGATATTAACTTTAACTTTCAATGTCAAGTGAGCTGAGATAAGTGATGTTGTGAATTGGCAGTATATGAATGAAATTGACTGAAATAACCTCATCTCCCATTTCAGTTGATCACTTCCAAAATAACTAGTGAGATTATTATTATTATTGTT
>NW_005187412.1:1289297-1293079 GCF_000239375.1 Pundamilia nyererei | reverse complement strand
GGACAGTACGATATAGGAAGCTAACAACCAGCTCATAACTAGCTAAAACACTGCTCACTTTCTGTTAGTAGTTTTATTGAGAGCTCAGTAATTGACTGGTCTGTAGTAAATGGCATTTGTTAATGTCAAAAGAATTTAGTCTCTGCTGCTTCAAAAAAAGTAAAGCTTATTGTATTATGTGCGTCATAAGCAAGTAATTTATAGCAAATCACACATGTGTTACAAAATCATATAAGATTATATTAACACACAAGATTTGGGTCAACTGTATCCCTGTTCCAGGGATCTTAAAATACTTTTCTCTTAAAATGTATTTCTCTGCTTTGTCTCTTTAGTACCTACCTACTGCTTGCAAATAGACACACATCCAGATCCAAGCTTACCTCCTGGTTTACTTCTTTGCACTCCTCATCTTCTCTCTTGACCTTGATCCATTGACTCTGCAGGTCACCTAGCTCACAGGTCACCATGAGAGACTCCCAGATGAGCAGATTTGTTACCATTCTGTGGTCGGATCATTGCTGTCCGATGGGATCTAGTTTGGAAGCTGATATACAACTGGGAGTATTGAGGATCACTGGCTCCATGCCATGTCCCTGACTGTCCTCATCTAATCATACCACTTTTGTTTTTTTCTCTTCTCTAATGAAATTTATTTCACTTTTTTGCTCCTCCAGAGGTTGTGTACAATAAATTAAGATGTTAATTAAATTTTACAAAAATGAAATAAACAAAAAAGTTGAATTTTTGTTAGCATGAAACTCTTCCTAAAAGAAACAAAGCCTATTTTTCGGAAGCTGTGATTAAACATTAGAGATAAGCTGTGAAACTTCAGGAAATATTTGAAAACTGAAAAAGTTAAAAAGGATGAAATTCTTCAGCCTATAATACACCCCAAACCAAAAAATGACTAATACAAATGAAGAATGTCAGTCTCTATCCTCTGCAGACATACACTATTCATTTACATAAGTTCATAAGAGGCTTATTTTGCGAGCTCTGAAGACCTCATTCAGTACATTAATTATGTCCCTGTTGTTCACTGAGATATACCGATCTTGATTTTTTAAACTAAGGCTGTGTTATACTCTTACAAGAAAATCATAAGAATTTATTCTGTAAGGTAAACATGTTTAAGCTATGACAAATAGCTGCTATAAATCACTGTTAGTTTCACCATCTGCCTCAGACAGTCAGCTGAAAAAACTACAAGATTTGACTCTTGCATGGCACTGCATGACATAGCTTTAGAAATATTATAAGGCTCACTGACATTCATCTCTGATGAGAAGACACGAGCATTGACAAATCTCCAAAAGTTGATTCTGTTCATCTGGACAAACTTCAGATCCTTTTTCTAATGCCAATAAGTCGGCTAAGCGCTACCACTTTATCACACATGTAGACCAGAAAAGTACATATTTAGGATGTGTGTCATGTTTAGCATACATTGTGTTTTGTTAAGTGCCAATGTAGATCCCACAGTATCTCCTGCATGAAGAAATGGGTGCTCTACCAAGTCTCATTAATCACTAATAGCATGGCTTAATTGTGTAACCATATTTGGTCACTAAGATGAATGTGTAAATGACAAATTTCTTGTCTTTTAAATTTTTTATTAGAGCATTATATCTAGTGTTTAACTGCAAAGTACCATTTGATTGAATTTATCATAAAGAACTATATTTGAATCAGAGGAAGAAAGCGGTGCCTTGGAAAATAAATTATCTTTAATTGACAAATTACATTGCCTCAATTAGTCTGCCAGTGAATTTGTCTTTATAATGTGTGGCTTTCTACATATAAATGTTCTTTCGTCTGCTATTTCCATCCCTATTTTAGCACTCTCTTAGAATATGAACATTTCAATATTCATGTGTTAATAGGAGACATTACAATTCAAATAAATCATAACAAGTCAAAATGACTCAGATCAAATTAGTTCAGACACTGTGCTGTCAAAGAGCTTAAGTCTGAATGATTTTTTTTATTTCAGTGACCATTTGTGTTATTTCCTATTTGCTTTTTTATTTTAATCAAAATCAAAATGCTTATTTCAGTGTTTTCCAAATATTTCAGATTCCACTGTAAATATGTTGCAGTTCTTTTATACAATTATTACACTGAGACTCATCTAACCATTATTCCCTCTGCTGTGTTTTTTCGCTGCCTGACAGAAAAAAACTGGTATATGTCAGGTGGTGAAATAAATCTTCCCAGATGAATAACTGTTCCATAACCACAAACCATTTTGAATACATACACCGAAACTTGATGTGCACCTCCCTGAAAACGTAACTACACATCACGTAGATGCAGTGCACATCTGTTGGGATTGGCCTGTTCAGTTCTTCCTTTGTGTTTCTGGTGACTTTCCATTACAGTTTTTGAATGGAATAGGGGGAACAATAATCATCACCTCAGTAATGAGGAACAATAAACATTGCCTCAATATAAAGACTCAGAGATGTGAACAAATTACTGGAGAGAGGTTCCCGAGTATTGGAATGAATGTGAGAGAACGTACCAAGAGTCTTATTTAAAAGTGTCTCAAGGGTCTAGAGAGAGTATCAGTAAAAAGAGAAAATGTCCAGTGAGCGCAGTTCCCAGAGAGAAAATGCCCTGTTCATACCAGAGGAGAGTGAACAGCCTGGTTTGAACGTATATGAAGGCATTAGGAACTAAAATATTACAGTAATAATAATGTAAATACATTACAACCAAGATAAGCAGAAAAACATCTATGGATGTAGGTATAGATGTAAATACACCTATAAATATAAATATAAAAGAACAAGTATGTGTGTGTGGCGGGACATGGTTGGTGGTGCGGGTGTGGCGAGGTGGATGTACCTGATCAACGATCATGCCGTGCCTGCTTTAAAAGGGTGAACTAGGACCTGTCTTGGTAGTAGTTGGTGATGTGTGTGGCTGCGAGCTGCAAAGCAGTAGCTGAGTATTGTTAAAACAGCAACCATGAGAATAAAGTATGCAGAAAAGCATGGAAATGTGGTGGGATCTGTCGTGGTTTGTTTACAGTGGTGCCAAAACCTAGTAGGGGGTCACAGCAGACCGAGGACTGGGCCAGCCAGGGAAGGCGCTGGCCCAGGTGGTGGCCGAGCTCGCACAATAGGAGCAGGCAGCAGTGTTACACCGCTGGCAGGAAGAGCTGTACACCCAGACCGAGAGTCTGAAGGAGGTGAACGAGGGTCTGGCAGTTCGGACCCGGGCCTGGCCGAGCATCAGACCACTCCCTGCCGTAGTGTGTCAATAACAAACATAGCAAAATTGTCATTTGTCCAACTCTCCAAGTCAGATAAAGAAAAAGTGTGATTCAGAGGCTACATTACAAACAGCAAAACAAAAAAAAAATTATGTAGTTGTATTCTTAGTTAAACATATTCCTAAAACCTAATTTTTCCTTGCTTCCACCCTTCAAATGTTCAAGTAGAAAAATGTGTACTTATATTTAATGAACATGGTCTGAAAGCGTTACAAGTAAAATCAAAGTCAAAGGCTTTCAGCTCAAAGTCATTAGGTTAGTGGACCTCTTCTATATATAAAACTTTTAATTTAAGTACATTCTTTTTAAATTTCAGATCAAGTGATTGTCAGTTTGTTGCCGATCAGTGGCACTGTGCTAAACTTGTTTTTTCTGTGCAAGTTTAAGCCTGGTACCTTACGCCACAAAGACAGTGAATGACTTCAGTGTGTTGAGAATGACTGACAAAATCATAAGTACACATGCAAAATGATAGCAATAAAATATATATATATATATA
>NW_005187412.1:1287070-1289273 GCF_000239375.1 Pundamilia nyererei | reverse complement strand
TATATACAGCAGAGTGTGGTTGAATTTGATGGAGGAATTCAGCCTCCCAAGCCTGAGGACATAAACTGCTCCAAAGATTGAATGCTACCACAGTTCTGTATTGCCTGTAAGACATCTGTAGGGTGAACATGCTGTGGCTCAGGAAGTTATTTTCTTGTAAAAATCACCTCAATGATATCACAGATATTTAGTAGATGGGTACTGATGATGTCGTTTGCATTCGTTTCAATCACCTGCTGCAGAGTATTACAGTCTTGGGCTGTACACATTCCAAACCAATCTTATCAAAGTATGCAACATACTGACTATGGATTGGCAGTGAAAAAGATGTTTTTTTCAAAAGGTTCTCTGGACTCAGTGGGCAAATGAATAGTTTAAACAAACAGTTCAGTACTTGTTTATAAAGCAGCCTCCCTCGCTTTTATCAAAAAGGCCTTATGGGATCTTGATCCCAAGGTTAGGAAAGCTTGAGCTAGGACTTATAGGAGAAATAAAACGAAATAGCTGCTTTCCAAAGGCAAAGTAAGCATTTCTCATAGATATGCATGCACCCTCTGTCTTGTGAACGTGAAAGAGAGAGAACAGTGCAGCTGAGATCCGAAGATGGTACAATTGCCCACAGCAAGTAGCTGCATCAACTCTCCCTTCAAAACTTGAAAGGCCTGCTGGTCCTCTCTCATGTCTCCTGTCATCACAGTAGTCCACACTGGCAGGGGGTCCCCTCTACGTCCGTGTCATTTGCACAGCCCACAGCATGACGCTTTTCTTCTCTTGACTTTCATTTTTCCTTTCTCACTGACCAGCAGTACATATACACATTTGTGGGTGGGGATGTGGTTTGAGGGATAGTGGCCTATTATTTTTCTCTCTTTTTCTTTTTCGCTGTGTGCATTTAAGAAAATCCTTGAAATTTTTAAAAACTCCTTGCCAAAGCTGTGATTTGACATTAGCAGAACTGTCTGGGACTGTTATTGCACTATAGTAAGTACCAGTACTAAGCACTGCATATCACATATGTTGTTTTATGACTGAAAACCTCTTGTGTGGTCATTGTCAGGTCTTAAAATACATCAATGTCATTATTTATTTCACAGAAATTAAATGGTGAAACTATTTAATAGCCAGTAGAACCACTGAGCTGCAACAAGCTGAAGTAATCATTTTCTGCATGACTTTATCTCACATTGTCACTCACATTGAAGAATTTTGGCTCACTCTTCTTTTACAGTGTGGCTTCAGTTCGTTGAGTTATGGGACTTTGTTTACAGCATTTCAATTGACTTGATGTCTGGAATTTCACTGTAGTATTGCAGCACCTTGATTCTTTTCTTTAGTTACTGTGCTTGGGATTATTGCCCTGCTCTATGAACCAGTTTCATCCAGACTTTAGCTGTTAGACCAACCTTGCACTTGAGTCTAGAATACTAGTATACAGAGGATTTCACGGCTGACTCAGTGACTACAAGGTGCCCTGTTCCTGGGGCTGCAAAACAAGCCCCAAAGACCATCACACCTGCACTACTGTGCTTAACAGCTTCTTTGAGGTGTTTGGTTTATTTCAAATGTGGAGCTGTGCTTATAGCCCAATATCTCCACTTTGGTCTGTTCAAAGGACATTGTTCCACAAGTTTTATGGTTTGTTCAGAAGCAACTTTGCGAATGTAAACTGTGCTGTCTTAATGCATGCTCATCACCCAGGTAAGAAAATCCCACAAATATGATTCTATTCATCCGGACATTTTCTCCCAATGAAAGCACTACATCCAGATAAAAAGAATCAACTGTCTGGGCTAAGTCATGCTACAATGTTGTTTTCTCTGAAGAAGTCTTGATGCATGCTCAATCATCCAGGTAATTAAATCTCCAAAAGTTGATTCTGTTCATCTGGATGTAGCGTTTTGTGGGAGAAATGTTTCGTCACTCATCCAAGTGACTTCTTCAGTCTCAGCTGACTGCAGGTTTCCCCGATCTTATAAACAGTACATTTGCATAATGACTGAACCCAGCCCACTGAAGGAACAATGGGCTGGGAGGTCATTTGTGGAGTGGCACTCCAATTTCGTTGTACTCTGTAGAATGACAATAAAGGCTATTCTATTCTATTCTATTCTATTCATTTCCTAATCTTAATTATGAAAATTCTCATGACCATTGATCAACAGCCACTGACCAAAACCCACTGATCAAAGCCCACTAATCAATG
>NW_005187412.1:1279292-1285875 GCF_000239375.1 Pundamilia nyererei | reverse complement strand
TCGTGGTGGACACAGACGAGGCCTCCCTTGCGCAAATAATCGATCGATCGACTGTCTTGTTTTCTTCATGATGAATACGTCTCTAGAATTAGCGGGGCTTGTGGAAACACAGACCCAACAGGAAGCATTGGAGGTAGTGCGTAAGAGATTACAGGATGACCCCAACCTCAGCAACAGGACCACTTTCATGCCTTCCTGTTCAACTGAAATGCCTTGGTTTTTCAGTGGAGTGTGTGAGAGAGTTTCACTAGTGTGTGTGGGAGCGTTTCACTAGTGTGTGTGAGAGATAAAATTTCAATAGTGTGTGTGAGAGTGTTTCAGTAATAATGTCCCTTACGGCACCTCATATATCTGCTCCTGAATGATGGACTTCAAATTATTTTTAAATGATCTTATAACCCTTCCCAGATGGTAGGGGAGCCACATCTCTTAGATAACTGTCTTTCCTCCATGATATTATGTTAAAACACATATCCACACCAGCAAAGAAACAAAGCGTATGCTCTTTTAGAGATAGTCACACTTGCTGATGACAAGACTTGGCTTTCATTTACCTATGGAAACAGTAACTGTCTGCTTTCAATAGTTTTCACACACTGTTTCTTCATTTTCCCTTAATTTTTACAAAGTACATAGTGGCACAGGAAATGCATAGGAGGAGGACATGTCATGACAAAACATCATGTTCAGTCATTCATCTGCAGTTGTATTTACGCAAGTTGTAAGCACTACTAAGGACAATAATATTGTTATGTCCTGATATGTAAAACCTTAGAATTTAAACAGGCTGTATTTTCTTTGCACCTTACTGTAAAGGCTTCTTGTTATATTGAGTACTGATAGAATGTATGTAAAGTTGTTTGAAAGAAAAAAATATCCTCTATAGACTGATTCACTTACTATACTACATACTGTGTTGGTATTCACTAACAATATTAGACTTTTTTATTAAGAAAGGGATCTCATACATCGAACTTTTAAAAAGAAGAATTATTTGGAAAAAAAAAGTTTGAATTGATGAAAATGATTCTCGAACATTAATGACTTATACTAAAATTACACTTTTAATTAAGCCTGTACTTAAAATAGTGCAGCCTGCATTCAGCTATGCTAGAGTCTGCCCACCTATTATTAACAGATTAATCACTTTAGTAGAAAGTGACTGAAGATGGACTTTAACTTTTGATTAGCGTTTAAGCTTGATGACAAATCTTGCACAAACCAGAAATATAAGCAATATTTGAGCTGCAAATCTTCCCAATGTAATGCTAATGATGTCCCCTTACATGGGAAATTTGTGAAACATCCTAAATCTAATCTATTTTAGTATCAGGGTAAATAACTCTAACAGTAGCAAACATTTGAAAATTTCCTCATATCTACTTGTCAACAATCCCCTTTGAAAAAAAATGATGTAAACATCTTTTATGCTTACATTTCTCCTTTTCTTTAGATCCCAACCACATTATCTTCACACTTCTGTCAGTGTTCCTACAAGACAATTGTAGAGATAGTCAACGAGGTAAGAATTGTTATATAATGTCGCATTGCACAAGGATTTGTCTCAGCTGAATGAGGACAAGACTCTGTGCTCCGTCTTTCAATATTAGCATAATCTCCTGTGATCCATTTGACCCAATGCTGTGCCCTCTCATCTATAGAGCAGCTCTAAGAAATGACTGCATGCTTTGACGGTTAAGATTATTGAGCATGTGAGTTGCTAGTAGTTCTTACTGTAATTTAGATAGTTACATCAGTTTTAAATTTGTTTTAACCTTACAATTCACACCGAGCCCACTGGTCTATCATACAACCCCCCGCACCACCACCACCACCACCACCACCACCACACAAAGAGACACACACACTCACACACTTTTCTTCTTTGTGCATGTGAAATACAAAATGTCAATTTTTTGATAATATTTGACCTCATTTCCATATGGTGTACCTCGATTGTAGACACAGGCTGCCTTTCTAGCATTTAAATTTCTTAAGTGTACTGGATGGCACCAGACCTCTCCAAGCTGCTTTGTCTTTGCCACCATATGGCATCTTGACAGTGTTTTCCTCACTAATTAGTCTTTAACACATATGCCAAGTCCAAATGACTGTAATGTCAAGCTGCACTGAGGATCCATGTTGCATCAGAAATTAGTTGCTATATATTAGTGCAGGACAACACTTAGCTTTAGTTAAGGTTACTGCACAAACATTGACTGAGTACATTTATTCAGATCTTAATAGTGGGGCAGTAATTCTAATTAAATCCTATGAATCGTGATGGATAAGAATCACAAGTGTCATATGTCCTATAAATTCCTTTAATGCTTTTGCCAATAAAATCTCCTTTCACACATTTTATTTTGATCGTTACACAAAAAATCTTATGTCATATTTTTGGTACTCTTTGTACCAGTCATTGCAGCAGTCTAAAGTAAGAGAGGGCTGTAATTTGATGTTCCTGAAGTAGCTAATCTTTAAAGGCAGAGCCAGTGTCTGTGTATTGTTGCTTCACCACCAACTAAATCTGTCACCTTATAAGGATATGTAATTATAATTTATTTTCTTACTAAAGTAGTCAAACAGCCATTTATCCCAGAATGAGTCACTTATTCTCAGTAATGTGAACCAGATCTTCATCATGGTTCTACAGGAATCATATGACCTGGAACAACTGGCCCAATACTTCCTACTCTTTAACATTAGAACCACTAAGGAACTCATTTTGACACCTTAACATTTTAAAAATCATCTGATATTCTACGACTTTTCCTAAAATTTAGTTATTTATAATACAGTGAGATAACAATAAAACTGTTCACGCATATTTTGATATGAAAGTACATGATAATAAATAAATATATATATCAGGGACTGTAGTTAGTTCAAGTTTAATAATTACTGCAGGACTGAATGGGTCACAGACTGAATGTTGAACCAAAACTGAATTAAGCAGAGAGCCTTGATCATGGAGAACTAATCTGAGTAAATAAAGAGTGAAATCCAGAGCAGAGCAGCCAAATCAGACTGTTCAGGCCTAAGAAGTAGAGCTGAGGCCTGCAGACTGAGGAAGAACAGCATGGACTGTGAATGAATGGCTGCAGATCCGGTGAAGCGCAACTCTTTTTTTTTTTAGCCCAGGTAATACCCATGATTTTCTTATACATTATTTAAATTATGCAGATGTTACTTATTGTTGTAATCTTTATTTGTTATCTTTATTCTAATATTTACTTACAAAATTATTATAATAATAAAACCTGAAAACCTTAAATCTAAAGTACTTTTGTCTAATCTTACTTACATTAAAAAGAATATCCAAATTAACAAATTAACTTGTTCAAGCAAAAACCTGTTTGTCAATACTTCTGTTGTGGGATGGGATCAAAATGAACAACCAAGACATTCTAGGAAGTTTGGAATTGTGGTCTTTCCAGTATCCATTGTTTCCAGTCACGTGAGATGAGCACAGGGGGGCATTGGCCACCCCCACAAATTTGTTACATTGTCCCCCCCTGACAAGACTGTCCTTTAAGTAATAACTCTAATAAATGTGACGGACAGAAACAACTGTTCTGAATAAATGTGATGCCAGAAGATTATTTTGTTCTGTACCAGTAAATAGTTGGTTTTGAAACACATGGAGGTCTTTGTGTGGTGTTATTATTTTCAGGTATTTTATCCATATTAGGCTGCAGAAAAGCTGTTGCCAATCCCTGGACTGATCACTGGTGCATTTTATGGCCAACACAGAGACAGGCAACACTTCACACTCTTACATGATCTAATACTTATTTGTCTTTCTTGAACAACTGCATTCTGGGAGACTGAATCTTAAGCTGCTTCTGCTCAACTCTGCTAAGAATCATTACAGTGATGGCTGGGGCTTCCAGTAAATCATTCAATCAATTCAAACAGAATATTCTGGATTTAAAAATCTTATTTGGTTTTCATATGTGCCTATTTTCAGTGATATTAACTTTAATAGCATAATTTCCATAGGGATTAATAAAGTATTCTAATTCTGTTTCTGGAAACTAACCAGGCATGCAATTCTTTCTCTCTTTTTTGCTATATTTTACAAGTAACCTATATTTGACAACAGCACAATAAAACTGGAAATTCAGTTTTTGCTGAGCCACACTCCTGTTTTTAGTGGCCTTCATATGGCCACCCCAATGAAAAAGTTCTGTAATAGTGGAAAGTCAGTAGTATTGCAGGACAAAAGTGTTGTTTTGTTCACCTGTCTCAAGCGAAGACAACTTGGATCATCTATCCATGGAAGAAAAACAAAGATGTAAAGGCAAACTGCGAATTTTGGGGGTTTGTGATCCATATTTTGCCCCAGCAGCTTTATTTAAATCCCTGAAACTGGCTAAGTCTCTCCTTGAGCTCTATGTGTCTGTGTAGTTATCTGTAACGTATTCTACGAGCACATTGTAGAGAATTGCTCACCTTACACTGCTGCCAAGATGAAAGGTTTCAAAGTACACACAATTACATGTGTAAATAATAATAATGTCACCATGTGGGAGGTAAAGAACAAGAAATTCTCCATTGTTAGCAAAGGTAAGGATTACAGGCATAGCTACAACAAACCATCAAGCACAATTCTTAGGTAGAGTGTTTGGACAAATTCATCCTTGGATATCGTAGAGAAGATAAAGCGCATTTCCAGTGTTCTGCAGCCAAGATTAAAACTGCACTGTTTCTCCTGAAAACAAGGTTTAACTAATGAGCTCAATTCTTTTTCCAGTACTGTGGCACGAACCTTCTCAGGGATGCAGTTTGTGGTCCCCTTGAAGTTAGAATATACTGTTTCGTCCCCCAGTTTATCAACTCAACTTCCAAATAAAATTGCAGAGGCGTGTTAACCAGTACAGTACTATGTGAATCCCAGAAATCCTAGGGGCCACCAGAGAATTGTTAAGCTACCTTGGTAGCCTTAGCCACAGTGATGGGCCATGATAAGGTGGCAGTTCATGGAGTGGATCACTGGCTATAAGAAAAAGAAGACCATACATTAAATGCAATACCATAGTCCTGCAAACAAGCACTAATATTGTTCCGGGGAAATAAAAATGATGTCTAACATTCATCAGTAATCTTATAGCTTTGATAATAAAATATAGATATACAAAGTATATATAAAGATTAATATACACTTTGCAATGTTTAAACACATGGTGAACTCTGCATGTTTTAAATGTGTTTCCTTTCAGTTTCTGAGAGCAAGAATAGGCTTTGAACAGACAAAAAGCACACATGGAAAATCTTTAAATGAGGGGAAAAAAAGACAATTGCAGACTTTCCTATAACAGAGTGGTTATGTAAGTTAAAACCAAGAAAATTGATTCATCTTTTTTGTCAAAAGATATATAAAAACAGTGCTTAGATTGCGTCGTATTGTAGGTTTAATTTTCCTGCACTACATTGTGCAGCTTTGTTTTTTTTTCCTCTGTGTTGCATTTTCGAGGACTTGCAAATTGTCTGAACACTCAGATGCTCAGCAACAAATTGCTGAAATGGAGATCTTCTTCCTGTCAAAATCAATCTTTTACACCAAATCCCTCAGAATAAAATTAACATAATGACTATGTTAGGGAAGACCATGGGTTTATCAGACTCATGTCACAGTCACAAAGTATCTAGGTTTAACTGATTGGTTGCTAAGGGTGTCTTGATGTAGTTTTCTCAGTCTGAGAAAAGTGAAGAAATGTTGCAAGCTGACAAACTTGGATTAGATACATTTCCTGCGCATATCTGACTCCTAACAATGCCAAATCAAGTATCAAGTATCAAATCATATCATGATACTAATGGTTTACTCTGACTAACCTTTTAGGCTCTCTGTCCGTCATTTGAAAAAACAAAAACAAAACAAATGAGTTAAAATCAGGTAACTTGTTTAATATGATAATCTTAAAATAATAATAATAACGTGTAATTAATGTGTAACTAATTCTTGGGACTTACTAGTCCAGGCCACTAAATTCCAACTCAGTGATTTACCACGCACAGATCTAGAGCAGAGTTGCTGATAATGGGTTTGACTGAAGGTAGAAGGCGTGATCAGTGTGTCTTCAGTTTTGAATAAATCCCAACAGTGTTACTAGCAAAGCACCCCCCACACCATCACACCTCCTTGTCCATGCTTCATGGTGGGAACCATTCATGTAGAGACCGTCCGTTCACCTTTTCTGTGTCACACAAAGTTACAGCGGGTGGAACCAAAGCTCTCAAAATGTCTGTGAAGGTTCTCAAATCTTAGCTCTTAGCTCTCAAATCTTAGACTCATTAGACTAAAGCACAGATTTCCAATGGTCTAATGTCCATTCCTTGCGTTTCTTTGTTCAAACAAATCTCCCCTCTTGTTGCTTTCCCTTAGTAATGGTTTCTCAGCAGCAGTTTGACCATAAAGGCCTGATTTGCACAGTCTCCTCTGAACAGTTGATGTAGAGATGTGTCTGCTACTGGAACTCTGTGTGGCATTTATCTGGCCTAGAGCTCAGATAAATGAGGTGCTGTTTCTTGGCTCTTTCAAAGGAAGAGTACCCAGCCACTGGTACAGATATGTGGA
>NW_005187412.1:1254450-1278184 GCF_000239375.1 Pundamilia nyererei | reverse complement strand
ATTTGACCTTAGAACTGAAGAAGCTTCTCGGATGAGAGGTGAAACGTCTTCAAGCAACTTAAAGAAGTCCAGACGCTTTTCTTTGCAAGCTCCTTTGACCCCGAGGTGCTGTTAACTTGTGATTTCTGGGGTTGGTGACTCAGATGAGTTTATCCTCAGCAGCAGAGGTGACTCTTGGTCTTCCTTTCCTGGAGCGGTCCTCATGTTTCAAGGTAACGCTTGATAGTTTTAGGGACTGTGGATAAAAGCATACCTGAGGCAAGCTTCCTGGGAGCTCACTTGCCTTTGCCTTGGTGGCACCAGCCATTTTAACCAACCTGCTATTCCATTTTAAGATAAAACCTCTTCTCACTAAAACTCTGGTATTCATCTTTATTTTTTTTATGTTGTGGCTTTGAGCCGAGTTGTAACATAAGTGGGGGCTCGTCCGGGATCTTTGGACATTTTAGTGGAGACTGAATATCAGTTTGTTTTTCTTTAAATTAAAGTGGGTGAGTGATGGTGCTCACTGTGATTGAGCAACGTCCCTTTAGTAAGTGTGTTTCAGCTGGGTGCTGTGCTGCCCTTCCATCGAAGCACTTGTTTGTTGTTTTAATTTGTTGTGTTTGGTGGTTATCCTGGGTGGGGGTACGCTTCGGAGTTTGGTAGGAGACCATATCTCTGGTCCACTGCCTGCTCTCGAGTTCGCATTTAAAGTTGCCTCGAGCCTGGTACACCACTGAAGACTAGGTAGGTAAAGTTAGGTTTTTATTGTTTTTAGCATTTTAGGCTGGGAGTTACACATAGTAAATCAGTGGCACCAAACTTGGTAGGAGGTTTGAGACCATTCATTAATTATGGTCTGTAGCTGAGGCGGGTAGGTCGTTTTTATGTTGGCATAGTGTGTACACCGTGTGTGCATCTAATATGTCAGTGTTGATATATGCTAATGAGATCCTCGTGTGGTGCGTGTTTTGTGGTGTGACCTTTAGTGTTGTGGGGAATATGGCTACCTTTGTTAGGTCACTTGTGAGTGTTGTTGGCCAGGTGATGGCAATAACACTGTGGGGTGCTGAGCCACCCTTGATGTGATCATTGTGTGGCCATAACTCCATTTTGTGGTTGGTCACTAGTATGCTTGCTTTACTGAACCTTGTGGATTAAAATAACTTGTTGTGGTATGAGGCCAATTATATGTGGCCGTTTGTGTGGTGGAGACCACAGATCACTTGTGTTATTATTCGTGACTGCTCTCATTTTGTGTTGTAGCAGGTTGAATAATCATTTTGGGTTTGACTGTTGTACCCCTTTGTGTTGGTCACATGTTACTTTTTGTGTGTTCAGTGTGGCAACTTCAAATCCTCATGCAGGGGCATCCCTGTTTAAAAGCTTATTTTTGAGGGATCAAGGCTTCAGAGGGACTTTTAATTTGTTTAGGGGTCCTAGAGGAACCCTTTTGAGGGAGGAGGTGTTACGTCCCTCTGCAGCCCCTAATCATCTCAATGTGTTCAGCTGGTGCTAATTGGCCACACCTAGTCAGGTGTGGATAAAAGCATACCTGAGGCAAGCTTCCTGGGAGCTCACTTGCCTTTGCCTTGGTGGCACCAACCATTTTAGCCAACCTGCTATTCCATTTTTAGATAAAACCTCTTCTCACTAACACTCTGGTATTCATCTTTATTTTTTTTATGTTGCGGCTTTGAGCCGGGTCGTAACAAAGTTCATTGAGAGAAGGCCAAGAGTTTGCAGCGCTACTTCCTATTTGAGGAATCTAAAATATAAGACCTATTTAGAGTAATTTATCTTTTTTTTCTCCTTTCTACATAATTCCATTGCTTCATATATCTGATGTCTTCATTATGTATCTACAATGTCGAAAGTAGTAAAAATAAAGAAAAACCATTAAATGACAAGGTGTGTGTGTTCATTAACCGCACTATTAAAAGTGACTGAAGAGCAGACATTTTTTTGACAATTTACTGACAAGCAATGCCATGGCCCAGTGAGGCCTTTTCTCTCCTTAATCCATGATAAATCAACAGATGAATGCTATATCAGTGCATTTAAAGGGGGGCCATCACCAGGCTGAAAAACCAAAACAAACCTAGAGACAGCAAAAACTGTTTAGGATTGAACATTCTTTAAACAAGGAAAGCATTAGTCAGCTTAGAAATGCCAAAAGACCCGAAGAGTTATGAAGATAATTTCAGTGGATGATGCAAAATCTTTTCTTGGTTGAGAAAAATACCTTGATATTATCTATTTAAATCAAGGACACTCTTTAGGAGCTAGATACCCATAGTTAAATTCAGTCAAGAGTCACGATGAATAGAAATGCAGGGCATTCATAACAAGAGCCAAACCCCCATTTACCCTCAGAAACAGGAAGGTGCGGTTTAGATTTTTGTTTTGGTGTTTATGTAAGACACCTAACAAACCTGCACATGCACAGTTCTGGTGAAGAAAATCAATAGATTAAAACCAAAATTAATTTCACTGGAATGATGAGGCATGAAGACAAAACTATGGAGAAGGAAAGAAACTGTTCATGATCCGAAGCATACCATGTCATCTGTCAAAGGGGTTGGAGGCATTATCTGGTCATGAATGGCTGCCAGTGGAACTGGGTCACTAGTGTTTACTGCAGATGTGACTGCTGATAGAAGTAGCAGGATGAATTTTGAAGTACACAGGCAAAATTGCAGAAACTGATCAGACAGTCCCTCACAGTGCAAATGGATAATGACCCAAAGCATTACTGCAAAAGCAATCTAAGAGTTTCTCAAAGTAGAGAAAAGGGATATTCTTCAATGGGCAAGTCACTCACCTGATCTCAGCCCAATAGAGCATGCTTTTCAATTACCGAAGACAAAATGGAAAGCAGAAAAACTCACAAACCAGCAGCAACTGAAGGTGGCTGCAGTAAAGGTCTAGCTGAGCATCAAAGGAAGAAATACAGCATTTGGTTCTGTCCATGGGCTGGTTCTAAACTTAATGCAGTCATTGAGTGGAAAAATGTTCATCCAAATATTAAAAACAATCCTCATATTAAAAATGATGTTAGCATGTCCATATAATAATATATTAAAACTCTCTGGGTTAGAGCTGGGGCAGCACAGTGGCACGGTGGTTAGAGCGATTGCCTCATAGCAAGCAGCTCCAATTTACCATCTGACTGGGACCTTTCTTTGTGGAGCTTTTCTGTGTCGGTTCTCTCTGGGTACTCTGGCTCCCTCCCACACTCCAATGACATACAATTAATGGGGTTGGGTGATATGTGATATTAAATTGCCAATAGGTGTGAGTATTAATGTTGCCTGGGATAGGCCCCCTGGTACCCTGGATTGAGCAAAAAAGGATGAATGAATGGATTAAAGCTAAAACTCTGCTTTTCAGTCCTATGTTGACTTTTATTTCAGATTCAGTCTAGAGAGTGAACTTGGAGAGTCCTCTGCTATTGAAACAGCAATTTGCCCTGGATTCCTTTCACCACAATGGTAAGAATAGCAATATCAAGATTACCTGGTCCTGCCACCAGAACTCAGAGCTCTGGAGCCTGCTGGGTTATGGTGCGCATCCCAGGATCATCCAGGGATATGAAGAAAAATAAAATCTTATAACCATATCAAGCTTGCTGTCTGTCATGGGAAAATAAAACGCAGTGGCAGGTGTTCGTGATACTCAACATCCTGGATCTTCATGAGTTCCCTTCACTGGCCTTTTGATCCCAACCACCCAAGACACTTATTCCAGCTGCACATTGATTCCTGGGGCTGACAATCTGCTCCCCACTGTCGGCTCTGCACCTGATGCTGTAGTGCTTTTGTGCAATCCAAGTGAAGAGAAAAGCTGTATAGGTGTCATAAACCATTGGCTGGTACAGAACACACTGTCTACATTTCTGGTCCAGCCTCAGGGGAGCATCTAGACTTGGGGAGGGTAGCTATCAATGACTCAGCAGGATACTGCTGTTGGCCGGCAGGCTGCTGCCAATGCCAGTTTTTTACAACCTCACAATAAACGTGTGAGCACAAATATTATTGCAGACTCCATAATAAAAAATGCTTGAGTTAAAAGGCCTTGCACTCTCTGCTATCCTGGTGCCAAAGAATTTGACATTGCAGTGTCCCAGATATAATAAACTGCAACTGAGAAGTATACATGAATACGATTCATGTTGACACAAATGACAATATGCAACAGTCCTGAATACAGTCAATACATTAAAGAATATAGTATATATTTCTCAACCACTTCCCACTTCTGCCAAGTTGTGGATTGGAACATTTCAATAGGCCGCTTATCTGAGCTCCCAGCTCTCCTCTACTCATGTGTCTTAAAACAATATCAATTATTTGAACATATTCTGGGGATGGGGAAAACTTTTTGGTAGAAAAGGTCTCCACCCATTTTATCTCTTCCAGATTATTAAGTTAAACAATCCTTTCAGATGTTCCTCAGAGACATGAGGTAGACCATCCTATACCGTTTATGATTTTAAATGACCAATCTATTAAAAAAAACACAGTTTGGTGTAATTGAGACACGTCGGGTCCAGAGGTTGTTATTATTGCACAACACACCACATTCCACACACCTTACAACACTCCCCAATCCCTGCTTCCGCGTGGGCGGGTCGTGATTGCGGATGCTGTGCAGGTGCATGACCCCGCAGACCACGCCCCACCACACACAGGTTACAGCGTTTCTCTTTGGAGTTGTAACAAACAAAGACATTTTCAACATACCTATGAAAATCTCTTATACCGGTACATATTCTATTATATTTGCAAAACAAAATCTAGAGCATGTAGCTCGACATCCTGAAGATGGAATACTTTATAACTTGTCACTAAAGACTCTATTTGAAAGAAAATCATACACTTTAAAGACTCCATTAAAAGTGGCCTCTTATGATTAGGTATTCGTATTTGCCAGACCTACTACTACAAACTGCTGTTTGTTTATTTACTATTTTCAGTGCTGACAATTCATCTCTTGCTTTATTGGGATAACTTCAGTCACAGTTTTGTAATATATTGAATTTATTTCTTTGAAAATTGATGTTTGATGTCTAATAATAACAGTCCATAAATATTAAACAGTGACTTCAAGTCTTTTTCTGCCTCTTGAGAGCCCCTGTAAAGATTGACTGAAATAACTGCACAATTCGTTGATCAAGAAGTGGATTCAATTAAGGTCAGCTTACACTGACATCAAATAATCTTAAAGAATTTCTACTCAACTGCAATTGTAGCTTATTTCTCATTTGAGTTGTCTTAGCTTTAATGAGCCCACCATATCAAGCTCAAAATATTTTAGCTTATCAAACAGGCCAGAGAAATATTGTGCATTTGGGTCTTTTTTGGTCTTTTTTTATGTATTAAAAATGTGAAAAAGATGAAATAACACTTAGAAACACTGAGCACTAGAAACACCACTGATGTCAATTCCACCTCTGATGTTTTAAGTACATACATCTTTGTGTCTTTTAAATACATACCCATCATCTGGCTTTTTCCCGACTTTTCCTAGGTTTAGCTTATTCATCAGTTTACAAATATTTTTAGACCACCAAGGGCATATTTTTAAAAACTAAAACTAATGATTCTCTTAAATTGAACCTTGAATAGTTATTTTGTCAAGTTTGACCTATAATAATACAAAAAAAGGTGAAAATGGATAAATTAACCTCTCCAAGAAATGGCACATTTGCCATTGCAGATACTCTTGCAGGGTAGAGTAAATGCTACCCCCCTGGAGGAGGTTGTGGAATGTTTAATGACTAGATCTTTTTACATAATATTTCTTATTTTAGTGAAAACTACACTCTAAAAATCCACAATCCAAAAATGAAACTCTTTAATATATTAATATATTAAAAAAACAAAAGACTACTGGTAAATTCCCCTTTTGCTGTCAGCAGTGAACTTGATCAGTCAGCTAAATGACTGTATTCTGCTCTATTTTACTAATTCCTTTTAAACAAGTAAATTAGGAGAATCTACATATGGGTATTTTTAGCATGTCTGTAACTGTTCTGTACAGTGTTTTCTCTACTCAGATAACTTAAAGGTTTCTACCACTGATGGGCTGCTACCTCCCAGTTATTTGGCAGTCTTAGTGCTGTTGTAAGCTAATGTTACTATTCTTTTATAAACTTTATTAATTGTTGCTAGTTAATTTAGCTGAGCTAAAGATACCAGCATTATACCCAGGTTTCATTGTATTCTGCATGCATAGAATATAAAATAAGATTCAAAGAAAATCCCCTATTTAGGAAATATAACTTCTGTTACAGCAGCTGGAAGGCTACTACTACAACTACTAGTATTGATGATAATAATAACAACAACAGCAATAATAATGATAATGATTAAACATTTTGAAACTCAACAAAGCTTTACAGAATTTTTAAATGTTAACATTAATGAATCTTGGTAGCCGACAAGCCACCCAGCACATATTGCACCCGACCCTTACAGCGCCACCTACGGGTGGTGGGCTTTGCCGGGCCACCAGACGCTCACCCTCGAGCACCCTCCCCAGATTGTGGATACAAGCGGTGGGAATGAGCTTTCTCTGAAGGGTGACTGGCCTCTCCCTTAGAGATAAGGTGAGACGTTCAACCATCCAGGAGGGGCTCAGAGTAGAGCCGCTGCTCCTCCACATCGAAAGGAGCCAGTCTGGGCTTCTCTGCTTCGGCTGCTGCTTTCCCGGGTCTGGATAAGCGGAAGAAGATGGATGGATAGATGGATGGATGGACGGATGGATAACAGTCAAGTGTATCTAGTTTGTAGCTAATCACAGAACAAGCCTTCTTAATTAGTTTATTCAGTATGCTGGTGTCACCACCTCCAATGTTCCTCCTCCAGCAGACCACAAAAAAGTACATCGCACTCACTACAACTGAGTCATAGAAAATCTCCAACATTTAGATGCACAAAGCTGAGAAAATCTCAGCTGCAGGAAATAGAGCCCATTCATTCCATTTTTGTATACAGCCTCTGTGCTTGTCCCCCAGTTCAGCCTGTTTTTTCAGTGTGGATACTTGTTCACATTAAGAAGCAGCAGATTTTTTTCAAGCATCTGTACTGACATACAGTCGCATGGTAGCTGTCATCTTATATTCATGTAATACTGATTCATGGAAATTATTGAGTAATAACAGCAACTTAGAGTAGCTAAACTCTAAAATAGAAAAGACCCATCAAACTTTAAATATTAAGTGAACTTGATTCAATTCATTGCAATGAATTATCCCAGCTTTTGATTGTTACATGTTTTGACTGCAACTTCAGTTTTCTTGTTCAATTACAATATTCTTCGAGGTTAACAATACAATTCTCCCTTGAAAGGCATGAATTGTTATCTTAAAACCACAGATGTTCTTTCTGACTAGCAGTAAAAGCTTTACTATGCCAGTTTTTACCTTAGGATCTTTTACATAGGTAGCATATTCACTAACCGTTAGTGTTTGAAGAAAAGCATTTTAAGTAGCAGTTATGAATTCAGAAGTGGTTCATATACTGTTGGTAATTCTAATACTGAAACATTTCCAATTTCCTTCCATCTTTCTAAAATATGACACTTAAATGGAGTAGCTGAATTAAGAAACTTAATTTTCTGTGAGGCAAATAACCTTTAGCTATAGCATTCTTCTGTGTCAAAAATCCTCATTATACAGACAGACAAAATATATAAATATATTAGGGCAAATATAGGGTGAAGTTTGTTGGACTGATAATTTTTTACTTGCTGCCAATGGCAAATATTCATTTTTGAAACTTTATTGTGATAAAAACATTAAAACCCAAAAATATACAGTTTTTTTTTCATCTAAGATATATGTCATACTTTCACTACCATAATAGAGAGTGAATTGGGCAATTTAAATAACAATATGTTTAATATGCTGTCATAAAAGCTAACAGCTAAAAATTTCTAGTTACAAATATCTGCTTTTTTAAAAGCAGATATCCTTTTAAAAGAATTGTTTTTCTTGTTATTATTAGTCTGGTTACTTCACTGCCCCATTGAAGTTATGGCTCATTTTCTTTATGAATTATGTTTGTGTTGAATGTGTTCTTTTTATTTGCTGTTTGATTTAAGTTGTGTTTGTATTTCTTTCATGTGTTTTAGAAAATTAAAGCTCTTCCTTAAGTTTTGAATAAATAAATGAAGATGGTAATATGCAGGTGACTGAACTGGAGAAGTGGTTAAACATGGATGGATAGATATCCAGTAATATGGAGTATAATAATTTTTATAACCTTCTTATCTCTGTGTTTTAGTTCAGTGTTGTACCCTTCCACCATCCACTCAATGTGGATAATTCATAAAGTCCAATGAATTATCTACATTATGTTCCCTCCACCTACAATTCGTCTGCACTGTGTTGTTTTACGTAGAGTATGTTGTATTACAAGCAAATTGCTAAAGCCCAAGAAGGCCAAGGAGAATGGAGAAGCATGTTCTTGTGCTCTGAAAAAATGATGAACACTGAAGTATTTTACTGAGAGGTCAGGACTTATTAGGAATTAAAAAATAGAAACGCATCTTTTAAATGATTTAATGAAATGATAAGAGGTCTGCATGAATAGTGCTGGGATGATGACCTCCCTGGCTAAACTTCTAATACAAAGCTTTGTTGACCACTGAGCAGATACAATAAAAAAGACGTGGTAAATACACATGCAGCAAACAGCTCAAGATTAACAGATGTTGATCAGAAAGACTTCACAGGATAAATCCCTTTCAATGCAGTGTGATCAGCAGAAAAATATGTAATCACAAGAGCAAGCATTTACCAAGTGACACTGTATCATACTCTAAGCGCTCATATCTCGCCCCCGTGTTTACACGTCAGATTAGCCCATTATAAATTCAAAGTTCGTTTTGTTTTATTCCAACTATTTTTGAAGTTTAGTAAAAGATAAAAGAAGTTGGTATGTTTTGACAAAAAAGATGATCACCCCTGACTTTAACAAGGCCAAGAGTTTAACCTCATAGTTTGTAAAGCCAAGTTAAACTGTGATTTCAGTGAAGTTTCAAAAACGCAGCCTAGCCCAGCTGTCACAGGGCAGGTGAGGTACAGACTGGACAGGTCGCTGGTCTCACTGTGCTCAAAAAGACAATGAAAAACACACAGCTTAGGAAAAAAATACTGTTCGTATGGATGAGGCTGTACAGAGACTTGAATGGAACCTTTAGGATATGACCATCCTGAATCTGTAATTTGTCCCCTAACACTTCTGGCAAGGTTGCTTCCATGTGGTCAGGTGTGCAGGGGCTTGACCGGTCGATGTTGAGCTTCCTTGCACACTAAGGAGTCTGGCACTCGGGTCAGTGGTAATGGCTGCAGCCAGATGGTACCTATCCACTTGGGACGAAGGACACAGACATGCTGGTCACAGTTTAACTTTGGAGGTTGCATATTCTAGCATTATTTAATGGCTGATTACATGCATCATTTATCACAATTATGTCTTGATATAAGTTTGATGCAAAACACAGCAGAGGCTTGCTGCATATTCAAACTTTGCCCTCTCTTGTCTAATCAACCCCAAAGAGGGCAGCGAGGGAAAAATGGCAGAAAAACACACAGATGCAAATAAAAAAAGCAACAATAAGAGTTTGATTATAGAATAATTTGGTTCTCAAAGCAGCAAGGACAAGTGCATGCTGAAGAGGGATTTAAAGAAAAAGATCTCTATGAAAGTCAATGATGCATCTCACACAAATCGATTTTTCTTTTTAATTGAAGGATAATGGGATTGCTCTTTTGCTAAAAAAAAAAAAAAAAAGGTTTATCTACATTAAAACTAAACTACTACAGAATTACATAGTCCATAAGTAGTGAACATAAATGAGCCTCAAATCTTTTTTAACAATAATAAGTATAATTCTCTAATCCAATGTACAAATTTCACCTAAAAGATGTTTTTAATGTGTGATTTTATTGTTTTTATGGAGTTCCGGGAAAAGTTTTGATAGAATTGCAGAAAATCTGAGTAATCCTGAGTTTTGAATACAGTCTCTTAAGCTGTAAATGCTGTAAGTATTAATTCCATGCTGTGATGTTTTTGGCTCATCAAAAGCACATTTTATGTATTTCAAATATGTGGGCCAGAAGCAGCCACCAACGAGGCTGTGGGGTCTGGCACTGTGTAGTTGCTAGAGCACCTCCTTTTTTTTTTTTTTTGCACTCTTCTTATGCAATGGAAATAAAGAAGACATTTTAAATATGTTGAAATGATATTCTGAAATGAGTCTGCAGCATTTTGTCAACACTTCATCCTGGGATATCACTTGGCCCTCCTGTGTAGTGTGCTGTGTGCACATTTGATAAAGTGCTTTCGCAATTTATCATGCCTGTTAAAAAGCAGGTGCAAAGCAACAGTGATTTAAAAGCTGTCGAAAACAAAACTGAAGTCTCAGTGATTGCAGGGAAAGAGCATACACAGCACTCATGGTGTATTAGAAAGCCTCAGTGAATTACTTCAAAACAAAACAAATAATACAACTTCTAATGAAGAAACAAGGTGATAATTGGATGAAATACCTGAGTGTTTAAAGCAAACAAAAAGGGATATTTAGTGAACTGCGAGTAAACTATATTGATTGCTTTCGTTTACACGTGTGCTTTAAGCTGTGAAATCTCTGGAGATTTTATTTGGTTGGAAAGCACAAAAACACATATTCTGCCATTGCTTACCAGGTCTGACATCAGACTCAGTACTTCAGTTTTAAACGTGGTTTATAACTACAGCTATAATGTACTACACCTATGCGTGTGATGATACCGGATGTTTTTAAATGGATTCAGCTGTATTTTTCATTTTTCTTCCAAAGTGCACTGATGACTGAAAAGCTAAAGGTTCAAAAATTTTGTCAGTGATTGTGTTTTTTAGCTTGTGATTAACATGCAGAGCCTGTCACTGATGGTTAAATTAGGCTAGCATTTGAATTGAATGTTAATTTGCATGCAGATTTTAACACAACATAACAGTTCAAGCTGCACAACACCTTTGTGCTGTAAGGTAAATGCAGGTAGGCATTTATTTTTTGAGAGTACCAGCTTAACAACACTTTGACCTCTTGGCCTGAAATTTCTGAACAGAACCTTTTGTTCTTGGTAACTTATTGCATATACTCTTGATGTTGTGTTCACCGAAGTATGATAATGCATTAGTTAACAATGAACATTCTCATTTTTCTTCTTCAGTATATAGTGGCAAATATTAAACCTAGCAGATGTCAAACTTTGAGAATACCAGATTTGGATTTGCAAGCACCAAGGGAATGATGTGTTTGAGGGGTGCATTCACATTTTTGATTGGATTATGTAAAATAAAAATTGAATTCTAAATCCATTTGACTGAGACTAGGCGAAGGCTGTCCAGGGACGGAGACATCATTATGAATATTAATTGTTAATAATTATCCCTCTCCTCAGGGTAACTCGTTTTTCAGGACAGTGGAAGTTGATTTAGAGGGAAAAAAGAATGATGGAGGTGGAGAGACGGCGGAAGAGCAAGAAAAATAAGCAGGAATGGGTGTGTTGGGTGGGGTGGAGTGAGGGGTAAATCTGCATCAGTATTTTAACTGACACCAACAGATTTTCTTTAAGTTGTCAAGAAAACTCTCTGTTGTATACATTTCTTAGTGACTTAAGGCATTAATATGAAATCCAGATTAGCGTCAGACCATCTGCTTTTCAATATTTGTATCCGCTCAGGGGATTTCATTTAACACCAACAGTGTAAAGAGAAGTTTCACATTTTGCAAGTGGTGCTGTCTATATTGAAACTCAAAAAAATATTTCTTCGCTCGGTTCATTTCAGTTTTTCAGGCTTGATATTCTCAAACTTTTTTCAATTTGAGACTGTTGTCTTAGTACACAACCCCACCTCACTTGCTTTCAAAGATTGAGTTGATAAATATATACAGTATACAGGGCCAGGATTTATTGGTTTTTTTGTTTTCTTACATATTTTTCACACTTTCAGTGTTTGACATCAGCAAACATGTTTTTAATATTAGATAGCTTGAGTTATCTTGCATTATTAAGGGGGGGGGGGGGGGGACTAAAAAACCTACCTTGCCCATGTGATAAAGGAAACACGACCTAAACCTAGAAAGTACTTGTGTGTCAAACAGGACAAAAGAGAGACTTTAATAATACAAAGTGATTTATAAACACACAGAGGGCGAGACATTTTTGAGATATTTTAGCCTACTTCACTTTGTCAGAAAGGTTCTATTTAGCAGATTTCTGATTGAACAAATGCAAAAACTAAGAAATTAGAAAAAGGGCCCCATTGCTTTTTAAATGCACTGTACATGCAAAACAAAAACTATTTAAATAATCAAAGTTTAACACAATCAAGTTGTTTTATAAGCACTCACATAAACAAACAATATACATAAAACATAATTTAGATATGAAAGAAGGGTGGAATGTGGTACATGAAAATAAAGATGGCAAGGTGACAGTTTTAAGAGTTAAGCGTTAATGAAGGGTAGCTAAAACCACCAAATGAACACAGTTAAACCGTGTTTGCCACAGGATGAATTTAATATCTTGTAAAGGAGCATTTTAACCTTTAACAGATGCTTAATTATGCATAAAAGCTGTATAATGGGAAACACAATCATAAACTGTCAGCAAGGAGACTCCCCCTTACCTAAACAAAGTCTCCTTTGTCTGCCTACCTTATATGTTGCTAAATACCAAAATATATTAGCTGTGAAAATTTTGTCTGTCATGGTGTGTGGTCAAGAAAGAGGTCAGGCAGTCCTTAAGGTAATTTACACTTTAGCCCTCCCACACTTAATGAAATGAAAATAACCTATACATACATTAATGATCAAAGGCATGAAAGACACAGGTTCTTTGAGACTTTCCAAATTCGTTTGCTGCTATCAACAAAACATCTTACAGATAGATTACATCATCTGTAAAGATTTACTCTTATCTGAAATAATCAGAAAACGAATGCAGTCCAAAGTGTTTTGAAAGCTTGGCCCAGTGACAAGTATGACTCCTAAAATAAATAGAAATAATAGAGAAACAGAGAAATAATAGAAAATAGATATAAACTCCGGTATGTGTCCCATCTACTTCAAAAATAGCCAAAGCTTCACTTTTTCATTGCTTATTAGAAAATCAAGCTATGATTTAAAGACACTGGACGTCTCTCTATTGGTCTAAAAAAGTACATGAAGAAATGCAGATTCTGAACAAATCATTTACAGGTGAAACCAACACACGAAATCTTCAGTGTGCACACTGAGCAGTCCAAGTGTGAGCTGGACAGCCTTAAACATCCATATCCATATAAGACCTGCCTGAAATAGGCCACTAATAATTTCACCATATTCCCCACTGCCTTTTGACAACCCCTTTTCAACGCCTTCCGGGGACTCCCTCCAGTGCCAAGAGATTTCAGTCACCACCACAGGGGATGGATGCTTTTCCCAGTAGCAAATTATTAGACCATAACCTCCATCATGGTATGTGAAGTGGCTGAAGGGAAAGGAAGCGAATATTTCTGATAGTCATAGAAACTTTGAGACCAGCTTCGAATTCTCCCCTGTGTCAGTCCTATTCTCTCTCAGTAATTTGTTTGTTTTTCTTTGTGTGTTTTTGTGAGCTAATTCTGTGATTAATCCAGAGTGGCATGAGAGCCGGAGACTCATCCCACTCTGGGATATGAATTATTCATATTATTATCAACTTACTAATTTCATGATATCTGGCGCTTGTCTTTCATACAAACTGCAGAGAAAATTTTGCTCTGCCTCCCAAAAGGTTTACAAACAGCAAGACGAGCCTGGAGCAAGTTATAGGTGAGGACAAACAGAGGCTTAAGTGCTGCATTCGCTTACAAAACTCTCCCCAGATATTATGAAAAAGGGTATTTAATAAGAGTAGACCAAGCTCAAAGTATCATCTAGTTAGAGACCGTGGGTTTTTGCAGTAACTGGAAATACAATTAAATAAAGCAGCATCGCAATCCTCTAAATATGTCATGTATTTAATTGGCCACTTTGGTTTCATGCAGTCCCCAAACAAGAAAATAATGCGGGAAAGCACAAGCAGTAAAGAAACTCGCCTGCTGCTAGTGTGTCATTTTACCATGAAATACAACTTTCAAGCCAGAGTTTTGTCAACTTACAGAAAAGGATTTGTACTTCATTTTCTAAATCTATGTCAAAGAGTAGGACACACCAAAAAAAAAGGACCTTGAGAATATTATGCACTGCAATAATTAGACCATGTTTTATCATGTGGCTGATCCTCCACCTCCCATGCATCTCACCTCCAGTGTTTCTGTTTTGACCTTGAACTAAAAACTGTCTGTATAAGAGAAACTTTCCCCAGAAATTGGGTTTTGAATCAATAGTTTTAAACTTTCAACCTCTTCACCTAATTATCTCTTTTTGCTCAAGTCTTTCTCTAGCTTAGCAAACTCTGTATCTTGGCACTTTGTACACAGTTGTTGGTTGCTGATAAAATAGTTGTTTGTGAGTTAATGAGCCCATGATTCTTTTTTTTCAGTTTTATCTAAGCTTGCCAGTTGTTATGAGATTGATTATTTACACACCAGTGCTGAATAGTTACTCAAAAAATAGACTCCAAATGCCTTGATTCATAAAATCAGTTTTAAAGTGAAAAGGGATGTTGGTGTAGGCACTGAAAAGGTTAGACATTACTTGAAAGAATAATGTTATCCTTCAAAGTTTTGTTAAGGGATCATCCATTTGCAGCAATCAAAATCAATTTGTTGAGGTAATCTGGAGAAATGTCACCCCGTGCTTACCTCCCACAAGTGGGACTGGTTTGATAGACACTTCCAATGTAGCATTTGGTCAAACTGTTCCCTTAACAGCTCAATAGGGTTACGATCCAATGACTGACTCAATTACAGGCAGAAAAAGAGTGGACTTTTTTGCCATCTTAATCTTTCCTCTTTTTCTTTTCCAGTCTTTTTTTTTTTTTTTTTAATTCTGCCTAGAAGGCCAACATCTCTTCTCTGTCGACAGGTATTTTTTGGGTGCCATTTAATCAAACTGCCAGTGAAGCATCTCTGTCTCACACTCAGAAATGAAGCACTATTCCTCTTAAACCAGGGATGGGCAATAAATTTTCCCACAGAGTCACATGAGAAAACAAACCTTTTGTTAAAGTCGCGAAAATTAATGCTCCAGTTACTCAAATTACTGGAATTTGTTCCTCTTTTAATAAGAATTCCCAACAACTGACAATTTTGTGGTATAGTATTGATAAGCAAATGGACCTTTCTACCAAAAACAAGACAATTTCTATGTGACCTAAGTGACTTTTGAGTGATAGTGTATGTGTTTTACAAATTAACAAGTATTAAATAATGCAGTGTCTTTGAATACATCGCCTACATACACTTAAAGACTACTTAGAAATGTTGTAATCTGTCATGTAACTAGAACCTGAAATGCCCTCCTTTCACCTTATTTGAAAAAAAGGAGAGTGGCCTGTATGCTGAAATGCTTTTAATCTGTCACACCATGACATGTATATGGGCCATGAAGAATTTATTATAGACCATTATTGTTATTATATTTATGTTACAAGTGACTCTTGTAACTCTTGGTTGGAATTGAAAAAAATAGAGGCAAAGTTGACACTTGGAAGTTAAGGGAGTTTTTTATGTTCAGGATACACAATTTTATTTAAATATATTACTGCAACTAGTAAATCTGCTCTCATCAACTTCCCTATCTTGTTCATTTATTTTTGTATAGAACACCTCTCTCGCATTGAGCCATAATACCAGATGTGGTGCAATAAAAATGGTGTGACCTTCACCTGTTGTATTAATAATTCACTTCTAAGTTCTTTTTTGTAGCGATTTTAGACTTTAAATAGCTGACGGATAAATTTCAAGGTGTACTCGACACAAAAAAATGTGAGGCTTTCTGAACAATAACAGCTGGAATCTTCAGACATCTGTACACAAAAGCAAACTTCAATCACTAAGCACAGAGGAGCAGTTTTATTCATTGCATGGCCTAGTCACAACAATTACACAAAAAGAGGACTTTAGCGCAAAGATGTGAAATGAAACACATAAAAAGAAGGACTGTTTATAAAGAATTAGTGGTTTGGATTGGCTTAAGCTATTTTTTTTTCTGCAAACCTGCCTAAAAAAGCCTTTTGTCAATGTAATCTCTAAAATGATGCAGTTTAGCCCCACTTTGTCAGTGAAGACATAATCAGGGTTTAAAATAAATTTGCACATTTATCCCAGGTTAAGACATTCAACATTCAAGTTGTTATTTATTTATTTAGTGTCCACATGCTTCAGTTCTTTTTGCTGTGTGAGTGTCTAAAGTTTTCTTTCTTTCACATTCAGGAATAATTACTACTTTACCATTTGTAACATTACAAATGTCTCCATAGTCATCATGACTCTTGCATTGGAAATGTGATGTCATTTGTGAGTCTGAAAACGAATAATAATAACCTTGTCTAAGCAGTGCATATAAAAATGTTGTTACTCTCGGGTGCTAAGGCTAATAGAAGTGTCTGAACTCGGTACTCGTTAAAATTCTCAGGAGTAGTGTAAACAGCAACTTAAATGGGATTTTTAAATGCTAATTGCATGGATCTATCCAGCAATGAACTGATGTGTTGCTTGATGTTTTACCAGAGTAAATAGCACCTAAGGCTAGACAGTTTGCACATTTTTCATCAGTACTTGTGGTACAAAGATATAAAAGGCTCAATTTAATTATTTCATTTTCTATGCCTCAAGTATCCACCCAATGGTACAATAAATCAATAGCATTTCCATGAATACTAATTGTGTTTGCAGGGATAGTAGGTGTAGCCAGTAGGTGGGAATTTGATCAGGTCTGCAAAACCAGCCGGCCGAAGCCTCTGCCTTTCCATCCATGCCCCACAGAGACTGACTGGCACTCCTTTGAAGTTGAGGTGCAAAATCAATTGAACACGTCTGGGAGTAAATGAACTTGTTTGGAGCTTAATTTCCAAGTGACTGAAGGCTTTTCACCAAGATATTTATGAGAACAGGTGGACCATTCAGTTTTTTCTTTTAGGGATATGCGTTTCATAACTGAGCCTCAGAATTCATTGACATTTATGGAATCACGAACTCTTAAAATGAATAAGTAAGTGTTTGCTTGCCTTTTCTTTTCTTTAGGCCAGAATATGAAGTTTACATGAAATAAAACAATAAAATTGAAAGAGAAATATTATTCCAGTGAATAGGTCAATAATTAAACAAGCCCTACGCTACCTATTTAATACTTAAAATGTTTGTTACTACTAGAGATTTTTCTTCCCCTAATTGAAATCCTAATTTGATACTTGATTGGTGCATTTTTACCTTTTATTTTATTATTAGTTTTTGCTGCTGTGTGTAATGAAATGTATTTTCTAAACAGAAACAGCTTTTTCAATCTGTGTAAGGTTATCAGTCAATTAGGCACAATACTTTGGATTTATTAAAAGCAAACTACACACTTATTTTCATCCTTTGAATAGTTTTAGCTTTCAACAAGCCATCATCTATGCGTGTTATGTCTCTTGTTCCTGTTTTAGCCTTGCCGTGGTTTTTGATCAAAGCAAAAATGTCTGCTGGCCTGCTGCCCTTCAGGCACTCACTCTTTTTAAACTTTAATCTTAGAATATGAAGTAACTTCAACCCTTTTACATGATTTTGCACATGAAGAGTAGTTCTCTGTGAGTAGTAGTTCTCTGCACTCACAGGATTTTATTAATTGTATTAACTTAATAATATTTATACAATACACTGTTATCCATTAAAAACATATATTTATTTAAAATGCACAATTAACACTTTAAAAAGAATATTTTGTATAAAATGTAATTTCCACTCATTGAATTAACAAAGGTAACCCTTGCTTGGCTACATGTTTATTGCTATAGTTTTAGATTTAAAAAAAAGCAAAATAAAAGCAAAAACAAAAACAAAACAAAACGTCATTAGGCTGTAATTGCTTCCATGCCCCTGGACTTTCGTCTGGAACATTTGACATCTACATTTTTCTCACATAACCTCAGAAGAATTGGTAATGGGTGCTGCTCTGCTAGCAGAAAAAAGGCAAAGGATACAGCAGCCCAAGAAAAGAGAAATAAAAAAAGTAACTTGATTAGGGGAAAAAGGAATCAGTAAGACGGAAGAAAGTCTAAGCTCTTTAACTGGTGCTCCTTTGCATATAAATGAGAGATTAGGCAGAAACTATATCTTACTGCCTGTTAGAATACATATGCCTAATTACAATATATTCATAAAGTGAGAGTGTAATTTCCACAAAGGAGATTACAAACGAAGCACAAGGTCAGGAAAAGCCCTTTCTGTTCTCTGCATACAATTAGGATGATGATGCTGATGCTGCACGGAAAATGACTCGCGCTCATTGGCTCTCCTCGGAGATTATGTATTTTAAGTATGAAGATGGGATAAAGGGAAAAAGAGTGAGTGCTGTTGAGTTATATGTTAATAATGTTAATGAAAACATGAAGGAAAGGACCGAGTTCATTTGAACTTTGTAAACCATTTGTGTTTAAGCAGCAACTGATGGCTAACCGGGTCTTATCGGAATTATAAAGAGTCTCACAAAAAATGTGTGTGTCATATATTTGACATATATATGTGTGCTTTAGGAAATCTTCCTTCCTTTGCTTTTGAAAACATTATGATCCAACTTTAAATGTTTAAGAACTGAGGGGAAAATACACTAACACCTGCAGATTTTTTAGAAATCTTCAATTCACTTGTTTCATTTATCCTTATATGGATTTCTGGCATTTATACAAGTTTTGTCATGTGCATTTCAATGGCTAAATGCAGAAAATTTACATTCTAAATCACCTTAACACATAGGTTGTGATTTAGCTGTGTGTTTAGGGAACGTGGGCCATCTGTCAGTGAAATCCCCATATTATCAATCCACTTAATTCGAGTGTTTTTAGTAAAGGAAGCTTCCTATTTTTTTTTGCTCTAGTGAAACATCAATAAGAACTGCTCCTGTACTGTAGCTGTCATTGAATTGTAAGAATAAACCTCCAGAGAAAGGTTTGATGAGTCATGTACTTCATTTTAAATGGCAAAGTTCTAACTCTAAAAGCACATTCATTATTTAACACTGGGTCATGGGAGCACGACATTACTGATTTGTTACAGGTCATGGATACAAATCAATAACCTGATGTGCGTCGTCAGTGGGATATAGAAATGAGATTTCTCGAATTCAGCTGGGACCTTGTCCTTATTTATCATACAGATGAATAGATGACTCCTTTATATACATTCTGTCAGGTGTGTGCATGTATGTATGCATGTGCGTGAAAGATAGTGGGTGGTGGATATGTGTGTTTTACAAAAGCTTTATGTAACACTGAGTTCTGGTTCAGGGTCTGAACATTATTCAAGTTTTCTAACACTGAGTTCAATAAAAGCTAATAAAATGTTACTGGGACTTGATATAAGCTAAATTCTAAGTGAGAAAAATCCTATCAGTTATGCAGAGTTGTGAGGTACAGAAAAGCAAAAAAAATGTTATAAGTAGAATGAGTAGAAAGGGCCTTTGCAGTCCAGTGTCTAAGCTGATCTCTACTGACTTAAGTAAGCCAAGCTTTCCTACTTTGCTCTAGTTCCAAATAATGAGGAGAGCAATGATACGTGAATGTAAACATTACAATAAAATCCCATTGGCTCTTTCCGTCTGAAAGAAAGACTTATTTGCTTATTGTTTCAAGTTGTTAATTAATGTACCCTCAAACCATTTTGTTAGAAGTGCAAAAAGTGAATTTCAAAACTACAAACAGCTACCACATCATTGCAATGACATGCACATGAAGAAGGAATCAAATATTTCACAGCAGTCAATCCCATACTTCAATACTGTGGATTCCTCATGTATTGCAACTTAATTGATCAATCTCTTCTAAATCAAATGTCACCGAGGAATTTACTGAAAGTTTCTTGTCCAATTACTAGCAAGTGAATGACTAAACGCTCTTATTTCTGGTAATACTCCACCACCGTCTTTTCATTAGAATTTTAATGGAAATCGCTTATCTATGTCCTGTCTTTCAGGTGTTCAAAGGACCTTACGTTAAGTAAAATAATCCCCAAAGCCAGCGCAATTACAGCTAATTCCATTTTAATTCAGCCAAAAGGTGACGTGACAGTGAGCATTTCAAATGTTGGCAGGTGGTTAAAAATGAAATTTTGGTTTCAATTATACGGACGGTGAGTGTGTGGGGATATAGTGATTGGAGATTACAACGGACCTTATCCCATCAGTAACCATGATAGTATTTATTTATTATCATGGTGACTATATACTAATAGTTATTGAATAGTGTTTTTTGCATAGAATGTTATAGTATTGGTATTATTATTTAAGGTTTTACAATAATTAATTAAACGTATACACAATGATCACCTAATGGGGCTTCATACAAATCATCCTTAAGGTTAACATCATGGTCATATTTTTCTTTCACAGACCCTACAGTATTTGTCAGATTTTGGTTATTGAACTTGCACACAAAGCTGTCTACTCTCATGTACATCTAAGTACGAGAACTGAAGGAGCTACAAGGATCCCTCATCCAGATTATTTTGCACTTAACACTTCAAAATGTTGAGCAAAGGCCAACGTGTACAGCAGTTAAAAAGAAATTTTCATTCCTGTCTGATGGCAAAACTTGAGATGGTCATGAAAACGTAGTCTACTGCTTGTGTAAATGGGCACACAATGTCCATTTTGTGACTTTGAAACCAATTTATTCCAATAGGATGTACTCTGCTTGTGGTACTCGAAGTTTTCAAATGTGGTGGATTTCAAAGAAAATCCAGGCAACTGCTACATTTCACCCAAATAATTTTATTTTCTAATCAAGTTCTTTTCTTTCTAAAGATTAACCAATCACTATTGAATTCAGACTTATACACTAAACTAATATTTAAAAAAAAAAATAACAAAAGGAATGAAGCCCAGAAAGAAAAGAAAAAAACAAAAAACAAAAACAGGAGTCCTGGTAAGTCCCAACTCAACTAATAATCTCAACAAATCTGCAAAATGCAACTGAAAGGCTGGTGGTGGAGGAAAGGGGGCTAACATACTAAGACATACATGACAATGCTTCTGTGTCTTATGAAACCAGTACACAGATTAGATTAGTCAAATACCCTCACTTGAAATTTTGAGATCATTCAGCACACAAAAAGAAAATTCAAATTTTCTTTTGATAAATTTTAATTTAGTTAAACAAGTGAAAAGGAAACTGCTTTGAACACTGTACTTAAAGACAAGTGGGGCTGACAAGAAGCCTTTTTCAAATTGCTGTGGTGGACATGTTTGAGTCCTGCACCAGTGACTGGGGTTCTCCTTTACTGTGTACAGATTTACTTCTGACTAGAGGGGTTAATCAACAATCCCTCTCTGGTTTCTCTCTTTCATCTCAGTCCTCTGTTGAGAGCTCAGGACTCATCTGGAGGGAATATTGGCAGAGTGTTTGTTCCTTGATTGGCTTTGCGGGAGTAATCCATACAGATGTGTCTCTTGTGCCCATGTGGATCAGACTTCTGGAAGGACCAAGACAGACTGAAGCCATCAGATCTCTCTGTAAACGGCCTCAGGGTCCAGGGAATGGCTCGCCATAAAGCAGAGTGATCATTGATCTTTACCAAGGCATTAAGTCTTGATGAAATACTCAGGACTTTCTATCAACACTTCCATGAGCTGTCCTGTTTTAATATTTTCTTTCTTTACAGTACAGCAATAAAATAACATTATATACTTAAAAAGTAGCAAGAACGGTTAATCACCCCCTGTTCTCTAACTGCTACAGAGAAACCACAGAGAAAATTACCAGTTAACATTAGTAATATTTTAATATTCCTTTACATATATATCTGTAAAGAAAAAACAAAAAAACATTCAGAAAGTGAGCGTGTGCGTGTGCTTGATGGGGGGTGTCTTCATACACCCTTCATTCACACATCTTGCCTTGGTCGAGACTCCACTGGTGGTTTGAGGGCGTCTGCTCACCTACACCTCAGGGGGAGTGCGTTGATGTGTGTGCATGTTTGTCTTTGTGTGTCGTATGTGTGTGTGCCTGTGTGCATGGCTGGTCCTTGGTCTGGGGCTTGCTGAGCTTTAGCCCCTGTGGGACATGTTCATAGAGGGTGGAGTTACCGCTTCTCTCCGCTTGATGCCAATCCTCCTCCCTGGGATGTGGGTACTTGTTGGTTCTGGGGTTGGTTCTCTGGAGGTCTCGTCCTTTGGCCGTGGGCACCCCATCTGGGGCCACCAAACTTCTCCTGCTGGGATGGACGCACAGTTGTCACCAAGATGTGGCACCAAGATGGTCTTAGGTACTCTTGGGGACTGTGGATGGCCTGAATCGCCTGGATCTATCTCCATCTGCCTCTGGCTCCTAGGGGTCATTATTGCAACTGCGCATCCTTGTCAAATACATTTCATGACAAACACACATACACAGACACCCACTTTCTCACAGTTTATGGCGCAACAGTGCATTCAGATCATAACTCTGATTGTAAAAGCTGCCAGACAGGACAGGAATAAAAAACATTCAGCATGCAATGTGGAAAATCAGCATAATGTAAGTTGAGATCCAAAAGCTTAGTGACAAAACTGTACCTGATTTAAAATTGACCACCGTCTTTTTGCTAGTGCTGTGCAATAATGCAAATTTTCGTGTTAGATAACGATAACGAATTAACCTATAATGGTAAATGGTAAATGGCCTGTATTTATATAGCGCTTTACTAGTCCCTAAGGACCCCAAAACGCTTTACATATCCAGTCATCCACCCATTCACACACACATTCACACACTGGTGATGGCAAGCTACAATGTAGCCACAGCCACCACTATAAATGCAGCTTATGTAAGGGAGAGCACCGTGTCATGATTTGTGAGATGAATCATCAATTCGCAAATTCTGAAGACATTTCAACAACCACCGAATCACTTTTATTTTTACTTTCCATAATAATTATTTAATACAGTAAAACACACCTGTCAGTTTTTCATGTATTTTGAAACAGATTTCTTCTAATGTAAATTTGTCTGTCTCTAAAGCACTTTGGGTCAGCTTTTGTTGTTTTAATGTGCTATAGGTTACAAATAAAACAGATGTGACAGTTAGGACAAAAAGTTATTTTTTTCTTAGAGTGTTTGAGGTATATTTTTTTCATTTTCACAGACTATATAAGGTGCTACGAGTTCGTCATGATGGGCTATCTTGCTGGAGCACCCATTTACTATTGTGCCACAGTTCTGATAGTGGGCACTCCTTTACACACTTTATGACATCTGATGAGTAAATTCACATTGTACTATGAATGTTAAGAAGACAGTGGGTTCTCTTACTTGGAAGAACTGCTGTTTGGTCTTGGGTTTGTAGCTATGACTTTTAATCTCATGACCACTGAGTCACAGGCTTGTTAATAAATATCTTTGCAGACATTAAGATGGTGCTTCTGCTCCACATCCAAGTTACAAATATGTGTCTGCAGTTGGTCACACATTTGATTGCAACACAGGTCTGTGTGTTGCTCACATAACTGCATGTGTCACCCTAGAAAAAAGGAAAGAAACTCAAGGAAAAACTCATGTCAACAATGATGCTGACATATAGAAAAATAATCCCACTAATAAGGAAACTAGAATTATCTCATA
>NW_005187412.1:1246681-1254430 GCF_000239375.1 Pundamilia nyererei | reverse complement strand
GGGGAATATGTTCTTCTTTCATGTTTTGTTAGCAACAGTGAAGAAGAGCAAAGAGTAAAGGAATTTCTCATGTTTGTGACCCTATATTTACAACAGCTTTTAATAGATATAATATTTCAGAAAAAACTGTTTAACAGGGATCATGACCAGTGCACTTTGGACACAGTTTAAATAATTTAAAAGTCAAAGAATGATCTCATAGTTAGATGGTGTGAAAAGTCAAAGTAGTAGGAACCATATAATTGGTTTTATGAGTAGCATTTTGGGCAAACTGGAAATGAGCCATAGAAACTTGACTGATGCAAGTTAACAAGGCACTGCGATAGGCCAGGCATGACTATTAATAAACTGTGTGCAGAGAAAACCAGAAAAAAATTCAAAAACTGAAAAGTAACTGAAAATTGATAGTTCAGAAAATGGTCACAACTTACCTCTTAACGAATGCTGCAGACTGCTCCATTGTAATTTTAGCAGACAAAAGCAGGGGTTAAAATGTGCCAGAACAATCTGGAACAGTGTTCTGGCACTTTCTGTTAGTGTGTAATTAAATCTGGCAGCTATATACAAAATACTGTCAAGCGAGTTCATCTTGTGTGTGCTGCAGTCTTGTGGTCCTTTCAGCTGATGCCATGAAGCTACTGGCTTAACAAGTTAGAAAGTAAAATCTTCCCATGATCTCATTGGACCAGCTACACATTTTATTGTGCTTCTCATCTCCGCTATGCATTAACACATGCGGATGTCAATAAAGTTGTAGTTATGGAAATTCTGCTTTAGGCATGATGATACAGCAGCAAAATGGTGGGGAGCATAAACTGTGTAACTGTGTTTAAAGTGGCAGGTGATTTCTAATGCAAAGTTTCACACAGCTTTACCAATATCAACAAACAAACTTCGTTTTGTGCAGTTCACTCTCAAAGAAAGATGAGATGTTTTTTGTTTTTAGAAGATAACTGTTCGCTAAATAACATTGTGAAAATCTTGATATTTGTTAACTCCAGTTTTTTAATCAGACAGTGGATTTCTACATCATGTGTTGTTGGTTATTTCGTTATACAAAATAACATTAAAAGTAAACTAAAATAATAATTTTGTGTTATTCAAACAGTATTATATTTGCAATTTAATGTCGTTAAGTGAATGCTAAGTAGATAAGATTGCAGTTCTATATTACAGTTTGCAGTGAGATAGTTGTGGTATTCATACTCATTCAACTCTCTGGTCCCATTAATGGTTCTCAAAACTGTGAGTGATTCTCAAACTGTGATGCTGGTTGTCTACATCCCACTTGAAGGACATGGACAATCAGGTGAAATAAAAGAAGTGGAAAAAATCATTAATGTTTTTGTTTTTTTTTCTTAGAAAAAACAAGCTCTAGCCCAAAACCTGTTTGGGTTCTATGCCCTGAATTTCATTTTTTATTTGCTTAGATTACTTCTCCATAGTATGTACTTTCTGTTTAGTCTAGCTATGGTTCTCCAGCTACTGGAACAGTCAGCTACCTACCTGGTTCACCTGGTTCAAGTGTTTGGTCGAACACGCCCCTGAAGATGGGATTTTGAGCCAGAGCAAAATCACCACGGCATTAATTATTTATCTTGTACAATTCCCTGTATATTTATTTATCACTCAAGGTTAGCTAGCTTCGGTCATGTAACAGCTTTCACTCCAAATGTGTGTAAAGACATTTTACACATTTTGCCCATTTTAGGAAATATGAATATGGAAAAGTAATGAAATATGAAATGATGGGGTTTTAATTCATCACAGTTACGGGATTTTTAAAATGCCAACGGGTCAAAATGACCCCCTTGGTGTTTTTAGTGCTAAGACTATCTGCACGAATGACCTTTCCTTAGTTTCAAAGGGATGTGAAGGGTAGCTCCCCTTAGGCCCATCCACTCAGTGTCCTCCACAGTTATGATGTTTACCACGACTGCTGCAGCACTAAACTACTGTGAATCAAATAATTAAATTGAACTTGCATAACTACAAACGTATTAGAGACATGGGTGTTTACATTTTTCATTACCAAGTTGTTTCATGAATCTTCAGCTTTTGTGTTTAAGTTTCTGTATTAGAGTTTTTGCAATTGTGATGTTTTCTTTTACTTTCTGCAGAAATATGTTGCCCAAGTCACAGTTTTCCTGAATCTAACAAAGTAGTCTTTAGTGCCTAAAAATATCCAAATTTGTTAAGTTCCTGTGAGACTTATTTGAATTGTCACTGTGTGTTAATTGTCGGTTTTAGGCCCAGTGACTAGTCGTTGCACACCCCCTCCCCAACCCCACGTTCACAGCATAAACAAATGTGAAGTTGTCTTTTGTATTTATTGGGCTCTGTCTCCCTTTCATTCCTGTTAATCTCACTGACAAATGAAAAATTACCCTTGGAAAACCAAGGGTGAGTGATTAGAGATATTAATGGACTTTATATAGGATTCTAAAACATCACAAAATTAATTTACTACATCAGAGCACCTCATTTCACAGGATCTAAGACAGTCATGTCATTGGGTCGCAAAGACATATTGTTTGTTCTTGTTTTGTAAACTAACTTGGTAGATGTTTGAATGTGACAGGCGTACATTAGTCACTGACTGTAAATAAATGCCTGTAAAAGAAACAGAGGACCGAGGTGATTTTGTTAAAGAATGCATGCTTGAAATGCTGTTTGATTAAAAACAAATTTAATCCTCTTCCTAACAACTGGGGTTCTTGCACATAAGTCTGTGTTTTTAAATGTGTCATCCGATTTTATTTTATTTTTTTACTTTGACAATCAGTTTGTTCCTCCTAATGACGTTCCATGTATTATTTTCTACTTCTGCTTTTTTAAAAATAAAAATGTTCTTGAGGAGAACCCAGTTAAAAGCATCCAATTCCAGTTTTATTGAACTGCACTGTTTATTCAGTTAACCTGTTAGCAGTCGGACGTACCGCCCACGGTACATTGGATGGTTTAGGGGACTAATTGTAAATTTGTAGGACTGCTAAGGGGTTAATATTTATAATTGGTCCAAAATAAAAGTATAACATAGTATCAAGAGAGGTAGGGCCATGCTGGCAGTCCATTTCAAGAAGAAAAAGTCAGATGCCATTACTGAATTCATCATCAACTTTCCAACCTGGACGCGATCAGAATGCTGGATATGTTACCAATCTACCTGAGACATATAGATGCCCCGGTCATGCTGCACATGAAAAGGAAAGCTGATGCTGCTACACTGCAAGCCCTAATCCAAGCAGCAATGACCCTCCTGGGAGTGATAGAAAACTCCACCTGCTGATGTAACTGTCCACTACTCAGTGGAAAATCGTCTTGAAAAAGATGTTATCCTTTGCTGCTGAAACACAGACACAAAGGTAGTAACTGCTCCCCCTGTCATTATGCCCTGAGTAAAATATGTACACAGTAAACAGCATGCTATAACTTCCGATACTGAGTGAACTTTTAGTTGTTTTTAGATGTTTCCAGTCACAGCACATCTATAGTAAGAGTTCACACTGCCACCAAGTTAGACTTGTTCAGATGGTTGTTGGTCTTGCCAGGGCTGCTGTTTGTTTTAAAAAGCTAATTATTTTTTTCCTTAGATCGCAGCTGCTTAACTCATAATATTTTGAGAAAAAATAAGGTGAAAGGTGACATGAAGGAAATACAGGCATTTTTTTCTGGTGATTTGGTTGCAGTTAAGTCCCAATGCCCCTGGTACCGGGGGCACTGGTTCAAGAGTTATGTAACCCACCATGCCTTTTATGCAAATATCAACATGTAACATGTGTAGTATCCAAAGAAACCTTAGAATCTGGTAACGTAATTATGGAACGTAAATGCGCAAAAGTCCGCTAAACACAAACAACCAAGCCTGTCAGACTTCATGTAATTGGGTAAACAATGGCTTGTTAACTCGCAGAGACCTCACAGATTCCAAAACACCAAGTTTCACCATGTTCCGACCTTTACTGAACCAGCTGCAAAAGAAGAGCACCAAAACACGTAGAGGCGCAGAAACACTAAGACAGAAATTGTTTTACCGTCTCAGTTTCCTCTGCTGTTTTCGCAGGTAGCCAATAGTCTGCATAGCTACTGATAATGGAAGGCTAACTAGACGCACATGTTGTAAATTTTGGGCGACGTGGGGTCTGGCCTTGCAACTTCTGACTGGTTGAAGTGATGTGAATGCAGCACTGTTACCTTGATTCTATTGGCTCAAATGATTAAAAAGAGGCGCCAATCATACAAATTGGCCAAAAGAAGATGGAGCTACAGGCCCTCAGACTTTTAACCCTTGTATGGTGTTCGGGTCCGTGAGACCCGTTTTCAGTTTTTCTCAAGAGAAAAATTAAACAATGAATTATTTTTTCAACCTGAAATTCATTGGCTTTGGCTTATTTTCTGTGAAGAACATAAATCCGAACTAATTTTCAATGACCGAATGCTGTACCTCCCCCCACGCATTTACATTACATACAAGGTGTTCGGGTCCACTGGACCCAGGTCTAGTAAAAGTGTTGAAAGTGTAGGTCCTGTGTTCCCACACTCTGTCTTCCTCCTTTCTGGTGCTGCTGATAGTGTTTTCTTCCCCTCCTGCTCCCGCACAAAGTTGCAACATTGTTGAAAATTCAACTATCAACACCGTCTGCTCTGACATTCCCACACATTTTACCCTCTTTTTTGAGGGATCCAAATTTTATTTTCTCATACCCTGTCCCACCTGCAAATTAGGGGCATAATACTATAAATAAGACTTTGCCAGTGTGGTTCTTTATGACAACTGATCAAGATGGCAAAAGATTATTGCCATCTTTTGGTGGCTGTAGCTCAGGTGGCAGAGCAGGTCAGCCACTAATCAGAAGGTCGGTGGTTCGATCCCAGGCTGCATCCTGGCTGCATCCTGGCTGCATGCCAAATATCCTTGGGCAAGATACTAACCCCGTGTTTGCCTACTGGTGGTGGTCAGAGGGCCCGGTGGCGCCTGTGTCCGGCAGCCTCGCCTCTGTCAGTGCGCCCCAGGGCAGCTGTGGCTACAATGTAGCTTGCCATCGCCAGTGTATGAATGTGTGTGTGAATGGGTGAATGACTGAATGTAGTGTAAAGCGCTTTGGGGTCCTATGGACTAGAAAAGCGCTATACAAATGCAGGCCATTTACCATTTACCATTATCTACTGCGAGGGCCATGCAATTGATTTTGGAAGAGAGAGGGGCTTCAGATGATCATGTTGACAAAGAGGTTTCAGAATATTTCACATTTCTGAGAATTCAGAGTCTGACTGTGACTTTGAAGAAGATGATGAGGTTGAGCACCATTTAGTAACAAAACGAAGACGAGTACCCCATCTGCAGCCAGCTCCAGGACCAGAACAAGCCCACCAGACAGCAAGTGAAGAAATATGGATGTCAGTAACTGGTGACATTGAATGGTCTTCTTGCCCAAGAAATGAGCCACCCTGCAGAGCTGTTACTGTAATAAGCCAGGGCCAACACGGCTGAAGTTACTCATGTGCAGGACATCAAGTCTTCATTTGAGCTTTTCATCCCAGATTCCATCCAGAAATTTTTTCTGCATTGCAGTAATCTAGAAGGACGGTGTGTTTTTGGAGAGAGGTGGAAGGAGATGGACCAAATTCATCTAAGAACCCCAAAGGCCTACTTTGGGGTTCTTATCCTTGCTGGAGTTTTCAGGTCCAAAGGGGAATCCACAGAATCCCTGTGGGATGCAGAAACTGGCAAGAACCTTTCCGTGCATCAATGTCTCTGGAAAACTTCCACAAAATTTCCAGGATTATTCCTTTTTGATAACCGAGACGACAGACCAGCTCGACGGCAGAGAGACGAGCTAGCTGCCATCAGGGCAGTGTGGGATAAATATGTGCACCACCTCCCCCTGTTTTACAACCCTGGGCCTAATGTCACCATTGATGAGCAGCTGATCCCATTTAGTTGTGAAACATATTGCTTCACGTGTAAATGTGTTGTGTCTTTCCACTCACTCCACTTGATTATAACTGATTTATTTTTTTATAACATTTTATAAAAAAAAAAAGAAAAAGAAAAAAAGAAATGTGTGTGTAATTCAAGAAATGTCCTGATAAAATGTATCTTTTCCTAATCTTTATCCCATAAAATGTGCTTTTTTTCATACAGCCTGTAACTCATAACCTTTGGTTCCTTTGGAGTTTGCCTTGAATAAAAGTTTAGCCTCCCAAAAAAAAAAAAAAAAAAAAAAAAAAAACCATTTTATAAAAAAAAACCAACAAAAAAAACCGAGAAGCACATTCATTCATAAATGTGATCTAACAAAGGTAAAGGGAAAAAATTAATCATGTTTGCTGTTCATATGGCTTGTAATTGGGATGAAGTAAACATCTGTTGAGTAATTTAACATAAAATTGTTTGATAGTGTTAATTTGGAAAGCCAAAACTCTAGCGGGTTCACCAGACCCATGAACACTGGCTGAGTAACAAAAATACGAACACCACACAAGGGTTAAGCACCAGAGGCCATTTAAAAACTCCATGCGCAGGGCAGAAAGAGCCCGTCACCTGTGAATGTGTGCTTGATTCTTCATAAATATTCAGAAAATAGGCATTTTTAGGCATGTTAATGAAATTAAATAATTTCTGCTGTTTAATACCTAAAAAAAGTCAGCTCACATATAGTTTCCAATGTGTGCCAAAATTGGACAGGGCTGGACAATGCCTGAATATTTATTTATCAAAAATGCTGTCATTTTTCACTGTTTCACTTTAGAAACATAAATCTTTGCACAGATGATGTTTATATATTGATTACTGAATTTGTGGGTTAAAATGTAAACTAAAGCATATTCTTGAGTCATATTTTAGTCATATGCTAAAAATAAATAAATAAATGAATAAATTAGGCAAGGAAAAAATCTACTTACTTTTTCTGTGTTCCAGCCTCAGTAACTTTGACACAGTAACATCTGCTGCAATTTTTACACCTCTGATGAAATTTCACAAGTGTTAGCTTTATTTTGATGCCAAGATTGTTTACACAGAGTTTATAATTGCAGAGAAATACTGTGTTCATTTTGGGCATGTCATTTTTTCAAGCAGGAAGCTCAAAAAGGGCCTGTCAAAACATAGTATTACCATTGTTCAAGTGAGTTAGTTTAGTGGAAGAACTCTAAGTTTTGAAAGCAGAATAATTACCTGATTATTCCCTCTCATTTTTCACAGTTAGTGTGGACTTAATACTTTTAGAGGGGGAGGCCACTGGTATTTTTTTCCCTTCTCATCTTTTTTGACTGTTGGTCATCTGGCCAGGGTCAGTGTCAGTACTGGTAACATGAGTCTATATCCAGACCGTGCAGAGGTTGCACAGGTTGCCCAACTCCTCCAGGATTGCAAGAAGATTGGCTATGTCTCCCAGCACAGTCTCAAGAGCATGGAAGTGATTCCAAGAATCAGGCAGTTACTCTATGAGTAAAAAAAGCTGTAAAGGGTCAGAAGGACCAGTATCTGCTTCTTTGTGCAAGGAGAAACTGCATAGGTTCTGGTCACAGCCCTACAAAATGGCCTCTAGTACCCAACTGGTGTGAATGTCTCCAAACAATAAGAAACAGACTTGACAGTGGGCTGAGTGCAGAACGTCCTCTAGTGGGCCCTGCACTCAAAAAAATAACTCTTTAAATGAACATAAAAAAATCATGGAAAGAATTTCCACGTGATTAAATTGCTTTATTTTAGCATTATGCAATTCTGTTACTCCAACTTAATGCACT
>NW_005187412.1:1226450-1232073 GCF_000239375.1 Pundamilia nyererei | reverse complement strand
ATTTAAGAGGCGCTAAGTTGGTAAATTTCATGTAGATCTTATATGATTTTATTACGTTCACCTTAGAAACATAAATTCATTGTGTTCAAATTACATGTTAGAGTCTTGTAAATGCAATAACCACCAAATTTCACTTTTTTGAGTGTGTGCTCACTACGCAGCACCATGGAGTGACTGACTGGCTGAGAGCGGGTTCACCCTGAGCATATGTGACTGATGTAAAATGGTCTGGAGAATGTGTGTAGATTGTTATGCTGCTTGTAACATCATTCAGCATGCCCAGTTCGGTGGTGGGTTACTGATGATCTAGGGTCATGGTGGAACATACTGACCTCTACACGCTAGACAATTGCAGGATGACTGTCATTAGGTATCGGGATGACCCATGGACACCATTACCAGACCCAGCACTGGTGTAGTGGCTACTGCATCTTCTCTACATCATATATGTTGGCCTAGGTGTTTAGCAAGTAAAAACTCATCTGTTGGGATCCTAAATACCTGAAGCTCACTTAGTGCCAGCTGGGTTTCACCCAAATTCACGCAGATAGCAACTGATCTCAGAGCAGTTTGTCTCACACGCTGGCCTCACAGCTTGCAGACATGTCCATAAAATGGAGGCAGCTACAGTTCTCTATGAGTAAAAGACAAGCGGCGCTTTCAGCGACAATAGCTAACTGGAGCCACTTGACGGCAGTTATGAATAGAATATAAATATCCTTTATTGTTGCTCATTGGGGAAATTCATACAAAGGATGGGTAAGGAGCTTTACAAAAGCCCTTTCTTACATGAGAGGAAAAAGAGCACTTTACTTTGGTATGTTTTTAATTTGTCTATTTTTAGATTTGACATCCACTTTCATGAGTAAATCATATATGTTTTTACTATTTCTTTTCCATATGGGCAGGTAACATGCATATCAACGTATTTTGTTTCTTCTAAAATCAATGTGTCAGTGAATTATTCTAAATGAATTGGCTCATGCTTACTGTCTGCAATCTTCATACTCCCACACTTTTTGTCAACATAAGGACACAAGTTTTTCCTGAAGGGGCGGAATCATGATAGTTTTATATATATTAAAAGAAGCAGCAATAAGGCTGCTATAACCGAAGTAGTATAATTTATTTGTGACACAAGCAGTGTGGGTGAATGTGTTTTAATAAATGTGGTTTCATGTATTAAGCGTTTATAGCTAATAATATCTTTGGATTTTTTTCTGTTCGGTCTTTGTGCTGGTACAGTAAACCTAACTGTGAAAGGGTTATTAATTAAAATATGTTATATCAGAAGGTATAAAGTTTTCATGTTTTCTGTAAATATTTTATATATTTTACATTTCATTTGTTTTTGTTATTACTTTACTTACTTTTCATGAACCCACTGTTTCTGAATGGGGTTTTTTATACATAAAACAAAAAGGTTGACGTGAGTTTTGCAGAGATTTGAATTTATCAAAGAGAATTTCAAAAGTTTAAAAACAAATTTATAAAACAAAAAGTATGTGAAATCTTTTCAGGAATGGTATGAATGTGTCATTGGTGAGTTTATCACTTGTCCACAAAGCAAACCTTGAAAGCAAACTCATATGCCCACTCCTCCAGTCCAGCCCTCCAGTCTTCCCCAGCTGACTCACCTTTCTGTTTATTTTCTCTCTGTCTTTAAGAATGTGTGTGATTAACCAGTTCTCTGCTTGCAGGGGTGGGATCCCCCTGGCTTTCCTGACCTTAGTTCTTTTACACCTGGACTTGATGAGTACACCTGTGTGTCATCAGCTCATCCTGCTTCCCTTACTTAAACTGACAGAAGTTCATCAGAAGATGTCTGATCCTTTTAACTAACACCATTAGTGCAGTTGGCTCCTCCCCAATGTATGTATGCTATGTTTTGGTCCTGGGACTGGCACTTATTTCTCTTTCTGTGTAGGACAACCTGTATGGAGAGAAATATGTCTGAAAAGGGTTACAAATGTTTAAGGTATGATCCACAAGCATAAACTAAGATTTACGAATGTATGCAGTCATTTGTGTGTAACTTTTGAGAGATGTTACTTGGAATTTGAAATTTTTATGCACACAAAGATACAATTATACCATTTGTGAAGCTGAACTTAATAAGTTGTGTATAAATGATGAGTATTTATTCATGTTTTGATGTAAAGATTTGTAAGACAGTTTCACGTGTAGTAAAATTGCTTTGCATTTATGTGTGGATTTAAGCACATGCTTGTGAGACCTCAAACGTTATTAAAAAAAGATGTCAATCTCAGTTTGCTCTTGTGGAGCATACTGTTTGCATTTGTAACGATTTTGAGATGAATGTCTCAAAAACATAGAACATAAACTGTGTTTCTGGGAGAGTTTTGAGAGAGGACTAGTGATGGGATTTCCAGCTCTTTTTAGAGATCCGGCTCTTTCGGTTCGGCTCACTAAAAAGAGCCGGCTCTTTCGGCTCCGAACCGGCTCTTCAGGTTGTTTTGTTGCTTTAATTTATTTATTATTAACAATAATATAAAATTATGCACAAAAGGAATTACTAACGTAAAAAAAAGTGGTTTTATTTATATATGTTTATATATAAATATATGCGGTGGCCCCTAGAGACAAAACACGTACAAACTCCAAAACACATTTCTAGCATGAACTGAACGTCCAAAGCAGAGCTACTAGATCACTTAAATTACACAATTGAAAGCATGTGTGTATTGTTTGTGTATTTATACACAGGCACTCATATATATTCAAATAATTTAAAAAAAAGTTCATTTACCTGTTATTACCACACACCAAATCCGGTCGTTGGTACTTGCTGGCTTGTGTAGCCACAAGATAACAAAGGCTCAACACTGTGCCCAGCATCCTGTAGCACTTCTGTTGTCTTTTGTACGTGTTTTGAGTTTTTATGTGCTTCTGAGTTTTTATATGCTTCTGAGTTTTTACGTGCTTCGGAGTTTGTACGTGTTTTTACGTGTTTTGGAGTTTGTACATGCTTCAGAGTTCGTACGTGATTTGAAGTTTGTATGTGCTTTGTCTCTAGGGGCCACCGTAAATATACTTTTATTTATTCACTCCACATAAAATGTAATAAATAAATCATATAATACAAAAATCAACTATTCACATTTCAAGTTTTAACTATTTAAATTTTCAGCTTTTTCCTTTTACAAATTTAAAGTGAAAAGAACACAAAACACTGCAAACCACAACACAATTAAATATAAATTATAATATGAAAACAAACAGAAGATGCACATTCTCTGTCATATGGACCTGCATGAATAAACTTTCTGAATCCTTTATCATCTGCAACCGAAAATAGTTGTGGATGATTACTATACCTTTCTTATGTTGTTGTCCCTGCCTCTCTTTCTCTCTCTCTGGCTCTGTTCCTGTGCTACTGAGTGTAACTACCGCCCCTCCCCCCCTCTGCCCAGCATAAAGCACAAGGCTCGCGTGTAGAGTGAAGCGGAAAAAAAGTGCGAGAGAGAGGCTGAGAAAAAAAAAAAAAAAAAAAAAAACCACGTGACGGCTCGCGATAAGGAGCCGGCTCGCGTCGTTCACGTCAAACGCGAACGACCCATCACTAGAGAGGACCCATTGTGGAAGGACCATACTTTGGAATTTTGTGTTTGTGGACCTGGACCTGCACTAACTAGAATATTTTTGCCTCAATGTTCTGTTGCACTTTTTTTTTCTAAATAAACTTGTGAACTTTTATTCATTTACACTGAAAAATGTGCTGCAAGTAGCAATCGTGTAAAAGGAATACACCTATTCACTAGGCCATGCTCAAAGGCTACACAAAAATATTCAAAGATAATCTACACCACATCGCGAACCACAGTTAAGACCATGTGTGTGGTGTGCTCATAGAGCAATTTAGCCACATCGATAAAAGTGTGAAAAATACTTGCCACAGTGTACAAAGAGGAAGACAGCCATCTCCGAAAACGTTAGAGCACTTATGCAAGTATGTGATGTCTTGATAAATCGAGCAGATATTTGAAGTTTACACTGCACCATTCTCGCATGAAAATATCTTAAATGTTTATTTTGTGACCCAGAAAGAGTAATATTTCAAACTCCGCCACTCTGTGTTCCTCCGCCCCCTCCTCGTTTGAGTTTTGGACGAAATGGATTCTGGGATATTGCATTTCGTCATTTCGAGCTGATTGGAGACCAAAACAGCCAATGAGATTTTTTTGCATCCAAGTTTGTGATTGGCTGGTTTTGTGGCACAAATATAACGGTGTACAGAAAGAGTTGAGCACGCACGGGCAGAAATGTTGAGAGCGCAAGCAACACATTGCGAGCTAGCGCAAATACAAAAACTGAGCGACAGGGGCTGCTATTGTGTGTGTGTGTGTGTGTGTGTGGATAATAGCAAACACTGAAATACATTTTTTGCACGCAGCACTGAATTTTGTTCACTCAAATTTAGCTTTTCTTCGCTCAAAATAAATTTCTCCTCAAAATACAACACTTGCATCTGCAAATTTTTTTACGTGCGCTCAACTTTTTTTTGCGTGTGCTCAGAATAGTGGCACAAAAATAACGCCATAGTAGATGTTTATACTTTTCATTTCAAATCAGCATCAGAATGACTTATGTCAACAGGCCAGATGAAGCTGAAGTGGCACAGTGACCTCTTTAGAAGGGCCTGGATCCCAAATACCAGCACATAGTGCTGATGCTGCAGAATAGACTTTTTGTCCTGAATTTTTAAACTCTGTCTTAAAAAGAGAACCTTCATTTAACTGACTTATATTAAAATCAAGACCTCTGGTATTTTGAAAAACCATACACAAAAATGACACGATTTGGCTTTTTTTTTTAGCTGTGTCAGTGTTTTGAAACTGAAGATTTTCAGGACAGTTTCAGCCTTACAGAGGTACTCTCTTGTTTGCATTTGAAACAGTACGTGTTGAAGCATTTTTAGTGACACCCTCAGTATTCAGCTTTGACCTACAGTAGTGACCTCTAGGGATGTAATAACTCAAATGCCTCAGATTTGTGGTTTAAGGTCATAGTAAGAGGGAATAGTAAAGGTACAATTTCTTCTGACAGACTCTTAATCTGTCATAGTTATTGCAGTGGCTATTGCATGACAGTTCCTGTTCACTTATCATCTTCTCCACTGACCTTCATGATTCATTTGGCCAGCCAAGTCTTTTACTGGGTAGATAAAATTAATATATGCCCTGCTGTTTATTTAAATTCTGACCATTAAGAAGAGTGTTATAGACAAAATGCATATAATCTATCCGATTGTTAAGTGATTACGTGACGAATCCTACTTCCGGGCCTAAAGTAGTCTGCGTTTAATATGGCTTTTGTGTTGTTAACATGTTTAATGTTATGTATTTTCTTCTATTTAATCTCAAAAAGCTCCTAAAACAGTCAGTGATCACTGTTCACCTCCCTCGGCTTTTATTATCGCTAATCATTTATTTAATCTCAGTTTTTAAAACCTTAGGATGTAACTACAGCCCAGCCCATGCAGCAGTATATGAATGACTAACCTCATATTGTGGATGGATTATCTCAGTTGTTCTCCTGGCTGAAGTTTGGTCCTTTTACAGCATCCTGCCATATCTGCTCGATTTATCAAGACATCACATTT
>NW_005187412.1:1222905-1223957 GCF_000239375.1 Pundamilia nyererei | reverse complement strand
ATACTGTCATGATTCGGCCGTGTGGCAGGCAGGATGAGGATCCAAATTGCAAACTCACAGACACGGGGGATAAACTGAAAATGCAGCTTTATTGCTGACAGATGATAAACAATAACGATGATACAAAAGAAATGCAAAACTACACTAAACTGGGAAAAGCTAAAGTGACACGGGGAGAACCACACACGGCATGAGGGGGAACGCGACGCCGAACAGAGGGAGACGCAGACAGAAATACACAGAGGGTTAACGAGGAAAGTGGGAACACACGGGGAACACAGCTGACACAGATAACCATAACGAGACACTGACGGGAGACGGGCAGAGTCAAACAGGAAGTACAGAGGTTCAGACAAGAGGAGAGAGAGCACGGGGAAAAACACAGACATAACGGGCTGGGGAAACATGGAACAACCACAAAGGGAGACGAGGGCTCATAAATACAGAGAGGGCACACAGGGGGGAGAGAGAGCACGGGGAGAACTTAGACATAACGGGCAGGGGAATCATGGAATAAAACATAAGGAGAGACGAAGGCTCACAGATACACAGAGGGGCACACAGGGGGTGAGAGTCACAAAGGGAAAGCACTCAGGGAACAACACAACAGGGCACCTCAGGAAACAGAGCCTAAACAGGGAACTGAAATACAAAGATACATAAAACTAAGAATACTGGGCCAACATGGCCCAGGACCATGACAGTACCCCCCCCACAAGGGCTGGCTCCCGACAGCCCAAACCCGAGAAACAAAACCAAAACAGAAAACAACCCACCCAGGGCGGGAGGCGGGGGACCAGGACGGAGGGACCAGAACGGGAAACAAAACAAACAACAGAAAACACAGGAGCACATGACCGCAGTCATGTGCTCCTGATACGTAATATCGGATCGGTCCATCTCTAGTCTATATGTCAGGTCGGGTCTTAGACTCCACCTCTCTGTGAACTCCCAGGCCCTCCAAGGCCTATCTCCCCTCACCACACTCCCTGCCGGTGACTGATGCCCTCAGGGGTCGGTGCATTGGTGGTTCTTGGTGTCCGGGGCTGGGC
>NW_005187412.1:1208829-1222000 GCF_000239375.1 Pundamilia nyererei | reverse complement strand
AAAAAAAAAAAAGAAAAGAAAAAAAGATGAAAGACTTTAGACAGTTTTTCAACTCTCAGTAATGCCATAGTGATCGTTTGATATATGAACCTGCAGCGGAGTTTAGGTCCAGTCACGGCTAGTGATGTCAGACTCAACAACCGGATAGCTTTTGGGAGGTATTCAGAAATTTCCATATAATACAAGAAAACCCACTACAGTTATGTAGTGCACTTTCAACCGGTGTTAAAGGCCAGAACAAACTGAACGAGTTACAATTAAGAGTATCTGTAAATGATTAATTGATTGTAATTTGTGTGTCACTTAGGCGCACAGTCAGTCTGTGGGAGCCACGATTGTTTATTTCACTCAGTAACTTGTAAATCAATTTATAACTTTTATGTTATGTATTTTTCTAGATGTTTGGTTGTTGGTTGTCTCTCTCCATTAAAATCGAATTGCCATAAAAATGTGAGACTCTTCATTTGTTTCTAAGTGAACAAAAATACAAATTCAGCAGGGGGTCAAATTATTATTTTCCTCGCTGCTCAAAAAAAAATTTAAGGATGACTTTTTTATCAGAGTTTGGGGGTTGTTTCAGTTTAGCTGCTTTGGTGTTAATGAAATAAACAACAGGTAAACCAGGGGCAACAACGAGACAACCCCCAAAACAGAAATGGTTCTACAGATGGAGGTCGCTGACAGTTTTCCTCTCCTTGTCTTTTTTTACTGTATTTCCCTAGTTTTGCATTTGGCTAGAATCAGTGACTTAATTGTTGCATGATGATATTTGTAGACCCTACAGAGGTTGCAGAAGTGGTCAAAGTCCTTCAGGATGGCGAATCAATATGTGCCATTGCCAGAAGGTTTGCTCTGTCTTCCAGCACAGTCAGAAGAGCATCGAGATTTCCAGGAGTCAGGCAGTTGCTCTAGGAGTTGGACAGAGGTGTTAAAGATCGTTAACCCATAAGCAGAACTAGTATCTGCTCTTTTGTGCAAAGAATTACAGGACTGCACTGCCACAGCCCAAAATGACACTAGCATGAATGTCTCCAAACAATCAGAAACAGACTTCATGAGCATGGGCTGAGGGTCTCCAGTGGGCCCCATGCTAAATACCCACCACCATGGAGTCCTATTGGCATTTGCCTTACAACACCAGAATTAGTATGTCCACCAATGGCACTTTCACAGATGAGAGCAGGTTCACCTTTAGCACCTTTGACAGATATGAAATGTTCTGGACAAGCTGTGGAGAATGATATACTGGATGATATGATATGTAGCATCATTCAGCATGACCTGTTCAGTGGTCTGGGAAGGCATATCCTTGAACGTACGCACCTCTACCTAATGACTGATAGCTAATAGCACAAACCTGCCATTTGGTATCGGGATGAAATCTTTGGAAACTTTATCCAGTCCATACCAGTATAGAGAGACAGCATGATGTTTTCTTCAAACATGTGCTGGTGTGCTCAGTGTAGCAGTGAGGGCAGAATAAAACAAATTCAACAAATGTTCAGCTATGAATTAATTAAGCTTTTCTTGCAAACAACCAACAATGGTTATGTTTTGTACAATAAGCTTAAAAAATGTTTTAAACTTTTGAAATTATCTTTGATAAATTCAAATCTCTCATGTCAACCTAATGTTATGAAAATAAAGTATTTAGTACAAGTAGCTAAAGTGGGGGTGGGGAAAAAATCTGTCCTGCAGATGTGTTCTTGATCCAACACAGCTGATTTAAACGGCAAATTACCTCCTCAACATGTCTTGAAGTTCTCCAGAGGCCTGGTAATGAACTCTTCATTTAATTCAGATGTGTTGACCTAGGGTGATATCTAAAACCTGAAGGACAATGGCCCTTGAGGCCCCGAGTTCCCTACCCCTGATCTAAAGCATGAGTAGAGGGGAGACCTATCTTGCCAAACAAGGCTGCTTGGGATCCAAAGCTTTGGAGTACTGTCCTTCATTTCACTACAATTGACAGAGAAATGTGATACTTTTACATTTCCACAGCAACCAGTTTTAGATCTTGGTCTCCAGCAGAGCTCTCTTTTTTTAAATGAGCCATCCAGGAATCTCTGCTAACTCACGAGGTTCATAAGGCCACAGGGTCTTTTAGATTGTTTAAAATTCAGAATAGATATTCCCATGCTATTTACATAAAAAAGAAATTTATTTAAGTGTTTCAGAAAACTGAGCTTGATTTCTGCTCTTATTATACTAAAAGCTACCTCTAACAATATATAGATGCTGCTGCTTATGCCTACTGTATGCGTATGGAGAGTTCTCTTCGTCTGTCTGATGTGCATGCTCTCTCTGTGACTGATTCCCTGCTGAACATTCATTCAGTTCCACTTTGTGCACAGAGACTTCCCTGTCTGAAAAATATTCTCAAAGCCATATAAAAAGCAAATGCGATTGGGAACCTTTTTTCTTGGTTGTGGCGTGACACTAATTTAGTTCGCCTCACACTTCCAAGGCAATTAGCTTTGAAGCTTCTCAGAAACTATTCTTGCACCAGTCGATAGCTAGCATGGCAAGTAAGAATTTAAGCAGGTCCATTGGGCGACAACTGATAAATATATCAAATGAGGTTACACTGAAAAAGAGAAACCTAAAAGAATAAAGAAAATATAATTACTTCACCAATTTCACTGGTTGCCCGGCCCTTCATTACTGGCCAGAGGTATGAAAATTTATATCTGACTGGCTTTGACTTGATGAGCACAACAAACTGCAAGTTTTTTTGTGAGGAAACTTTGATGATTAAACCATGTAATGATACGTTCACTGAAGCACATTTTGTGTAAAGGAACAGCCTATGCAGGCATTTAGGACACCAGAAAAATTGAATATACATACATTTAACTTACCGTATACTGTTAATTGAATGTTCATTCTCTATGCGATTTGTAAATGAACTCAGACATGTTCATGTTTCAACGCATGATGAGACTCATGTGGTTGTTTGATGATTTTTTTTATTAGGTGATTGATAATTGATAAATTATAACAAAATATCTTCTCAGAGTTTTTACAAACCTGATTTATTGATCATTGTAAGCTTATAGGTGTATACTGCAATCTTGTCACTTAAAAACAAGTCGAATGGCCACAACTTCATTATTTTACCTGTTATGGAACTTGAAACTTGACACTGATACCCAAGACGGTGAAAAAAAGGTTTTTGTTTTCCATGTTGCTCGGATCTAATTCGAACCAATTACACATCACCACTTCTTAATGTGGTGTTAAAAGGGTATGATCATTTCATGTTATTTTTTCGCTTAGAGCATTGCAAGAAGCTGTTAAGGGCTCAATATCTTGAAAATGAGTGTGGATTGTGTTTTAGAAAGGTTATTAACTTTTAGATATGAATTAAGCAGTGTGAAAATATGCCACCTAATTTTACAGTGGCGCTAGTAGTAAGCACATTCTGTTGTTATCATGCATTCACCACTTACGCTGTTTTTCCCACTCCAGTGACAAAAAATCAAGATATATTTACAGTAAAATGCAGACTGAGTTTCCTCGTTTACGGATGCCCCATAAATATGTTGTTGTAACATTGATCCAAAAAGGGATAAAAATGAAGTTTACATCTCTGTAACAGCAACTTGCATGCTCCCAAACACATCTGCAAAGGGTTAAAGTAGCGAAAGTCCGCGGTGATCTGAAAATGATGTGTCGGGAGTTGTGCCGTTCTCAGCGGCTCCAGTGACTCTCAAGCTCTCGGCTACTTATCGAACTGGTGGGTAGCAGACGTCTCCGAAAACGTCGGAGCACTTGCAAATATGCAATATCTTGATAAGCCGAGCAGATATTTGAAGTTTACACACCCACATTCTCGCCTGAAAATTAGTTAAAACTTTATTTTCTGACCCAGAAAGAGTAATAAGAGTAATATTAAAAACTTAGTAGCGGCCGCCATTGTTGAAAACTGGAATTGGCTGGGCCGTGCTATGAATTCTGGGATATGGTGGGCCACGAAGGGCACACCCGACCCAGCCTTCAAATTCGGGGAAAAGGAGGACGCATTTGTCGGCCGCATTCGGAGGAGTCTACGAATTTGGACAGCCTCCGTCGCGTCTCTGTGACGCGTCGCTGCATCCTCCTGAGGCCTACAAATGCGACCTCAGGAGGATGCAGCCCATGAATTTGGACACGACCATGGTGTGTTATGTGGCTAGCTACAAAGCTACAGTTAGGATAATATAAACACATTAGCACAGTGAAGCTGGAGGATAAACGCTAACTTTTTTCCCCTCAATAAAAGTTCATGTGAGGGCCCTGATGGGCAGATCCAAATGCAATCGCATGGCAGGAAAAAGATGCTGAAATCTCCAGCACAAGGTAAGTCATTAATATAGTGCTGCATGGTTTGGATGACTTTCTATGAAAAATTCCTGATTCTCAGCTCCATGTACCCATTCAAAGATTTGTAAGTCTCAGAGTGATTCTTTTCTAACCTGTTCAAATATTTGTTGTCTGGCAAACAGTGAGGCAACGGGCTGTAGTTACATCGCAAGGTTTTACAAACTGAGCTTTAAAACATGCTGATGAATAGTGATGATAAAAACCCAGAGAGGCTCATTGACTATTCTTAGGGGGTTGTTCAGATTAGAGCAGGATATAAAGCATTAAAACACGTAAAAAAGACAGCGAGTCAAAAAGACAAAAGAGTCCTTCAGTTGATTCGTCACTCATCACATCAAGTTTTAAGACACCAAGGTGGCAATAACAAATGCTGAGTTTAAGTCTTCACAGCAGGACTTGACTAACTGATTGGTGATAGTATGGTGCTTTCAGCCATTGTTTATTTGTAGTCTTTGGTCAAAGCTACATGAGCTACCTGCCATGCCGTCATGTGACTGACTTTCATCCCCATTCTGATGCTCAAGATGACATGCTGAAATTAAAATTGGCGGTGTAATGGTGTATGTCCATTCCTTCAGGACCACAATACACTCATCTGATGGTTGCTTCCAGCAGAAAAAGGCTCCATGTAACAAGCACAGATCAAACTGGTTGCTTGAACATGTGAGTGAGTGCACTGTCACTAGATCTCAATCTAATAGAGCACCCTTTGGAATATGGTGGAGCTGGAGAGTCACATCAAGGATATCCAGCAAAAAATGTACCAGGTTTGATGCAAAAAAAATCCAGAAAGAGACCTGTTCTTTACTGTTACTAAACATAGTGAAGCTGAAAACCAAAGAAAAGTTACTGAAAGAAATTACTGGGAGTTTTTTTTTTCATGTTCTTTGGATGTTTAAGCCGTCTTCATTTCCATGGCAACTCACTTCCAGAAATTTAACCTTCCTAGATTGCTTCCCTCAGGATTTGATGCACAGTGACCCTGACATTAATGCTTTAAGGAAGCATTATGTGTATGGTAAGGACACAACATGCAAACTAAAGCAACAGGCAGAGGGATTATTACTCAAGAATCAGTCGTATCAAGGCTGTTTTGACACCTTTTTAAGGTAAAATATTTTAAGCAGAAAATGGGACCTGATAACAGGAAGAATCTCGCTGTGTTCAAAGAAATAAAAAAAATTAGGAAAAACTAAATTGTACCTCATGAATGCACTGTGCTCTCAAAATAAAGGGGCTGGCTTGCTTTTTTTACACTAAATTATTAAGGAAAAATGACCCAAGTGGGAATACATTTACAGCACACACATAGCTGCTGAGGCGATTATCCTGCACACAAATTAAGCATACACGTACTTAAAACATTTATTGCAGTAGCTGTATACCTGTAGAGTAGTAACAAGGATTAACTGTTCAGTATCTGTGTTGTCAAACACCCTCACAACTGACAAACATACTGCGATAAGCAAATCACTCCATCCCACTTAACTTCATTATATTGTGACATAAATATGAAAGTGCTTTACAAACTGAATCTCTCCTTAATGCACAAATCAACGCTATTCCAACAAAGTAAAATGACACAAAAATGATCAAGTTAATTTTAAAAGCTATATCTTTTAGCATGCTTTTTCCATTGTGTAATTTGCCCTCCATGCTGTGGAATAAAACAAACCTTTTCAGACAGTGGAATGACAGAAAATGGTCTCTCATGGTTAACCCATTATCTGCACATGCCTTTGTGTTTTTCTTCAGTATCATCTACTTGATTTTGTACTTTAACATGTGTGTGATTATGTCTCTAAATTTGGCAAACATTCAATGCGTAAGGCATTTGATTATCATACAGAATATTCTTTGTAGCCAACATGTTGTCATTGAAATAAGCACAATTCAGTATTTGAAGAAACATCATGAAGGCACAGTGATTAAAGTGTGATCTTAACCTGTGTTTTCTTATGTATGGAAAATAATAGCTTGTGTGGAAATAATACAGATATATACATATGCCAGGAAACTGCAGATACTACTGAGGGATTTTTCTCAGTCAAATCACAATTTGAATAAAATCTATACAGTAATAAGATCAACATTAGATAAAACATTTAGCCATTTACAAATATATTGCTATTTAATTTGTACTGAACACCTTCAAAACTGGTTTATGGAGAGCTTTCAGAACTTTTCATTTTTATAATGCACATATTGAGCACTGACATCCTTCATACAAAACATTTTGCTTTTTTGTTTTTTGTTTGTTTGTGTTTTTCTTTTGTTTTTTATAGAAAAAAAGATTTGGTTGTGGTTTTGCATTACTTGAAGAAAATTATTAAGAAATATGGGCAACACTGGGTATATTACGAGATGGAAAATTTGCTTAAATCAACAGTATTTTTTCCAAGAAATACATAAATGTCTTGTTGTTGTACATTTTCCCTTATTATAGAGCTCAGTCCAGCTAAAATCCCAAATTCTGATGACAAGGCATTATAATGATAACGGCCAAAAACTGTCCTATTCACTTTGGATATTACAGATACATGATAGTGGTTAATAAGTCTTATTTACAAACACAGAGACAATGACAGAATAAACAAGTGTTCACAAACAGTGTTAGAACAACACTTTCTGAAGTGTAATTCCATTTTCTTTGATTGTGTCGATTAAATATAGTCCTGAACAACTCAATAACAACCACACCACAAATATTTGTATATATTGGTCAGCCATGGTAGTTTTTTTTTTCCTTTCTTCTAATTTCTTTTAATTTATGCACGTCCCCGTGGCACTTGTCCAATTCACACTCAACAAAAAAACCTTGCTGAATGTTAAAGAAATCCATAGAGGATCACACACACAGTTTCCTCTAGAGCCATGGTAACACAGCATAAGCACTATTTTGTGACCACCATAGTAAATGTGGCTCTTACACTGCAGAAGCATCAACTTAAGCGCGAAGAACAGAAATAAGAGAGAAAAAATAAAATGGGGAGGAGCTCCGATGATTGCTCCGCCTGTTCACTGTGTCCAGATGTAAGGACATCTAACAGCACAGAAGGAAAGTCCCTCTTATAGCTGCTGGTCCTTTGGGCTGTCTGGGCAAGAGGCTGGCTGGCAGGACTTGAGACTCACCAGTGGAATATCAGCCATGCCACTGCTGGTGAAGTGTCCCTCCCCACTTCCAAACTGCTTTCTGTCACCAAAATGCTCTGACCGCCCACTCTCATTTTTCCAGGTTCTGCTCAGAGTATGTCCATTGAGCAGTTTGTCCTTGGGACCCCACTCCCTCTGAGACCCGAAGCTGGTTACAGGTGACTTGGGCTGTTGGTATGTTCCCAGTGTTGGCGGCATCCAGCAGTTGTCTGAATGTCCCAGGACAAGGCACTCCTGTGTACACATCTCTGTAGCTTCCACTAGACCGCGTGGTCCAAGGGGGCCATCTAAAACAGAAGAACCAGAAAGAGAGTTGTTATATATTTTGCTGTTCTCGCTGAACGTAAGGTTCTCCACTCCAGAATAACCCAGAATATGAGAGGGGGAACTTCGCATACTTTAGTGATTCAGAAAACAAGCTAGGAATGTAACAGAGAAGGAGATTTGCTTTAGGGAACTGGGAGACATGGTAGTGCTATAGATCTTAGGAAAGCCACCGTCTGGCAGATTTAAAATTGTTTCTAATAGTCTTTATTATTTATTTGTTAATCTAAACAGGTTTTTAAACACGTCAGCCAACGGTTATGTTATAAGCTATTCAAAGGCATAGAAGTTCACTAATTCCTTATTGTAAATCATGTTGCTGTCTCCACTATAAATGATTTTCTGGAAATTAGCCTACCTCACTTCACCTAAACCGGGAGGTGGGGGGAAGAAAGTTGAAGGACAATTTGCATCACAACAAATCATCTTTCCTTGCCAGCTCTCTGCCACCATCTGGCTACTCCTTGGCTGAACATACATCACCATCAAACAGTAAATATTTCAGGTGGTATTTGTTGAAATCTCATTTGATAGAAAACATGCATAATGCATGAAATGTAATGGAATTCTCCCATTTGAATAAATCTCCTTCTTTGAATCAGTTTTATTTTCTTAAAATGAAAAACAAAGCAGTCATGTTTGTGTTTGTATAGTATAGCATTAGTGGGTAATTAATTCATATGGGTTTTTTTCTGTTTTACCTAAAAGAGAAAATTATACCTATTTGTCCTAATTTGTCCCTTTGCTTCACAAACTGCTAATCGGCTGGTGCATCAGCTAAAAGGGGTTGCTTTTTGTTTTTTGCAAACCTGGGCATGAAAACTGTTTTTTCTCCTTCTTCATTTACATATATAAAATTTCAGATTAGTTATGTTACAAAGATATACCAGAAAATGGTATAGAGTGGTAAAACTTTTTTGCTAATTAAAGTTTAACTTAATATTCAAATGCCAGCATCAGTGAATGGTCAAAGCCTTGCTGCAATGTTTACAGTGTGCTAGGTCTACTGAGAATCCATAACAAACACTTTTGGCTTAGAATAACATCATCACCTAACTGTTTTAGTCTGCTGACCTTTAAGGTCTGCATAACCTTTATCCTGTACCAATGTGATCAGAAAATTCAGCCGTAAACATTTCAAGGTCAGTTAAACATTTTGCATTGAAAGCAACCTTGCTGTACTTTACTTCTGGGATTAATTTTGAAAAACACTGGAAATGTCTAAGAACCAAACTCACTACATCGGGCAGCTACTTTTATATTGAAACTGTTTTTGCGAGCTCTGTCAAAGACTTCTAGATGGATCAATATAATAACAATACAATAATTAGTAAATGTTAATGCTAAAATGCAATTGTGTGTATGTTTAGCACTGACTTTTAAGGGATTTTGATACATAAAACACCCACTTCATATAAAATATTGAGTCTGTAGTTCAAATTGCGATTTCATATTTTCAAAATTGATGTTGAGTTAACTGTAATCTAACATGATTGTCTTGGATTATGCAACACAGCATACAAATTGACATTTACATTTTTTATATTTGGAGATTCACATATTGTTTGTTTCTGACAGTCACTGCTTGGCCTATAAACCTTTTTATAAAGCTCATCTTGGGCAAAAATAAAACTGTTTTGCATGAGGAGAGCAATTTTTTCCTATTGCTATAATTATTCATGTCTTCTGATCCAAATGGGAACATTTTCTCATACTCCACTAAGCCTCACTTCTTTAATACTGCTTTCTGACTTTTACAGCACATACTGGAAAATGATGTGAAGAAAGCAGAAGCAGGAGTCAGTCACTCTTCTGTGTGAATGTAGAGTCCATCACAATAACAGGCACCCATAATTGGCATATGAGGAGTATAACCAAGATACACATTATCATAGTTGCATGAAGAACCACAGAGAGCAATAATACATGGTACCCAGGAGACGGCAAGATGAATTCCTCAAATGAAATTGTAGATGAGTGAGTAGATATCTGGGGAACTCTTAAGGAAGAGAGATGGTAAGAAGGAACATATACAGTACATGGTGTGCAGTTGAGAACAAATGAACAAGAAAGAAGGCTCCCATTTGTATCTACTTTTTTTTAATAAGATAATAATGACGACATTAAAATCATTATGTCTCTGATGGCATTTCTTCTAACTTTGCAATCACTGGACACTTGAGAAATAATAATGTAATAACACAAGGTTGTAAATTAGACTATATACATATGATGAATTTGGACTTTGTGTATTGATTACAGCAGGATCAAATGACTGTAATGTCTATGTTTCCTATTTAATTTTGATTCCTTTTTTAACAAAGCAGAGCCAGTCATTAATCAAGAACACTTTGTGCTTTGCTTTTCCCCTGGTGTAATAAACATGACCATTTGCATGCAGATTGGTACAATCAGTGGCCCCAGTGGGCAGCAGAGGATAATTTGAATCAGCCATTTTCACCGTTAATCTCTGTATACCTGCTGTTTGAGAAAATGCAGAGACAAAGCCTGATTGAAAAGACCACTTGAGGTATAGAGCTGATAGGTTACAAAATCTATTCATATACAAGAGTCTTATAATGCCAGCCTATAATTCCCATACAGGGAAAGCAAATGAGTAGGGAAGTCAAAATAAATTGGATACCTAAATATAAAGGATAAAAGATTGAAATGTCCACACTCCACTGTACCCCAAGAGATGCTATGGAAAATACAGTAACATGACCATACATTGCAAAATAAATCAATCCAATAAAACATATGACAGGATTATCAGAACACTGTCCCTTCAGGTTTTTAGTCTTTTTTTTAAACATTTATCTGAGGCACTGTTAGTAAAGCAACATATTTAAACTTCAGCAACAACTCCAGGATATCACTTCGCTATTACCAGCTTAATAAAAGTTCTGTGGTATATCACTCTCCAGGAGCCCGACTCCACACTTCCAAAAATGAAAGAAATGGAGAGTATTTAAAACTCAGACTCAGCAGACCAATTTCAAACAAAACCAAAACACCAGCAATCCTTCTTTACTGGCTCCCCATTGATGCACGCATGCGAACGGAGGCCTGTTCTTAAGTGTGCAGAAATATGTGAGTCTGTTTAATTGAAAGTACACTGTAAGAGCAGGGATTTTATCCCATTAGTCCACGTTGCCCTGGAGAAGACTTTTTGACACTGCAAGAGAATGCCTCCTCTTAGAGTGGGTGAAACCCATTTATTAAGAACAAAACCCTCATTTTAACCAGCATTATTATTTTTCTTTATATTTTTTTAATACTTTTTGTCATGTCCTTTTTTTTTGCTGGACTAGTCACAGTTTCCATATCCATAATCAATATGCACACGTAGTTAATTATGCATTTTTTAAAATAATTTCTTTTCCTTTCATTGCTCTTTATTTTAATCTTACCTGTTGATCGGGCTCAATTACCGAACTGGATAACACTGACTACCAGCACTTATTAGCTGCTAACTTTTCCTGGTTATCTTGTTCCGAAGAAAAGCTTCCCTTTTTGCCTCATTACCTTCTGACTTCCCAACTCTGTTCTCAGAGTTACATCTCATGTCATGTATTACAATTCGGAGTGGGCTGGTGATGGACCATATAATTCATGAAACCCAGTTTCCTATTTGGATTGTAATTTATTTAAACATTCTTGCATAATAACATGGCTGCACATGCCAAACGTGTAATAAAAAACCTGTCACTGGTGAATGGGAATACTCCAGAGGATGTCAAATAACATCTTGTTACTCCTACTGAATCCTGAAGAGCGCTGGATGGACGAAAAGCACCAACAAACCATAACGTCACAACATCAACAGACCGAGTATGATTCCTTTTGTGACTTGCGAAGTAATTGTAGAGAAAATACACCTCAGTGTCTCATTTGTACCTTAGCTAAAGTTTTGATATAAACATAGCTTTCCTAAGTCACAGAGTTCTTTTAATATACTGATGTTATGAACAAACAGATAGAGAAACAGAATTGTTTTCCGAATCTCCTGCCTAACATTATTGCGTTTTTGTTCATGTTTTTTTTTTTAAATACAGACAAAACGTGTCATTTGGAAACAAAACCAAAATACCCTAAGCTTTTTTAAGCTTTTTAATTCAGCTGATTTCACAAGCACATGGCTCTACTGCATAAATAAGGAGTATAGAGTATATGTAAATTAATGTTCCTTTCATTCATACAAAATTGTTTTCACATTATTTATTTCTACTTTATCTCTGCATAGTGTGTTGCTCATGGTTACTGTGCTCAGGAAGTCAAATTCCTCCCTGTGCTTGCACACACACACACACACACACACACACACACACACACACACACACACACACACACACACACACACACACACACACACAAACGCACAAAGAAGCAAATAGCCGGTGGCTTGTGTTTGGTGCAGAGCCCCTGAGTACTTTAAATAACATTGAGGCACAGGTGTTGAGGAATGCAAGGGATTCAGAACTGTGTCAGATGGTGCTGACTTTTGCTTACAGCGCTGTGCAAATGTTGCAGATGTCCACAAAGACAGATACCTTAAAGACAAAGAAACCATTAGATTGCCTCCTGATACGATGTCATTAGGCTGTGCTAAGGGCTGGTGTGCTTAATTCTGCGGAAGCTGTGGAATAAATGTGAGGTACAAGAAATAGCTGTTTAACGATGGACACTTTGACCAAAAAAGTATTTACATGCCTCTCTTTCTCTCCTCCCACTCAGCATCAAAAGATCACAGAGGTTACAGAGGAGGAGAGAATCATCCTTATTTTTGACCAGAGGTTGTTTGCAACTATAAGGGAGTCTTGTTTTAGTCTTCTGGCTATTACTAATGAGATAACATTTGGCTAATTAATTGGATGCACACTATCAGTGCTGATGTGCCAGTCCCACACCAACAACTCACAGCCTTGAGAATGGCAAGGGGGAACGGGTGGAGAGGGAATGAGAGTGATTGAGTGTGGGGGATTTAGTGTCCACAGGGCTTGTTTATTTATCCATGCTGTTAAGCATGCCCAGATGTTGTTATTTAGGGATGAATGAGGCTTTGTTTTAGTCCAGCACGGAGGCTAAAAGTTCCATAGTGCTGTTTTTCCACTACCACTCAAAAACCCTCAAGATATGTCAGAGAGATTTATTCTGTATGCTTCTGGTGTAAGTTTTTTCTTTGTGACCCTTTTATCTTCTACTACTAAGAATATATACGCATGCCACCTTTCCATCACTGTGCACACTAAGGCATGTAATGGCACACAATGTTATAAACATAACCAATACATAAAGGTCTGTCTTGTAGTAAAAGTACATATATATA
>NW_005187412.1:1200644-1208809 GCF_000239375.1 Pundamilia nyererei | reverse complement strand
TATATATATATATATATATATTGTAAATAGCCTGGGGAAATGTGTGAGTCTTATAGTGGTTGGTAACCAACGAGGCATAGAATCACAGCTTCATACTGCTATGCAGCAAATTTGAAAACAGGCCCTGTGATCTACAGTAAAGGCTATCTAGGGTTGGATAGATATAATAGTGAGTGGAGCAGAACAGAGCAAAACACTGGATGCATTCTCCTGAGAATACCAGTCTGGCTGATGGATCCTTTCTAGTGCTCCCTTTGAGGCCAGCAAGAAGCTTCTCATGAGAGGAGATGAAGCGCAGGATGGAGTCAAAATAGAAAAAAAAGACAAAGTTTGAGAATGGAAGTGAAGGGTGGTCAGATAAAAAAATTGAAGGGGAGCGAAGAAAAATAAAAGGGAAGTGAAGGTGAGCAATAGTAAGAAAAAAAAACACAAAGCCTGTCAAAAAATGACTATCATTTACATAATTTTCCATGATCAGTGGTAAATATTATTATCTTAGACCTCACTTAAAGCTATTCTCAGATCAATTTGTAATTCAAATTTTCAGTTAAAGCTACTCTCTCTCTCTCGACCAGACTTTTTTAATGTCAGCTGTACAGTATGGTGTGTGAAGAAGTATGTGTGCAACTGAACTTTGTGTGTTTCTTGGAAAAGAACCTCGAGAAATGTAATTAGCATTTTCCCTCCTTTTTCACTTTTCAAAGAATAAGTCTCTTAACCTCCTATTTGCTCCTGTTCATTCTTCCAACATGTGCCCTGGACTACGGTTTGCCTGATTAGTAAGATTAATGATGATTTGGAAGCACACTAAAGTGGTAATTCTACAGTAGCATGGCTTGTTGCTTAAATGGCCTAGAGTGCTTTAAAACAGCATGTGGTCTGATAGCTCGCATTACCAAGTAACATAAATTACAAATTACAAGTTTCCTTCAACAAATCAACACGTGAGAGCATTTGGTGAGCATTTTCATTATTCACCTCTGTTAAAAACTCAATTAAACTCCTTGGCATGATATAAAGGTTTAAATCTGGAGCTACTAAGCCTTAGTGAAAAAGAGTTATCTTAGAAAAAGTTATTTCAGCTTCTTTCGACTTTCCAGCATTCTGCTTTAACTGCTAAGCCTTACAATAACTAATTCTGTAATCACATACCATATTTGTTATTCCTCTTTTTGCTCTTACATTTTCTACATGACTCTCTAAAAGTGATACAACAGATACTATTAAAATCATCTGGGCTCTCACACTTGGAAAACAAGTTTAAAGTTACTGGAATAATAGCACAGGGACAATACAGATGTTGAGCTTTTTTTGTCCATCTACTGTACACCACAAATTTCTGGGTCGTGCCACCTACAACCACTCTTAGCTGAAACTGCTTTTCACAGTGCAGCACTTGTGAGAAGAGAATTGGATTGTAGAAACATGAAGAGCTTTGGCAGTGTGGGAAAGCAAAATAAATTACCTCAAAATCTGAAATACATTTGGGGGCAGCACGGTGGTGCGGTTAGCGCTGTTGCCTTACAGCAAGAAGGCCCTGAGTTCGACTCCACCAACTAGCCGGGATCTTTCTGTGTGAAGTTTGCATGTTCTCCCACGTGTCTCCTCCCACAGTCTGAAGACGTGGTTAATTGGTGATTGTGATTGTAAATGGTTGTCTGCCCTGTGTGTCTCACCCTATGACAGCTCTGCGAGGCACATCGCAACCCTAAATTGGATAAGCAAAAAAGGATGATCGAATGGCTGAAAGACAAATGACCTTCTGAGACCAGAGTCTCCATTCAAGATTTCCAAAAAATCGGCACCGGCACCAGATATAGACAACTGACAAACTTGCCTCTACTGATTTTTTGGAAATAAATATATTCCTGGAATAAGTAACTGAGAATGTGAGTAAGCACAGTGAAAATATGCTGAAGCTGCATTTGAAGACGTGGTGAGATTTCCATATTAAAAACAAACTGTGCTGTGCTGATAACATAGAGAGTTGGGGAGAAGAAGGGCAGATTAGACTGTTGTTGTTGAGCTCTGACTCTTAAGTGCATGCAGCAGACCATATGCACAGTATCAGCTCGGGGAAGCAACACTGTTCTTTGTGACGACGAAGAAGAAAAGGTACCGACAAGGAATTAATAAACTGGTGAAAAACCGCTGTTTGGCCTGGAGGCAACAGTAAAAAGGGATGATGAGGACTGAACTAAATTTCACTGTAGAAAACACCTTGCATCCTATTTATAGTGAGATCCAAAACACCTCAGCATCTGCACTTTTGTCACTGTTAGACTGTACATCGCACTATGACCCAGGGTAAGGATGAGTACTAGGTTTGGGACCAAATACAACTATAGTGCAAGTTAAAGAAAGATTTTAGGAAGGATCTCTACATTACACTGCAGAAAGCGACTCTTTTCTACACGGGAAAATTCAAAATATTTTTAGACTTCTGTTGTAATGTTGCATGCAGATTCTTTGCATGACACATTACATAGTTACTTGTGTAATGTAACTATGAGGTTAATTTATTCACTTCACTCACTTTTTCATGGTCAGATGACATAAATGTTCAAGAGTTAAGACTCGATGACAGTAATTTAAGTTTTGAGTTCAGTTGGAGAAAATTGCTTGACATCCAATTTAGGATTTCACACCATTATTAATCAATCTCAGCATATCTGGATAGGATCATTTAATGGGCAAATATATCTTTGTGTCATCAGCATAAAAAGGAGACATCAGCATTTTGAGATAAAAAGGTCACTTAGAAACTGGCCTATGATTTTAAAGGAAAGAGGGATCTAGCCCAAGTCTTCGGGAACAAACTACTTAACAAGGAAATATTAAAAATACCAAGAAGACTGAGCTCAATAGTATATATTACTTCAAGTAAAAAGAAGGCAGTATATATCAAAGGAAAGCACTCTCATGTGTGACAGCACTTCTAAAAGTACAGACAAAGTAAATAAATAGTAGTAAATAAAACTGGTTTGAACAGTACACTTGTAATCAAAGACACAGTAGTAAGTTGGGTGTAATCAAATACTAAGTGACTTCATTTTATCAGTAAAATAGGATTTAAAAAAGGAAAGAAAAGAACATTTCATGATGAGCAAAAGTGAAAGATGGGGATGGATTTATCAGTTTATCAAAATTCTTAAATAAAAGTATGACATAGTCTTAACAGGTGAAATGATATTCAATGAGGACACGCTGACTGTGTTGAAGGGATCAGCCAGGTTGTTTATGTGGGAATATTCAGACACGCGAGCCTTGGCTGTCAAATAGGGCACAGAATATTGAGACACTTTGATCACTGGCAGTGTTAATAGAGGATGATTCAGTTTGTGGTCAAAAGCAGCCATCCATCCATCCATCCATCTTCATCCGCTTTATCCGAGGTCGGGTCGCGGGGGCAGCAGCCTAAGCAGAGAGGCCCAGACCTCCCTCTCCCCAGCCACCTCCTCCAGCTTATCCGGGGGAACACCAAGGCGTTCCCAGGCCAGCCGAGAGATATAATCTCTCCAGCGTGTCCTGGGTCTGCCCCGGGGCCTCCTCCCGGTGGGATATGCCCGGAACACCTCACCCAGGAGGCACTGGGACACTCGGCTGCGAACCGTTCCAGTGCAAGCTGGAGGCCATCACCCGATGAAGCCAACAGAACCACATCATCTGCAAAAAGCAGAGATGAGATTCTGAGGGCACCAAAGCGAAAGCCCTTCGCCACTTGGCTGCGCCTAGAAATCCAGTCCATAAAAATTATGAACAGAACCGGTGACAAAGGGCAGCCCTGGCGGAGCCCATCACCCACCGGGAACGAGTCCGACTTGTTGCCGGTAATGCAAACCAAGCTCTTGCAACGGTTGTATAGGGATCGAATGGCCCGTAGCAATGGGCCAGACACCCCATACTCCCGCAACACCTCCCACAGGACACTCCGAGGGACACAGTCGAAGGCCTTCTCCAAGTCCACAAAACACATGTAGACTGGTTGGGCAAACTCCCATGCAATATCCTTGAGAGGATAAAGAGCTGGTCCAGTGTTCCGCGACCAGGACGAAAACCGCATTGTTCCTCCTGTATCCAAGGTTCGACTAGCGGACGAACTCTCCTTTCAAGCACCCTGGCATAGACTTTCCCAGGGAGGCTGAGGAGTGTGATCCCCCTGTAGTTGGAACACACCCTCCGGTCTCCCTTCTTAAAGATGGGGATCACCACCTCGGTCTGCCAGTCCACAGGTACTGCCCCTGATCTCCACGCAACATTGTAGATGCGTGTCAACCAGGACAGTCTTACAACGTCCAGAGCCTTCAGGAACTCGGGGCAGACCTCATCAACACCAGGGGCTTTGCCACCAAGGAGTTGTTTAACTGCCTCAGTGACCTTGCCCCCGGAAATTGGCGGGTCATTCCCCTCACCCCCAGACTCTGCTTCCTCCTCGGAAGATTTGTCAGTGGGATTAACGAGGTCCTCGAAGTATTCCATCCACCGCCCGACAATTTTCTCAGTCGACGTCAGCAGCGCTCTGCCAGCACTATACACAGTGCACCTAGAGCACCGCTTTCCCCTCCTGAGACGCCTGACGGTTTGCCAGAATCTCTTCGAGGCAGTCCGAAAGTCTTTTTCCATGGCCTCTCCGAACTCCTCCCACACCCGAGTTTTTGCTTCAGCCACTGCCCGAGCTGTATTCCGCTTGGCCTGTCGATACCTGTCGGCTGCCTCCGGAGTTCATACATGTTTACAAAAATTTAGTTGGTATAAGTGCAATAATAAACATTTATCTTTCATAAGGTTAAACAAAAGTAACATTAATGTAGATGGAAAATTTAAAAAAGGAGAAAAAATTGTGTATTTTAGATTTAGAAACTGATGATTAGGACAAGAGAGATGGCATGAAGAATGTTTTATTAAGTTCATGGTTCCTTGTAGACAAAGGTGAAGTCCAAGGTTTAAAAGGTTAAAGTTGTCAGTTGTAAATGATTATTTTCATAGTCAACATAAGTTAAAAAAAAAGCTATAAAAAAATTGCAAAATACAGCCAGTAAAATATAATTTTAGGTAAGATAAAATTGTAAGATCAGCATATATAATGCTACATTGTCAAACAGGAAATGACTGTGACCTAGCTTTTGCTGGTATTTCTCGTCATACTGCTTCTGAGGTCAATTTTCACTGTGGGTGGGGCCCAGGCCACTGCTCAACAGACAGCCAAAGAATATGTGTTACTCAGGGCTAACAAGCGCTTTTTCTTGTAAGAATCATTTGTACTACAACGTTTAGAAGAATAATTTCAAATGCAGATTGTTTCAAAGCTGCGCTTTACAGCACTGCTGTAGATACATTAACATTAACAGAAAAAGACAGAGGACGCAAAAAATGGCTAACTAGCTAAAGCTAACTGAAAGTATAACAGAGAGATGGACTTTATAATTCTTTGCTAATGTATAATTTTATTACCAGAACCTAAGAGTATATTATTGTTGTAGTTTTTATTCATTTTCTTTAAAGTATTACTATAATTTTTACTGTTTTTTTTTTTTTTTTTTTTGATGACATGACATACTGTAAACCTACATAACTGCCAAAAAAATCCTTAAAGAATATATGATACTAATTTCTGGTTATGCCTAGTGTGACTTGATATTTTACCTTGTGCACACTTACAATTACAGAAAGTGTTATATTATGTGGTTTTTTTATATATATATTATGAAGTGCATAGGGTTTTAAGACAAACGCTGCATATCTTTCTTACTAAACTATACTGTACTATACAATTTTTTTACAGAAAATTCTTTTACTTTTGACAGCACTGCTATCTCTAACATATAACACATATAACCCCCAAAAAAGTACCAAAAGAAATCCCATCGATACCAGAAAGAAAACCACCAAAGACAAAGCGCATTATTCATGTTTATTGAGCAATGAATAGTTAAAGGGTTGCTAATGACAAATTTGCTGGAAGCATTCTAGCTTTGGAACAATAATGTCATTTTTCAGCAGTAGGCCTAATTAATTACAGTTTATGAGTCTGAACACCCAAATCTGAATGGTTAAATTAAGTCAGCTGTGCTACTGAAATGATTCTTTGTAGGGCACTGAGATAAGAAAATCCCTAATCCTTTCGTATTGTTATTCTTAAGTTTAAACAACTGTTGTTCTTATTTTATTTAAGAATTATATTAGCTAAATACACAGTACCATAATGATTTAATTGAACAAAGACTTGTTTTTAAATTTCTTTTCATTCTTTAAATTCTTCCATGTTAGTAATTCACTTTCTTTATTAAGTTATTGTGCAAGGCAGTGTAAATACAAAGTTTGGTACGGTCCTGTGGAAGTGTTCAATTGGCATATGTAACTGATTTCATCTCCTTCTTTAATCTTCTACTACATAAAACTCAGTCACTGACCTTTTAATATGATTTCTCATCTAAGACAGTGAGTATCTCAACAGTGGCACAAATGCATTTATTCATATTTTATATTACTATAGTTGATTACAATAACGAATAAAGTATGTGATGATAAATACAGTTTTCACAGTTGCCTCTTGCAGAACGAATTTTATGGCAGGAGAGAATAATATTAAGCCAATTTTCTGGAAAACGCTTGGACAAATTGGTGCCCTGACAGTCCAAATATCAATTATTGAGGGACATAAATATATTACAATCCTGTCCTCAAACACACATACAAAAAACCCACCCAGATGATGGTTATTATGTTGCCATATGACGAATAGATTTCCAATTGAAAACAAGAGCATAATCTTTTAATTAGTGTGGGCTTGCTGTGCTTTTAATGATGTAAGTAATGTAACATACAGATAATGATCAAGTTGACCCCATAAAAAAGTAATAGTGCACCAAAGCCCTAATTCTCTTTCCTGTATTAAAGAAGACATTAGAAAGTAAAATCTAAATGAAAGAAAATAATGACTGCTTCAGTGTAGCTCAGCGGTTCAGTTCAGTTGCTTCACGGCGTGCCATAATGCAGCGTGTCTTTATGTTTTTGTTTGTGATGTGGATCTTTGTTTTACGTAGTGAGTATTGATTTTAATCTTGAAGGGATAAGAAGAAAGCAAATTGTCACTGGCAGCACAATCGCTATGTATTACATTTCATGTGAGCAAAAAAAATTGGTTTAGTGGTGTGTATACAGTGTAAACTACTGGTAATCAGCATCTCAAATTGTATGGTAGTGATTATATGCTACTGAAACAATATTCAGCAAGTACATTATTACGAATTGAAGCAGCCATTAGAATAAGAATAAACTTCAAAGTTGGGAGGTACAATTTACAGATTATTCACCTAATTCACAGCTCTCCTCTCTCTCCTGAGAGTTGTGTTTAAAACCGATTCTTCTATACTAGCTAAGGTATTTAGAATTGCAATACATTTGATTAACATATGTCAAAGATTTTATTCTGTTTAATAATATTAGATAAACTTATATTCAAAAATGTCAGATGTCAAAACTCGCTCTATATATATTCAAAACTCAAAATGTATGTCTTCCATTGGTGTCCTGGTTAACACATTTGCTTGTCAGGCAAAAGGTTACTGGTTTAATTCCAGCTGGAGAAGACACAAATCGCCTTTGGTGAACCCTTGTGTAGGGGAGTATCTGTAGCAGCATCATGTTACCAAGCAACATGCTAATATCACAGACCAAATAATGCCATAGTATGGTATTGCAGTATAACTAATAAGCCTCTTTTTTTTAGTAAAACACTGTATTTCCATCCATTTCTACAATTTTCAGTCTTACTTTGCTCTTTGCTTAAGTTGGCACAGTACTTTTGTAAAGGCATGAAATGTTGCTTGTAAAAAATATAATCAAATAACCCTTGAAAATCAGATGCATATAATATAATTTGTAGGAGACTGGGTTGAACTCTGTGGTTTACTGCAGTGCATGCATTAGGTTATATTGCAATTTTCTTTCATGGCTCCCCACAAAACTTGTACCTCAATAACATTCATTGCCTTTCATCATATATTTTACAATGTGTTGTAAAGCCATAATTATGTTTCGTTAATTAATCATTAATTCACACACACACACACACACACACACACACACACACACACACACACACACACACACACACACACACACACACACATTTTCTTAAGTCTCTAAAACTGGGTAAATTTTTT
>NW_005187412.1:1180151-1200624 GCF_000239375.1 Pundamilia nyererei | reverse complement strand
CCACAAAACTTGTACCTCAATAACATTCATTGCCTTTCATCATATATTTTACAATGTGTTGTAAAGCCATAATTATGTTTCGTTAATTAATCATTTGTTGACCCGCCTGCATGTACACACACACACACACACACACACACACACACACACACACACACACACACACACACTTCTTTTCTTAAGTCTCTAAAACTGGGTAAATTTTTTGGCAACTCTTCATAACTTATAGCTTCATCCCGTGATATAAAGCGCAGGTTTGCATGTCAATTCCATTAAAGTACGTAACAAGCTACTGAAGGGCACAGCAGGTCCAGTGAATGCTCATTTGCAGAGATACAGCAAGTGGGTAGCACAAAAAATGAAAATGGATGGGGGTGGGTGGGAGGCATAGACTGTAATGACAGAAAGACATGTAATTCTCTGTGTTGATCAGTACCTGGAGCCTGAAGGAATTTGATAATAAAACAGAATTTTGTTAATCCCAGGAGAGCTCTGTAATTGCAATATTGAGGTACATCTCCTCTCTGTTAATAACTGTAATTTCAGACAACGTTCTGCCTACATATACATTTATTCATAATTACCTGAGGGAGAGGACAGTGCCATAGTGTCTATTAAAATGTTCTGAATCAAATGGAAATAATGTATGCTTGAAAACTTGTGGCCCATAATCTATGATTTTGTATAAAACTTCAGCTTGTAAAAAAATGAAGGGTTGTCTCTTTTTTTTATTATTTCCAAGGTCACCTATATACTGCATGGATTATTCATTTCATGCAGATTACTTCAAAGTAACTGCATGCTATTTGTACTCTTGGCATTAACAGTGTATTGCTACTTGTTTTTGGTCCCTCACATCTAAACATAAGCTTGTAGCTACATCATACCATGTAGTTCGCAATGATTTCTACCTGTTAAATAAGCAAATGTGTCAAAATTTGCAAGTTGTTCAGGCATTAAATTGGCAGTGACAAAAAAGTTAGCACCTCCTCTTCAACTGTGAGAACCGTCTGCCTCGGCTACAGTGGTGTTAAGGTGTTAACAAAAATTGGCAGTTATATATTTAAAGCTACTGGATCACATGAAGCTGTGTCCTCAGTAGTAGAAAATAATATTAGAAATGTACTAAAAATGCAAAGTCTAAATAAGAAACAGTCAAAGCGATGCAAGTTTGCAAAATAAAACTTTTAAAGTTTGCATTTCAGTCATCTGTGTCAAAGCTTTTCTTTAATGTACGTCTCTCACACTCGGGATAGATATTGTACAAATGCAAAAATCCCCACTGATTTGATAAACGTAAATTTAATGACAATCATCAGTAAATGATGATTTCCTACAGATTTATTGCAGTAATGAAAAATGAGTATTGTATTTCAGTGCATGTGTTTGCACAAAGCGACAAAGCAAGACTAAAAATGAAATAAAACCTGATAATAATAACATGGAATGTGACTGATAGCCATATGCAGAAATCTGCTCTGTGAGCTGGTGGGTGCACTGGGAGGAAGTGGAGGTCAGGGCCTGGCAGAAACCCCTGTTGGGTGCAGGTGGCGAATAACTTCTGTCAGCCAAGTAATTAAGTGTCCATCACATCTTTGCAGGAGGTCTGTGCAACCCAGAAGTCTCTTCCAATCTCCATCTGTGAGAGGGACCGGATCTACAATATGGCCCACGTATGATTGCTATATATATTCTTACAGACAAAAAGATGCACTGGTAAAAATATAGCAGATATTTAGTTTGAGAGACTGTTTAAACTTCTCCAAAGAAATTTGTTTAAAAAGTACTGTATATATTCTATATCACTAATGCCATACCTCTTATGTGTAACAGACATTTTGTAGCTGAAAGCACAAACAAATTAAGAAGGTAAAAGATCTAAGTAAGCAGGAGGTAACAGCGACCTACTTAGTTATATCAAAAGTTTCAAAACAACACTTCCTAGTCCCAGGACTTAATCCTTCATTGTCAGATTGTAACAACTATATGTCACGATGGTTGAGAAGAAAGTGTTTTTGCAGTTATTCTCACACTTTAAAAACACACTATATGTTAACTTTAATAAGACTGCATGATGAACAAAGCTGTCTTAATGGAATAAGAACCTTTACATCTCTTTTGGTTCCAGGCTAAATTCAGTCTTTCCAATTATTAAGAGTTTGAAAATGTGACTTGTTGATGGGCTGATGTATTTTACCTCACTACTTGAAAGATAAAAGGGAAGTCTAATTTATGGCTGAAGATGAAAGTGTGATTATCGAACTAGAAATAGTAGGAGATCAGCTTCCCATTTTCATCTTTTTGAAGAGAGAAATTAATCAGAACTAATGATGAAGTGGGATAATCAAAAACATTGATTTAATTTACATCGTTTCTGACCTTTAATGACATTCATGTCAAAAGCAAAAGGAGAACATGCAACTATGTGAAGGTGGTATATTATTAATTTAGCCCACCAGTTCTATAGAAGTCAAATCTACATTTTCTCAGATGAAGAGGAAAAACCACTTTATTGTGATTACTTTGTAACAGTGGCAAACTCACATGACACCGAGCACCAATGTGGTCGGGAATTTTTGTGACAGGCTAGATGTTGTTACGTGGGGTTACTCAGTCTTAATGTCAGAACATGTGTGAAACTAATTTGTTGTTTTTGAAGATGGCAGCAATTAATCTCTCAAATGACCTAGCTAGATTAAATCAGAAGAAAGAGAGGATGCTAAGAAAATAAATGCCAGCATTAGGGAAGAAATTACAAGATGACCTTACTGAACAATGATTTATGGATCCCCCAGTCAAGCAATTACAGCAGGTGATACCTTTGAAAATTCAAACCATGGAAATTAAATTTGCTCCTTTGCAAACTGTGCACTTGTCAAGGACATTTAAACTGTTACCCACATCCTCTGCAGCCATATCCCTCTTCCCTTAACAAATCACTCAGCTTTCAGAGCAACAGAGCATATAAGGATGGAAAAATATTATTTTTCATGTTACATAAATATTAATAAGTGAAAAAAAGAAGCAGTAGAGCTCAAAGATGTAGATTTCAGAAGTGCCGGTTAGTAGGGATTGAAAATGTGCAATTGCATGAAGTTAACCTTTTAAATGATATTTGGACAAATGACAATGCTTCGCTTTTAACCAGCACAAGCAATCTGGTATGATTTTCTCTGTTTATCACAAGAAATAGATATGGTGGGTTGTAGTCACTGTTTAGATGAAATGCAACCATCTGGAATAAGTAAAATATGAAATAGTCATTATAACTCCCACTCATCAAAATGCTTTTTCTTTTCCTTCACTAATTTTACACATCTTGCATCTTTTGCTACTTCAAATGTGCTTTGGTGATAATACTCAGTTGACCTGTTAAGTGTAGATTTGTTTTTGTTTTTTTTCCAACACACTTTGACGTTCAACTTTACTGAAAAGAGGCATTCGGCATTCATTTCTGACACTGACAAATTTGACTATAATTGTAAATGTGGAAATTAGGGCTCTTTTTGAAATGTAAGGCTTTTTAAAAAAAATCTACCATTTCAGTTTTGAAAAAGGTACTCATAAAATCAACAGTCGAGCATTTATCATTATGCTGTCAGTGTACGCTTCTTTTCCACCTCACTTGTTTCGATAGAGGAGAACGATTATAACAACCTTGCTATTTTGAATCCTGTTGGAAGAAACAAATCAATCAAACTAATCTTAAGGATTATGTTCCCTCATTGGCTCTCTAAAGGACTGTTGTTAAGAGAATACCTTTGTCATGCTGCCTGTGTAAATGCTAGGCATTGAGGTACTCCTAAATCCTTACATCTGTGCCTACCACCATGACTCTCCCTTGCTACTCCTGTTGTAATAGCTCTTTCCAGCATGGAGCTGCAGAACATGAGGCATGAGGATGAAAGCAAAGTAATACACCACTCAGGTGTGTTTGGAACACATGTCTCAGTCCCGTATGCCACAGAAACATAAAACTACAAGGTAGATGAAAATACAAATGTAATATTGTTTTTATAGACAACTCTATGCCTACAATTATCAAACATATCTGTTGGTTTTAAAAAAAAAACAACCTTCAAATTCTATTTTAGTGCAGAAGTTTTCAGCTCACCTTAACAGCTGAAAAGAATAAACAAACAAATGGAGAGTTAAATAGATAATATAAAGTAGGTATTACAAATGCAGATGTTTCACACCACAAAGTGTACAAAATATGAAAAATGTGCTACTGTAAAGAAATTCCACTCCATAATCTTCTCTAGCAATAACATTTTGTTTGTTTTTGTTGTTGACAATTAAACTAATATGGTGGTAAGTTGCCTTATTGTTGACATTTCTGTGCTTATGCAGTGTACATCCTCATAGGTTGCTTTGCAGTATTTATTTGAGTCCAGCCTTTCCATTTTTGAAGTAGCAAAAAACAAAAACAGATCTTTTAATGTTTACCTCACAGAAATGTTCGCAAAGGATATGCTGAGAAAACTAATATTTAAATAATAATAAGCGGCAACACAAACCCTTTTCAAGCTGTTGTTGAGGCAAAGAATAGGTAGTAAATTGTAAATGGCATTGTATCAAAAACCATTCCTCCTACAGTTCTCTCAGTCATTGGACATTTGATGAGTAGCTTTGTCTGTTCCCCTCTCAATGTCAAAAAATCAGCAGGCGCTCTGACTCTCTGATGGGGTCAAAGACCTTTGCCGCTGTGAGAGGGTGACCATGTTGAGTCGAGGACACGCTCTGTCATCACAAATAGACACAGAGAAACACATTTCCTGGGACATAATTCAAACAGTAGACTAGTATGATAAAAAATAAAATAAGTGAAATGAAATGTGCACAAGATAGTAATAACAGCCAGACATGTGGTGTCATCGCTGTGAACGTCTGCAGTTGTTATTTTTATCCTACATTTGAATCCTGTGACACATTAAATAATGCAAATCTGAATTCCCTGACAAAGGAGTGGATATGAAAAGGAAAGACATGTATGGGGCATTAGCAGAAATGGTGCCAGCGGCCTCATCATTTCATTTCCTTTAGCCCATCTATAAATGGCATGCATTTTAATCCTTTTAATTATGGATCCTCGCTACAATTACCTCAAATTAAATTACTTTGCAAACCTCAGAAGGATACATAGCTAACTGAGAAGAAGAAGATCATATTGCCAGGGATTTAACCTCAGTTTCTCTGTGACACATTGAGCTATCACCCCACCTCCTAAATCCAACTCCATATGGAACTGAAATATTGAGAATGCCTAAAAGCCCATACCGTACCCATTCTAGAACCCAATCAGCCCTCAAACTCCTCCAAATCCCCTCTTTCCCAGTCCTACTCTATTCATGGGGCTGTAGAGATTACAGAGAAGAACCCTGCCTGGCAGGCATGCCACACTTAAATAATCTCTGGGTGAAATCCCAGTGTTAATGTGGGGTTTCTGGATCATGGCACCGCAGTGCGTTGCGGCGCTCTGTGCCACGCTGGTCGCAGATGACAGCATGCACCAGGAGGCAGAAGATGTACAGAGAGAGGGCTAGACAATTAAGATGAAAGGAGGGAGGCCAAGAAGAGTGATGAGAAGCGAGAGAGAGAAGGAAATGGAGAATAGGAACAGACTGAAGAAAGAGAATTCAACAATGTGGCATGCAGCAATGGAGCAGATGAAAAGAAGAGGCAGGGGAAACATAGAGGGAATAGAGAGGATGAGAGAGATAGCACTGTGGAGGCGAGATAGTCCCCTGAGTGGGACACAAGAAGCTTGCCAAGGTCTAAATGACATTACTCTGCATGTTATATACTTCATGGCCTTGGGTGGGTGTCCCATGTGCCAAGAGATGCATAAAATCCTGACTGCTATTCTTACCCTTCTCAACAGCTGACCCATAAACACACTCGTCTCACACTCGAAGTGTGACATCAACCCAAGTATGCTCAACATACAAAATGAATTAATTACTTGATGTTTCAATTGCAGCGCAATAATTGCTTAAGTCCACAGGATAACCAAGAAAGTGAAAAGATATGCCAGTGAAGACGACAGCATAATGACAGGATTAGTGTGGGTCTTAAAGACTTCATCTTTCACAGATAGACATGGTAGAGGAGGGGGAGATAAAGACAGAATGACAGAGATGAATCTTTCCAAAGGAATACTCTTTAACAACAGCGCAGTGGCAGATAATTGCAGATGCAGGCGTGCTGTTTTTGCAAAATATCTGTGCATGCTCCCGAATCCTACACATTAATTTAATAATGAAAAGAACAACCCACAAAAGCCCTTAAGCTGTGCGTTCTTACTCCACCAATGGTTCTTCATTCGTGCGGGTAACCTTGTCATTACTTCATCACCTGGCCTTGATTCTTCCCTCTCTTGCCTCTCCAGTGAAATGAACTTCCCACTCAAGTCAGGACAGCAGAGTTACTCATCAAGAGCAAAAACTTGTCTGTTCAAAAGACACTTTACACATACCGTATATATCCTCCTCCTCAGCCTGCCTACAGGTGTTCTCTAAAGCATAAAGGACAAAGAAAATTATTCATACTCTCCTATAAAACATATGTTTGGTAGTAACACACAATAATGTGTATTCACAGCATTGCTGGGGCATTATGGCTATAATATATACGCTCTGGATGATGCTTGAAATGTGTGCAATTCAATAGTATAAAGTTATTCTGGCCATAAATTATAAATGGAAAAATATATAAATGCAAAGAAAAAAAGCATTGATACGTATTCAAAGTTGTATTAAAAGTTAATGCAGTCACGAATGGTGTTTTGGATGATAGGTCAAAAGTAGGTTTGTCACCATAAAAAGTGTTCACAGGCACTCTGTTTAGACAAGTTGAAAGAGTAATTAGGAGTAAATGGTATAACATTAGCTTGCGTCAAGGCCTTTGACACATCTAATTGTGTTTATTTAAGGACTTGACCTCTCGGCTCCAGGGAAATTCATTAGAAGGTGAAGCTGCCTGAATATCCAACAATGAATGTCAAGAGTTTGTAAAGAACACAAGATTTTGTATGGTTGCAAGAGGCGGAGGGGCTGGCGTAGACTGTTTGGTGTGTAGATGCAGTGGGGTGAGGGGAACAATCTGTACCAGTTAATTAGCACACACAAGAGGGCACGTCTAAATCCTCCCCTTCATCTCGTGCCACTACAACAAGACCTGCTAGATTAACCTGCACATAACATCATCTCAGCCAGTGGGGCTGTCAATACACCACAATGCTGGACATCTTCTACTTAAGTAGGAATATACACATGCAAAAGGAGTATAATTAGAGTTTAATAAGAGCAGGCTGATGTGTTATACTGCCATATCCAGTTCTTCTGGCATTAGAAGTTATCCATGAAATGACACAAGCTTTGTTGCTTCACATTTCTTTTTTCTCTTTTTGTGAATGATGATTTATTTTTATGTGAGTGACAAAGAAAAAAGTCAAACTTTTAAATTCAGTGAGGAAAACATGAAGAAGGATTTAAAACTGACATTGTTTTAAAAACCCGCCTTTATAAATCATGTGAGGAGGACAAAATCACAGTATTTAAATAATTGCAGTACATAGCACATTACACTCCAGGTGGAAGCACAGTATGCTGCACAAAGCATAAGCTACCACAGCAGTTGCAGCAATGAAAGCAGGTTCACCAGTATTGGTGGAGACCAGTCTCGGTACAGTAGCTCTCGCCTACGCCTCAGCTGCAAGGAATAAATGGTCACAGTGCAAACCATTTAGGAAATGGCAATGGCACTGCATTAAAGCACTGCATGAAAGTGTGATGCTGGCAGTACCACTGCATGAAACTATTCCACATTATGTGAAGCAGCAGCTTCTACAGTCTTTCCTTGTTTCTGGGAGATACTAAAGAGCTGGGCCAATAGTGACACACTTTAGGGAGACAACCAGTGCCTTGTTTCCACTGAGTCAGCTGACCAATCACAACAGACTTTAAACACAATGCAACAAAACAGCAGTCTAGAAAGTGAAAAAAAAACCCCTAAAGTGTTAAAAATGAGCAATTTTTTGAACATTAAATTATGTAGACCTCAAAAAATTCATTCAGCAAATGAGTATAACATTCATACTCAACTTGAGACATGTCATATAATTTTTTAAGCACAAATATAAATAATAAGACGGTACATTCTTGTTCTATTCAAATGATACTGAACCTGACAAGGTAACAAAACCGCACTGGATTCTTTGACATGTCCAAATTGCGAGATGCATTTAATTAACTTCTCTATTACTTTGGCAGCATCACAAATTATCTCAGTGTGATAATTAACCTAATACCTCGCAATTAAAGTGATTCTAGTATATTAGCCCTGGGGAAGAAACTGCATCTAAGCTGTTTGCACATTTTATTGTAATGCAGCGGCACTAAAATGCATCAGGTTACGGCAGTAATATTTATGGGCTAATTAACTTTTTAAATCAATGTCTTTATTTAGCTTTTTTAGCTAAACCTTCCTAAAAGAATACTTGTTTAGATAATGCAACTTATGGTCCTTTTCACTTCCTTTAACGTCTCCCTGCTCAATATAACCTCCGCTTTAAACTTGACAAACATCAGGCACAAAGCACATGATCAAAAGTCACTCTCTTTCATGATATTTCTGGTCCTTCTCTCTACCGCCTTTGCTCAAAGTATTTCTCTTTCAAAGCATACATCATCATGCTCGAAAACGACTCCACTTTTTTCAATAAAAGATAAAGACCATCTTATTACCTTCCCATTAAGAACATAACATTTTGTTAAATGGACTCCTATTTAAAACACTCCTTCGAGCTCTGAGCCAGATTCAATGAATCTCAGCTGCATTTAATCAACTCTGGCTCTGCTATTTCCACATAGCCTTTTCATGATTAAGAAGAATAAAAATTCATAGTATTTGATTATTCCAAGTCCTAATTCAAAGAAGAGTCAAAGTCCCCACAGGGTAATCTTACATATATCTACATCCACAGTATGAAATATCAATATAATTTCCATTTTAGGGCAAGTGGAAGTGACACAGGTATCAGATATAAAGCAGCTCTCTCCCTTTTCTCACTCTCGTTCTCACATGCAGGAACACACACTCACACAATACAAGCCTGGGTGCACAGAACCAGTCACATGTGTTTAGTAACACACCGTACTCAGTGAAGTGGAAGGCATTCACACACATGTGTCGTGGGTGTGTGTGGTGTGTAATGTTTTTTTTTATTTTTACCAGCCAATTCACAACAGTCATCTTGGGGTACTTTACATTTTAACACAGTAAGTGCTAAGACAGTAATATGTTGCATTAATCTGACACTATCTATCAATCCAGAATGATGCATTTATATGTGACGCCTTTATATTCAAGACAAAAACATTAATTCCACATAAAAAAAAAAGTGAGAACAATTGGAAAGGCTGATAGCAGAGGTCATTTGGATGTAGATTTAAGCACGCTAAGCCCATCAACCCTGATCATGAAGACTGTGAATAACAGAGCTTCTGGCAGAAAAGGTTATGAACATTGAAGATGCTTTGTAAATAGCAAAAGTGCTGCAGCACTAACAGCTGCATCAGCTGTTCTCTTCCAGACCGCTCTTGTACCCAAGAGAAAGGTCACAGTGTCCCATTTTAAGAGCCTTAACTCCAAGTGACTCATATCAGAGTCCATCATAACTGATCATGTGACACCCCAGGCAGTAACTGGCAGTTGTCAACATCAGTGAGTGCTTGTCATTTACTCAATTTCAAGCCTTTCCTGTGTTTTTCCCCTTAGCCTGTATCTGCAAAACGTCTTTATGTGATAACTTGGGCTTTAATGTTGAAACGACCTCAATTAGACCAATGTGATCTTAGTCCAGTAAAAAGAGCAGTCACATTAATGAATTAAAGGTAATAAAGGATACATCTCAAGTACTAACTCTGTGTGTTTCTTAAAACCTTCTCATATAATTTATAGCCTCATCCTCTAACTGATTTGTAGATAAAATGTGAGGATGACATCAGCTTTGTTCTAATCATGCAGCGATATGTTCCCCTGTTTTATATAATGAAATTTGTCAGGAATAAAAGGTTCTATAATACAATATGTTGGCTGTTTTGCACCATGCGAACAGAATTACTTCTTCCATTTTGTCGTTTCTGGTGCTGTTGTTTTAAAGTGTGCAAGTGCAATCTTAAAGCAAACATCTGCCACTTTTACGCACCAAGAGTTGGGATGCTATCCAAAGCACATATGGCCCCCCTGATAGGGTAGGTTTACTCTTTGTCTCTTCTGTAAACCCATCTGCTGCTATGTTACATCATGCCTTTTTGTACACTTCAACTTTTTTTTTTTTCCCCAAGCAGCCATTTTGCTAAAGTGAAGAATGAGAATTTGTTTATGTTTTTATTTATTTATTTTAAGCAAATAATTGCTACAACAGTTGAATTCAAATTTAGAAGATACTTAGATTTGTGATGAACATTCATGTATGTGCATGGATATGTAAACGGAGCAGCAGTAATTCTGATACATTTAGTGTGCTTTTTATAATAAAGATCAGCATCTGATGCTAGCAGAACCAGGGAAGGATAGAGAGTTTTTTATTCCAATTTACCGAGCTAATTTTGAAGGGCCTAAACTCCACTGTTGTATCATTTAGCATGCGTTGAGCATATCATCCACTGCAGCAAATAATAGGCATCAAAAGGGATAGTGCTTCATGTGCTTCCATTCATTATATGATATTTGCATATTGTGTGACACTACATTACTTTCAAATTAGTTTCAAAATTAAAATATGTAAATTAGTAACCACATCATGTTTGACGCCATCACAACCCCTAATGGTCATTAGTGCTTGTGACTCTTTTAGCTTTGTGACTCCTGTTATGTGTTTCATTTTCATATGTTAATGTGGCTTGCTTTAAAGTAGCCTAAGCATTTAGTTATAAAACCACACAGACACAGACACACACATATATCTATATATACACACAACATTTTTGGTATTGGAAAATTTCTTGTACACTGAGTTCTGTTGAACAATCAAGTTGGAGTAGGATCTGATTGCACAGTTCACTCTCCGTGGAGTAAAAAAGAGAAGGATTACATTCCACTACATGGAATCTGAAACCAGCAGCTATAAACAATGAGTGACAGGTAAAACTGGAAATCTTGGCCTGGATATTTGTTACCCACTATTCCTGATAGGCAGGCTCAAATGGAATCCGTGTAATATTGGCTGATGTGATGTGATATGAAATAGTTTATGTATCTAATAATGTGGAAAATTCCCAATTTTCTTGGGAAAATTTGTTGTCCCAAGAGGCTGAATTACAAAATAGCTGAAGCGTTCCTAATATTAATCAGATCAACAATTCTATAATAATTCTAACTAAAATGAACATATGGAAACACAAAATACTTCAAGTCTTCGTTCAGACTCTTACTTTATTTACATGTATTTTCTTTCCCTGCTCACATCTCTTCCTTTATGTGGCCCACGCAAACAAATAGCTATTGAAAAGGGTGACAGCTAATTAGTAAATGACTGCAAAAAGTATAGCTTTCATCATTGCTTTCCTTTCATTTATGAATTTTATTTGTTTTTACATAGTGCCACTATATTATATTGAAAAATAGGGGAAGATTAGCATTGTCAGTGTGGATTTGTTGTGGCAAAACTTAGACAGACTTTGCTCACCATAGGCGTGAACAAAATAAAAACAAAGTTCAAATGCAGTTGTCAACCAATAGGAGCATTTTAGAGGCATGAAATAGAGACAAACTATCATATTTTTCTTTCTTGCATTGCTTGCAGACGTATCATTAACTGAAACTGCTGGATGCTGTGTGCTCTGTGGTTCACTCGCTCTCAATCCTGTGCGTTAGTAGATGCTCCAGTGTTTTTAAGGGAGTTCAAATGAGGATTTTTGACAGCTGTAGGAGCCCCAGAGCAAACAAATAAGAGATTGGAAATGGATTAAGATTTATTTATCTATGAAAAACAGTTACCAACAATTGATTAAAAATGTTTCGACTCAATTTGTTGTTCTAGCCGTAACAGACATATTCATTTGCCTGCAGTGTATGATCTAGCGCCATTGTGCAAGAAATAAAAGAACTGGGCAATATGTACCAGTGATGCAATTTTTAGGGGTTGCATTACCATTTATTTACCATGTATTAATAATAATAATGGTTGATGCTGACACGCTTGTGCGAGCATTTTTTGATGAGGATGATAATGACCAGGTTGGCCTTGATATCCTGTGCCTTCAGTGAATTCTCCAAATACACATTGTGTTTTATTTTCAATTATGTGATTAATATTTAATTTTTAATATTGTTTTGCATTAATTGTTGTTCTAATGGAAGCACTGTGAAGCCCTTTGAGCTCAGGATGTTTGTGTAGCCCTCAGCAGTGATTAAGGACTATCCAAATAAGCCCTTTGCTTTGTAGGGGTGTGTGGGTGTATGCCAGTGAGTGAGTGACATAGGAACTTGCACTGAGCAAACAGTGAGTGTGTGGTTGTTGTTTGTGAGCTTTACTCTTGCACACTCTCTACATTTCCTTATTTTTTTGAGCAAGATTATGTTGTAAAGTGAGACTTTTATGATAACTGGGACTTTTATGATCTCAATATATTTGTGTCCAAAGTATCTGTAAGTATCTTGGGGTTTACATATATTGCTGGATGTTGTGGTGTTGCCATTACTGCCTCTGGAAAATGGAGTTTTAATCTGAGCAAGAGAAGCCATATTTGCTCAGATGTTAACAAGAGCCACATTAGTTGTTGAGGAACCAGAACATACTGATAAAACTGGACTACAGCAAATAAGACATGCATGGACTGAGAAGATAATATTGATTTGACAGCTGATCACATGACAGAAGCTAAATGCAAAAATAGGGGACCTGCAGCATCATAGAAACCAATCCAAAGAGCATGTATCTGCCACTGCCACAGTTATCATAGAAACAATAAGATGAAGGATACATGCAGTGAGAGCCTCCAGTGGCAATGGGTCTTGTGAACAGAGTGAAGTTTTTTTTGGGGGGTTTTTTGGGAGGGGGGCATTTTGTGGCATTTTGTTATCATACATCTGAATGGTCTAGACTGTCAAAGCTGTCAAAACATCTGCCTTTATAGAGTATGTCCTCATACTTGATCAGCTAATCATGCAATTTCTTAGCTGCCACTGAGTTTGATTAATTCCCAGTATGGCTGTAATTATTTTTCTCATAGGATGACATAGAATTCTATGAAGCGTTTCCTTTTCACATGACTTTATGCCCTTCTAGTCATCAGATACCCAGCTAGCAAGACGAGGAGAAAGAAGCTGCTGATGTCAAGACAGGAAAACGCACAATACACAGAGGTTTCAACCAAAGCTCCACCACTATGAGGCAGGAATGTGTCAGAGTCACGATCCAGGATGAAACGAGGAGCATCCGTGAAGTAATCAGCAAGGTGGTCTGCTACAAGAGTGCCTCAGGCAGCTGAAGACATATGGTCTGATAAGAAACAGGAGCAGGAAGAATCACGGAAGACGGTGCCCCTCCATGTGATGCCCCACTGACAGATTGAGAAGTGGTTGACATCAAGAAATTCTACCAGTAGCTATAAAAGGCTAGCATAAGGAGAGCACAGAGGCCCTGATCATGGCAGCAGAAAAACTGCCCTAAGCTGCAAATCCATAGAGGCAGAAGCCCACCATGGCCTACATGACCCAAGTAGCAGGCTGCGCAAAGGTGGACTGTCATTAACTGTCGCAGGCACCATCACTGTTTGTGTTCATAGACAAATCTAGACAGACATGTAAATCCAACAGAGTTTCAAAGTGATTTTGTTGTTTGAATTATGACAAATCAAGATGTAGTCATTTTGGTGTCCTTGCTACATTGTTACTAGATTTGTAAATTAATATAATTTTTCACATCATGAACTGGTCTTGGAGCAGTAAGTTCTGTGTAGAACGTTTCAACACAGACGGGCTTTACGCGTTACAATAAATGGAAGATGCATTGGACAGAATGCATTGTGGACACTAATTTACAACTGTGTGTATGTTTATAGCGGAAATGTACACATTTGTTCTTCACTGGGTAATGTAGGCTCGAGGGAATAAATACATTTTGATGTGTGATATCTTAAAAGCATTATATAGCCACAGTAAGTCTATAATAATCTGACATCTCAGGTGGGAAAAATAAATTATACTTGAGGTTTTAAGGAGATCTTCTTAAGGAGATTGTGTTTTCATCCCATAAATTTCACATACAGTGTCTGTCACATATTTGTTTCTATTTCTATCATGTTCAAAGCCCTTCTTGTTCTGTCTTTTATTTAAATTTTTAATTAAAAAAAAAAAACCCTTAAAAATGGAAACAACTCTTCACTGCTCTTAAAGTGGAAACAACAAAACAATGAATTGACATGAAAAGATGTTTGTTTGGACAAATAGGTGAGTATACCAGTATTGATATATTGGTTAAAATATTTCTTTAGCATGCATGCCTGCGCCGTTATTTCACCTAACCTGAAGCACAAACCCTCTCATCAGTGGAATTTGCATTTCATTATTATTAGGCTTTGTGCCAGAGTGAGAAAAAAGTGCAAAGAAACATGATTGTATGTCCATACGTGGCTCAGTATAACCACCATGGTGATCAGGCTTCATTCCTGTTCACTGTTTTCGATTTCGATTACTTCACATACAAAGCAAAGATAAATATCCAGCAAAATGATCTGACAAAAGCTTTGCACTCAAAATCCTTTAATAATACTTAAAAATAGACATACATACATGTCCAAAAAAGAAAGAAAAATAACCGCAGACAAACATATTTTGGGGTGATTCAGCACTCCATTTGAGCGTGTGAAGACTCAGCAGCATACCAACCAGCAACACTGTCATTTCATCTGTTTTTTGTTTTTTTGGATTTGTTCCCTTCCTCACAGCAGGTTAACTGTCCCCAGACAGTGAGACTCGGCTCTGCTTCAGGGTCTACAGAGTAGGGACACTAGATAGACAGACAGGCCTTGTATTCAGGCAGAGCCGATAGGCCTGGCAAGTGTGTCCTGTTTGGCATTTAAAACACCTCCGCTCACTCTTATGTCGTGGGAGAAGTGACGGACCTGACAGGCTCAGTCTCTTGGGAGCCACTGGGCCTCTTTCCAATCTCCCTGGGTCAGTGCGGGGGTGAGACGCCAGTGAGGAGCTCCTGGCTAGAAACACTAATTATCATGGCTGCTTGCATTTAGTAGCACTGTGTTCAGCACTAGGTAGTGTGCACCTCCTGGTCACGCTGTCAGATACCTCACAGGACTGGTTCTAATTGTGGAGATTGTAAAGCTATGGGTGTTTAGGTTCAAGCTGCCAAAGGCAACTCTCTGCATCACTGACTTATGTAAATAAATGGGTAAACAAACAAGAATTTAATGCCACACCCCCAATTTACTGCTGCTGCTGATATTGTTTGTACGTGGTGTTAATAATGGTCCTGTTTTTAATTTGTGTGGAATCTTTTGATTGGTGGATCAGGGAGCGGTCCTGTCACAGATGGTGCACGTACTTACACCGCACTGCTGTGCTCTCACTAACACACACAGTAATGCCTCTGCCCAAACTCATGATAATTTAATAAATGCCTGAAGGCAGAGTTTGAGGCAGTGGACAAATATAAATATTAATTAACACACCAGGGACCCAAGTAGTGTGTGAAAACTTCTCTGCCTATTGGCTGCTGCCATATTAAAGGAAACTCCGGTCAGATTTTTAATGTGGTTGAGAATATGGATTAGAACTTCAAACATTAACTTCTAAAGTTAACATATTCTGACTTACAGTTGGAACTCAATGTAAGCTGCTGTAAGGGCAACATGCTTAAAATAAATCAATTAAAACATTTTAAAAATGGGTGGTTGACTTTGAGGAGTCAATACGTATTCTTTGACATGCTTTATAATGTGTAACTCACTAATGATACTTACTCGTCAAAGTCTCAAACCTCTCATCTCGTGGCACGTGATCAATGCAAAGAAAATTATGGAGTCATCGTATGGAGTCCTTCTGCATTCTTTTAAAGACTCTGAGTGTTTGGATACAGAGCATCAACAGTGTGCCTGTGTGGCAGCTTTGAGGGCCCCTTAAATCTCTTAACTCCTACACTGTCTGACTTTTGCGTAGTAAAACTGAGGGAGTGAGCAAGTGGGATGTGTGACAGCTCGTGCTGAAAGAGGTGGGCTGAGTCTTGACATTTCTCATTTCCTTCTACATCGACGGCAGCCCATGCTAGTCATCTAAACAGCTGTCACTCCCACAGTGTTATTGATTACAAAGGTCTCCGAGTTAGTATAAGTGCTACGTGTTATCTAGTATGTAGTACTGAATTTAATACATTTGGTGTATTTTAAACACAGGAATCCGGTGATGTGAAGACCTGGGATTAACCTGCAGACCATCTGCACACTGTGTAGTTATCATAGTACAGTTTTTAAGGTGTGTGATTAGGAAAGAACAAAAAATGAAGAGCTGTATAAAGGCCACAGCTCGATAAGCACTGATGAGAAACACGGCTTCTAGACATAATCGTTAAGGTAGCAATGTAATTTCACTGCAACACGCCAGTATTTATCAATTAAATTAAAACATTTCATAAGTTTATAACACACAATGCAAATAACTCTCCAAACGCTGCTGGCGATTCCTCCCTTGAGTGAAATCCCTGCCATGTTACTTATTCAAGCGAATTCTCGCGTGTAGTCACAAAAGAGCCAAGATAACATCAGCTGGCAGGCTAAGCTTGAACTGAATACACACACACAGAAGCTCAATTACTCAGCCTACACCACCACAGTAATAAAAAAAACCCTAATAATTAAAAAAAGCGATCTGCATGATTGATGTAGGTCAGGTTTTCAGGTTCAATTTAAGGGACCGAGTTTTCAGTCCAACATGGTGTAGTCTATGATGTAGTTTTGTCAGTGGAAAGGCTAAGACATCAAGACATACATTATAGGAATTTCTTCAGTGATTGAGACAGCACTGGACAGCTGTAGTGACATACATGCTCAGCTGAGTTCTTTCATGTGTGAATTACAAAGCCGTAGACAAACAATGAACTCTCTCATCTCTCATAAGGAGAGTGCTGAAGTGCCAGGTAGAGGGAAGAGAGATGGGTGTGAGTTTTTTCTGCCAACTGTCTATACTGGCTTACACTGAACCATCACAGTTTGGCACACATGCTGTAAACCTCTTTTTTTTTAAGGGAATGTCTTATACAATAAATGTTATGGCTACAAGTTGGCAAGGAACACTTGTGGTTTAAATCGCCTGGTCAGCACTTCAACTCCAGCAAAACTACTGTGTAGTACTGACTGACTGATAAATCTATGACATAAAAATAATACAGACAGGGATTCTAGGGAGGAGAAGCTAAAGGTGTAAAAGTTGAGTAGAAGTAAAGGATAACACAGGGTAGCTGCTTTAACAAAACATAGGTACTGTAGTGTATACAGTAAAGTTTGTCCATATTTGCTGTAACTTAGACATGGAGCACATTAAACGTAAGAGAAGTGTGTATAGCAGAATGCAGAACCTACTTAGCTGAAAACAAAATCTTCCAGCTTAGAGGTGACCAAAATGCAAATTACAGATCATTTGAAAATGTGAAAATGTATCCAAAACTCATTAGTTTTTTAAAAAGAATTTCCAAGTGAGATGCTGACCATTTTAAAGTTAAAAAGTTTGAGTTTAGTCCCTTAAGGATTGCCCTCTGTAAATCATAGTGTAAACTCCACTAAACACTTTATCTGAGTAATGCTGTCTACCATGCAAAATTGCAGCTTGTAATGGAGGATAGATTAAATGGAATCACTCTCACCTAGTGGCAAATTCCACACCAGTAAGCAACAAATGACTTGCCAAGCTCTGGGTGACATTTCTAGGGATTAGCTCATGATGTTAGAGGTTGAGGTAGGACCCAGTGGGAGGGGCAGTATCATAACATACTCCGCTCTAACAAACACACATATACTACCTTTTATTTAACTTATATATATATTTCTAATAAAACCTCTAAATCCTACAAACTAATTTAAATAATTAATTCAAAGCACATTATTGAAAAAGCATTGTGCTGGAACTGACAGACCTCTTCCTGTACCTATGCATTTCTACTGTATGTATTCACTGTCAGCTTAAGTGTAAAGCCATGGATGCAAACTGGAACAGATGAGAAAATCAAAAATGTGGCTTTTTTTTTCCAGAGGACCCTAACCTACAATTACTTACTGGCTCCTTACTTTATTTTTAGTCAGTAACTGATTGCCTTGTTCTGTATGTGTGTCACCAAATACGTGTGCCTGTATCGCAGCCTTGCCTCTTGTTTTGTTTCATAAGGGTAATGCATGCAGATATGACATTGCATTTGTTTATTTTCCATTTCTTCTTTTTTCACTCAAGTTGGGTCTTGTACTTTAGAATATTCCTCACCTTTGTTTTGACCCTTTGCCTTTAGCACAACAGTGTGAACTGAGAGAGGGGAAGTGAAAACAATGCAAAGCTACCCTCTAGCTTCTTATACAAAATCAACTATTAATGCTGATGATGGAAATGTGGTCTGAGTAATGATGAGCTGAGGTAGGTAAGGAAGTGAGGATGGACGGAAGCAGCAGGGATAAATGAAAGGAAGCAGTTGATGTGTGGAGTGAACAGAAGAGAACGTATAGGGAGGGTGTTGCACCTCCCCTTCAGCTTGGAGTATACACATAAAGGCAATGACATTAGCTGAGTCAGAATACCGTCAATCAATTTTCGGTCTCCTAGAATTAAATTACGATGAATTACATTTAAATGGTCAGCTTGGGAACTATAGGATCCCTTTAGACACCTCTAATGTGCAAAATCACTATGATGAAAGGTTGAACCACAAAGAGAAAATCTTTATCCTAAAGGTTGTTTTTATTTACCAATGACAAAACACCACTACCAGTTCTCTGTACACTTCAAAAACATGAATGTGCATTAAGCATCTTAAAATACAGCTGATCGGAGTTTTCTTTTACAGTTTTACAAAAAATGTAAAATGTGGTTTGTTTGTTTGTTTTTTCCCCCACATTTAAACTCTAAATGTACTTTATAATAAAGTGGCCTCGTTTTCATTTTTATATGATATATTCTGCAATCAAGGACCATGGACAGAAATTTTGCACAGTACAAGTCATCATATTGTCATCACATACACAAAGTGAAGCCAACCACAGAAAACCTCCGTGTTTAGCTGTGACATTATTATGTGGCAGAGCTCGCTATTGACCACAGGATTTGTCAGTAGTGTAGGTAAATAACTGAATCAATGATCCATTCCAGGCTGTGATATATCAGAATTACTATACATTCCCTTATACTATCAACCACCATCGCAGTGTCAGCCTGTGGGAAACTCTACCTTTATTCTTTCGCTGTGCTATTGTCGACGCAAAGAAGCTCTGAGTGTTTGCAAGAATTTCTCTTCTCAAATCTGCTTTATTTTGTCTATGACCTTTTCCCACTTATCGCTTGCAGTATCAGTATGCATTCTACTCCTACAGTGATTACTTCTCACTCTGTCAGCTCACCTTGACTTTACCTGTCATCCCTCTATTTTTTTTCTCACCTCTTATTAGTTGTGCCTATCTGAGTCTGTGTTAAGTACTCATCTTTCTGTCTCCTTCTCTGTCACACACACACACAACTTCATCAGCTATTTCCTCAACTATTAATTCATTATTTCGTTAAATATCAATGAAAAAGAACCCAACACAAACTGAAGAAAAAAATGTTAATCCCATTCCTCATACGGCAAGCTTTACCTTTACTTTAAAATCATGAAAATATTGTCCTAAAAAGTGCTAAAAACTATGAATGTATTTGTAAACATTCAAAATTAGAGCAATACTCCTTACTAGTACATTAGTTTCATGCTTTTACCAGTTTGTATGACACAAACATCATCATTCACACGAATATAGGAGTAAGAAGTACTTGAACGTTTCTTGTAAAACAAAAAAATATATATCTAAACCACTATTCTGTCTGAAAACAGAAGAAAATGCAGCAGTATCTACCGAATACCAAGAGTAAACATGTTGTCCTCTATTGCCGTGAAGCCCCTGTCAGCCTGTCACTAACAAATATGTCACCTTTGTTGACCCTTAATTGTTGATCTGCCTTCAGCTATTCAGTGTCATTTTAAATACTTGAGTGCAGCAGTGAGATGCATCATGCTACCACGCTGTGTCAAAATCAGATCAACTGTCCCTGAGATATTGTGCTTGACACATTGTGCTTGACTGGGTACCACCATCACCCAGGACCTGAAGTGGGAGCTGAAGTGGGAGCCCACCATCACCTCCGTCATCAAGAAAGCCCAGCAGAGGATGTACTTCCTGAGGCAGCTGAAGAAATTCAACCTGCCAACACGGACGATGATGCAGTT
>NW_005187412.1:1136680-1178713 GCF_000239375.1 Pundamilia nyererei | reverse complement strand
CACACACACACACACACACACAGAAACACAGTCTTCCTGTAGAATCATGCAATGCATACGGTTTAAGATTCCATCCCATTTTGAAAAGATGTCTGAAAGGATTCATCACGGTGACAGCACCACTTCAACACATTTTTCAGTTTGTCAGAAGTCTCTTTCTTAGCACTTGTTCCTCACTTCTCCTTGGTGTCCTCTGGTGTATTACCCTGAGTCCCGCTCAAAGCGCACAGCAGGGGATTAGTCCCTATCACAGCACTCACTACCCCCAGATCAGTTCACCAGGGTTAAGGTGCAGCTTTTTTCTGAAGATACCGCTTTTCTTTGGGAGAATTCTCATAGTGACGCGTTAAAGGAGACCAGTCAAAGTGGAACATTAATGCTATGATAACCTATTTAAATTGCATTCCTATAAATACTCTTTCTATTGCACACTTTTGGTCTGTCCCCCCTTCCGTCTCTTTAACTCTTAGGGTCTGTAGGTTTACATTACTCCATTACACTCTAGCAAAAAAACCCACAATATTTAAGATTTATATTCTAATATATATCTCACCTAATATATATTAGGTGAGATATATCTTTGATATATATTTTTATATATATCAAAGCACTGTGGGATCTGGACTATTAAATGTGACAGCAAACATCAATGACATGGGTGAAAGACAAATAGAAAAATCCAACATATGGTCATGTGAAAGAGTTTTCACAGGACTGCAGACTCAGTCCTGCAGATTAGCACAGACTCTGCAGTCCTGTGAAAAACTAAGCACACGCATATTGCTTCCATAGAATTAGGAGAGTAAGTAGCAGCCAGGTGCTGGTAATCAAATCCATTTGATTAATTGATCATTAACATGTCCGAATACCTTTATAAAAGCAGAAGCAACTTGCTTTTATAGCAATTTTTTGGGCAATTTAATGGTCTGAAGCCAAAGGCTTACCAGGAGTGGACATTCCAGCAAATTCATCAAAGTCAAACCATGCAATACTCAAAGAAAATTCAAAAAGTCTGCATCTCAGACTTATTCATTGCAGTGATTTTCTCATCATGGTCCGACAGATCTTGTGCTCCTTCCGTTTTTGTCCTCCACCTGCTTTCTTCTTTTTCCAGCAGTCTGTTAGTCTTTTCTCATAACTTAACTTTAAGTCACTTGAACCACAGTAAGTTTCTCAGGGGAAACATTATTCAGCGTCCCCATTATTTCAGCCCAAACATCACATTTTAGTTATTTTTTAATGGTTGCCGCTCCTGTAGAAATACTTCGGAAAGTTGCCCCTTTTCTGGCTTTCTCTCTGGACCTCAGACATAATTATCTTATGTTCTCAAGTCAGTCTTTCTCCTACTTTTCTGCCTCAGTGGTGCCGGCTTCTCTCTTACATTGTTGGTGCTTTCTCCACCTCACATTCAGGTAAGCATGCATACTATCTGTATACTATCTGGCAGCACAGCAATAGTATGCAGATGCTTGATTGACTGCTCTTATTTACTAACATATGGAATTTTGTAAGATCAAAATTGTTGGATGTTTCTATACGCATGAAATGAGTGCCACTGTCTTTTGAGCACACAAGAGGAAATGTACAGTCATGTCTGGCAAAAACCAACCACAGCAAATAAGCTCACCTCATACCAACTGTCGAATACGCTAGTTGAGGGGTGGTAATTTGTTCTTGTTTTGAATCCACGGGACTTGGGTATTGTGCAGTCATTGAGTTGACCATGGACTCCTCTGTATACAAAAGTATTCTAAAGTCAGATGTGACTTTATCTGTCTGACAAGTAAAGTTTGTTCAAAAATTAGTCATGCAACAGAAAAATGAAAACAATCAAGAAGTTTCAATGGCTCAGTCCAGACCTCAACCTGAATAAAACGCTGTGGGAGGACCTGTGCTGAACTGTGCATAAAGGAATGACGACAAACCTCAATGAACTGAAGCAGCATTTTAAAAAAGAATGGGCCAAAATCTGATGTGAGAGATGAGAGACATCAGCGAGAGACTGATAATACCCTATTGGTTTAAAGGTAATTCTACAAGCTACTGAATGAAAGGCTGTACCTAAGTTCTTCAATGAACCTTATATGTCGACTGATTATGTATGTAAACAAGCACAAATTATACATCGGCATCTGCAAGTGTGAAAACATTAGCTGTGACAGTCCACATCTGTCTGCAATATCAGTTTTTTCGTCTTAAACTTTTGGGTGCTCTTAATTTTCCAGGAACTCTCAACTGATAATTCAAGTTTGATATTTATTTTTGTAACTGTCTGAAAAATGTGTTTTTAGCACATTTTTACAATCTGCTTATATAGAACATCACATAAGGTCTTCTTATATGAACACCCAGTGTCCATGCTACTAACATTAACATGTAACATTAACTTTGCTCCTAGCTCAGGGTTTACTTAAATATTAATAAAATTATAATGCTGCCTGGTCAATACAACACAGCAAAAAGGAATTATATTGAGTAAAAGCCATGCTTCCTATATGTTCATAAGACCATCATATTCAATAAATAGGCAGATGCACATCTGTGCATACAGTCAAATTTCTAAAATGTTTTATCAGATTCAAACCTTTCAACATTTTCATCAAACGGTCACGTCTGTCAACTTCTATATACTTGTCTTGGCCATTATACACCTTTTAAAATTTTGCTTCATCAATGCAGTGTAACAGCATATTACAGTACATTTCCTACAGAGAAATATTTTCACAAGTTTGTGATTCAAAATTTCTTTTTAGGGGTAAATGAATTCATCTATTTTACTGCAACATTTGATTCTCATGGCACTAAAAAGGAAGAAGTAATATCGAGCATTCAAACACTTCACGAAGAGATACGTCAACAATCCCGATTATTAAGAATTTACAAATGCAAGAACAATTATGATCATATTAAAAATGTATAAGTTTTTAATATGTGTGCGAGTTTGTGTTTTTCCAGCCCCTCACAGACATTTAAAACTCTGCCTTTCTGTGAATATTACTAAATTCTTTTTTTTTTTATATATCACTAGGTATTCTTGTGGCAATCTGGCATGCCAACTTTTGCCCAAAGCATTTTGATATATTGTGATAAGCTCATGTCTCAGGAATCCTAAAAAGAGATCAGTGGCTACAGAAATGTGATAAAATAGTTATATTCTGATTTTGCTTAACTGTGAGTATGATATCAGGGTAAGTCAAAAAACTCTCAAGCTTCTTGAAAACATTCACTTTTTCTATATTTTCTATTTTCTACACAAACAAATGGCTGACCAAGAACTATGACTTGACTAATACATACACATAAATATAGTTGCCAAGAGTAAATATACTTCTACACTGATCAGCTACGATATTAAAATCGTCTGCCTTGACCTCAAGACCTCTAAAGACATACTGTTTTGTCAGGCATCTAGAAGTTAAAAGCAGATCCTTTTAGTCAGTCTGGCTGTTCCATTGGATCCCATATTGTACATGCTCAATTAGATTGAGATCAGGGGTATTTGGAGGCTAAGGATACACACGCTACTGTGCCATCTGGTTCAATTGCAGTCAGGCACATTATGCATGTAGTGTGTTTGCTAGTCTTGGCCAAGCATGGAATGCCAGTGCTTCCCACAGCTATTTAACTGAAAATACCTTAATTAATTGACTTAGTTTTTAAGTCTTATTCTGCAAAAGGGCTTTTCAAGAGTGGGAGTTTTAAGCATAATGTGAGGACAGCCAGTGGGAGATCAGAAAGTGGGGACAATCGAGACTTTGCAAGGAACATAGGCAATTGTGCTCAGGAATGGTACACTTCTGGGTACAACAAATTGAACTCTTTGACATATTATTGAGACCATTTTTGAACAAAATTTGAAGCATGCCAAGAATTAAATGTGGTCATCAAGAGTGTTTAGGCTGGTTAGATTTATCATTATAAAATCCACGAATGGTATAACTCAAGGCTTCCTGCCTGAACATTAACCAGAGCATCATACCACCTCCACCGACTTGCCTTCCTATAGTTCATCCGTCTGTTTCTTTTCAAGTAAATGATCATGAACACAAGACATCAGACCTTTCTGGGCTACAATAAGTCATCTCGGGGATTGAATAACGCAGTCTGCCTTCACTGCCCATGCACGAGCTTGACCCTTTTGGTGGTTTGCCAGCAGTCCTTTCTAGGAACACTTTTTACTGGTGCAAACTTAGTCTTTAATTGCTTATATCTGCCAATTTTTTGTGCCTATCTCAACAAATTAAAGAACTGTCTAGCTGATGCCAAATATATTCCACCTTCGAAGAGCTTCATAACAAAGTGTTTTTCACTTCACCCTTGGGTGCTACTGCTGAAATGTTAAAATAATTGAAATATGAAAATGCTGCTACGCAAGGGATCAGACAAATTACGAAAAATATATATTTTTGGAAAAATTCGATAACACAAAACTTGTCAAAAAATAACTGTAATTTGTTGTAATTAGCCACTTTACTTATAACAAAGACAATTGTCATTCCCAGCAGTATAATCCAATAGACCTCAGATTGTCCTCCTCCCTATTGTGACTAATCATCTGCATAGAAGATGCTCTTCATCAGCCCTCCCGTCTGCTCACCCTAGCTGTTGGCACCGGCTGCCATGATAATGACTGAGGCTACTCTGAGACTATGTTTACTAGCTGACAGCGGCACCCTGCTCTCTCTGTATGCTCCAGCAAGCATTTCCATTTAGCTCACTTCTGAAGCTCCTGCCTAATTTCTCTTTGGAGACAGAAATCCTTTAAACCCCATTGTATCCCGGGGCAACATATTTACTGAGGGCTGGCTTTCCAATACCTGAGAGAGATTAACACTGCTCCCTGATTTATGAATCCATGCCACCCACCCACAGGCTTGGTCAGGGGCCCTAGCTACTCTACCCTGCTACTTCCTCTTCTCTCAATGGGATTTAGGAACACACAAACACAAACACACACTTCCCTACATATGGCAGAAGTGGGTTTAAGGGGAATATGCATAGATCATCTCTCTGAATTTCCCCCAAGAGAAGAGAAAACAGAAATGACCTGGGTGCAACTGGCTGTCTCGTGAGTCAGTTAACAAGGTAAAATCAAACTCTAAAGTAAACTTAATATGGCCTAGACGGAATCAAGCTGAATTATTTAGAAAACTATCTTTTTAACTGAGTTAAATTATATGTAAATAGATACTCTAGATCTGTCACTATAATATAGAGATGTAGTCAAAAGATCTGTGACAGCCATCTACTGTTTTTGGCATCCCACCATCTCAATAGCATCACTGGCTGTCTGTGACTGAGGTGGTCGGACGGCTGCCAGACTGAGTGACAGCCTGCTATTTGTTCATCCTGGATAGTCAATTGCTGAGCATCTGTACTACAGAAACAACAAAGCTGCTGGCAAAGAGTTCAGTGTATCAGACTAATACACCGAGCAGACTATTATTCTTATTCAGTTGAGAGGGTGTTTTAAAATTCTTCTAATTTGTGTAGTAAAGCACTGAATTACTATACAAATTAGCAATTCAATGTGTTATGCCATGAATTATGAATACAAGTGCAACACTAAAAAATCAGACAGTTATAGACCTGGCAATATCCTTGCAACATGGTCCAATCAAAACACGTGCGGAGGCCTCAGGGTACTAAAAGAACTTCTAGAGTGTCACGCAACGGTACTACGGTACCAAAGCAGTTCATGTATATCTCTCATTTTTTGTCTTGTGATCATTTATTAATTTCATGACGAGGAAAACAGTTTTTGTAAGAGACTGCTACTGTCTTAGAGACACAGAGTATAAGAAAATGATGCATGAATAGAATTAAATATGGAATATAAGAAATTGCTGGAAGAGCGTGGGAGATTCTCTATCCCTTTATAGGCCAGTAGCTTCTGCTCAACCCTTCTCACATGAATCACCCTCGTAGTCAAATCCCCAAACCATGAAAGTATGTTTTTTGTTTGTGTTTAAATTTGTTTGTTTACCTGTGAGAGCCAGATGATGGAACATCACTAAAAATTTATGTTGCAGTCTTGTCATATGTGCTTACCATTTCAATGCAATGACCTTCACTTCCCTTCTTCCACAGAATATAAAATAATGGAATATTACTCAACATGGAAGGTATCCAATTTCCAAGGATAAACCTGCAAGAGGACACTCTTACTTCACCTCAGAAGTCTAGGAAAAGGCCATACTGTGATATGGTAATCAATTTAATTGCCCAGACATGGAAACTTGTAATGATACTGTACATCACGTTGCTGTGAATTGAAATGAACAAAGAAAAGATGACAGACTTTTTCACCGCTTTGAAGCACAAAGTGATATTTTATTCACAAGCCTTAAACACATTTTACCCCAGCACTGAGAAGAAGTCATCATAATTAAAATACATAATGATCTTTGGTATTTTTATCTCTTTGCCCTAACTCTCTTCCTCTCTCCAAACATACCATATTATAAGATTTACTGTAAAATCTATGTCTGAATGGTTACCTATATCGGTATTTTGTCAGATTCCATAGTTTACATGCTGTGTTAAAATTATTTAGTAATATCTCAGTATTTTTGAAAGATAAATATGTGATATTTAATGTCAGTGAAGCCCTGGTAGCATCAAGAGCCCAAATCTACTACTCTCTTTCAGGGGAAATTTGTCTTCTTTATACCAGCATGATTCAAAACATCTCGCAGCAGTTACCAGCTGCTTCCCGTAACGCTAAGAAACAATTATACATAGTTCATGTCTTGTATAGTTTCACTACCAAGCTACATTTTCTTCTCATTATGTATCTCTGTCTCATTTTATTTGTGAATATGTTAGTATTTTACTTCTGATTGTGAAGCTGCATTAACTTTATCAGGCACTTTATTAGGTACACCCTGCTTATATCAGGTGATTCAATAAGGTGGTAAAAGTATTCTTCAGAGATTATGGTCCAGAGTGACACCGTCATATGGATCCAACAGGTTAGTGGGCTGCATGACCAGTTTTGCCCCATCCCAAAAGTAGTCTACTGAATTGAGATTGCCATTTGAGTTGTGTGAACTGACTGCCATGTTCAGGAAATCACTCATCCTGCTGGAAGAAGCCATCAGAAAAAACATGTGACACTGAAACAACGATCAGTACCAACTGGGCATTGTTCCAGAACTCATGAACAAATGAACATGCCAAGAACATATCCCCCACACCAGAATACCACCACCACCAGCCTAAATGATTGACAAGACTGGATAGATTAATACTATTATGTTGTCCATGCCAAATTCTGACTTTACTATCTGAATGTTGCCATAATGTGTTGAAATTCAATAATTATACACAGTAGTATACAGAAACTTCCCATTTGTAGTTTCTACTGTATGTATTCCAAATCTATTTTGTACTGCCACACTCAACTACAGCAAAGCAGTAGAAAAAGAAAATACAATAAATTCAAAGTAAATCAGTTCTGTTTTTGTGTAAAGCATTAAACGTGATCTTAAACGTGTTCACTCACAAGAAGCTTGGTGTCTTGTTGTTGTCACTCACAAAAGTAAAATGCAGTGAAGAAGATGGAAATTGTTTTTGCAGTAGAGACATAGTTGGAATGGATTTTGAAATATAGCACCAGAAATTTGGCACTAAGAATTACAAAAACATGGAACTGGGACAGCTTTCTTGCCTGAAGCATATTTACATGATACTGAGAGGAACTAAACAGCCAACACCCTGATAAAAATATCCTTAGAAAATTAAACAAAATTATATTACCTAATCCCAATGTCCAGACATGTGTTGGTGATTAACAAAATGGAAATATGATATTTCACAGTAACAAAACATATTTGATGAAAAATTGAAAATATTTAATGAAATATTTTCTTCTTTCCAAATTGAGAATCAAATCGGGGTAGTGATACTTGATGGATGTGGGGCTTGAAAAGATGCTTTGATGTTTTAGAGCATAGGTGTCAAACTCTGGCCCGAGGGCCAAATTTGGCCCGCAGCTTAATTACATTTGGCCATACCAAATTACTATTAGAGCTGGCCTACTGGTATTATACAGCTAATATATATATATTGTTTAGTATTAAGCTTTGCTTGTTCCAGATTCAGTTTTTCAGCAAAACGTGTTTGAGTCCATAAGAAAAGATTCATTCTTATATCTGGAGGAATAAATATATTTCAATAAATATTAACGTTAGCCCGCGATTTTGTTCCAGTTTTGAATTTTGGCCCACTGTGTATTTGAGTTTGACACCCCTGTTTTAGAGAAAGCAGGGTGGAATGCAATGGAGCAGGATACTTGAACAAAGGAGTTAGTCATCATTTCCTGCTTATCAATGACTAATGGCTAATGTAGTTTCACAGTCACTGTAGACGACATAACAATCTTGCATTTGAGTATTTTGTTCTCATGTTTCTGTTAAGCTCATTAATCTTCAAACATTTCAAATATAAACTTCAGCTAATGATCAACTACACAACAAATAAGTATAAGTATTTCTCAACGTGAACCATCAATCCATCCATCTATCCATTTTCTTGTACATTAGGCTCCATCTTCCTGCAAACCTATCTCAGATGTCATGGAGCTAGAGGCAGGGTACATCCTTGAGAGGTTGCCAATCTGTTGCAGGACTAGCACAGAGACAGACAACCATTCACATCTATGATCAAATTAGAATCACCAATTAACCTCCAGAGAACATGTGAATGCCAAAAGAGGCCCAGACTGGATTCAGAACTTCTTGCTGTAAGTTCTTTCTTTGTGGTGTGCTAACCACCACAAAGAAAGCTGTAGGGATGCAGTTTCCACTAGGGTCCTAAACATCATTTGTTATTTTGTGAATAGAATAATCACTTGCTGTAGTATGTAAAGCATGGTTTGTTTGCTGTAATCTTAAGCACATTAGCATATATTATTAAGGTTTTACAGACATATGACCAATAATCATGTAACATTAACTTGCCCACCAGTTTGGACAATGTGGGATCAAGTAAATAAGGTCTAGAGTCTAGGTCTAGAGACAGCCATCTGCCAAACACTGGTAACGAAGGAAAAATTTGTATTTCTCCACTATTCTGGAGACTGATGACAGTTGCTGGGAAAAGGATTGCTGAAGTCCCATTTATGCAGGCCTACAGACCAATCGGTGACAACCTGGCAAATAACAAAAAACAAAAGTGTGTTTCCCAAAGGGGTTGGCAAGAAACTCCTTGTGATTACTTTGGTTTCCATCATACTGCTGCAGTCACCCATAGTATGCATGGGGTTGGGGTACTTCTCCATTTCCAATATGTCTCACATTTTATCAGATTTTAGTAAAGCTGGACTAGTAGTTAGTGAGTATTTTCAGACAAAGCTGAAAAAGCTGCTACAGCAATCTGCTAGCAATCATAAGGACATTTCTGGTGCAGTCCAACTGATTTCAACCAGTGACAGCCAGGAACCTCCAGGAACTATTGCCAAACAGTCAGGGAATGCTCATTTTTCCTTAATGGATACATCCATTGGTGTATCACCTCCAATACAGTCAACAATTTTTGAGCAATGTCTGCATTGTGTCAAACAAGAAATGTCAATAATCAGTGACAATGATTTTTCAGAATGCTAAACTCACTTGACAAACTTCTTTATGACAAATACTGTTCTGCATTGTTCTAAGTGTTGTTTGACCACAATCTAATGATCACAGTTATTAGGGTTTATTAAACCCTTGTCACACACAACTCTTGTTTTTGTAAACATGTTGTCAGCTGATAAATGAATGTTTCTCATTTAAAGTTAAACATGTTACTTGCAGCTTGTTCACTTGTTTATCCATGTCAGAAAACAATGATCCTTAGTTGTATGGCATTCTTACCAATATACTGCAATTTCCTCATTTTAAAAAATCAGCTTTCATGTATTATGTATTGTGTATTTATTTATTATTAAAAAAGAGAGTGTTCCTTCATTTATATTGTCACTGATGATGATAATTGCTCCATCACAGCTCATGAATTTCAGCATGGTTCTAAACAGCTGTTTAGACTGCAAGTAAAGTCTATGTTTAAAGTATATAACCAGTGTTGGGTAAGTTACTTTAAAAAAGTAATTAATTACTAATTACTAATTACTTAGTCAAAATTGTATTTAAAATACTTATCTAATTACTGTGTCAGAAAAGTAACTTAATTACTAAATAAGTAATTTAACTAAATACTTCTTAAAATCCCTATAAACCTTGAGTGGGCAAACAATAGAAATTAAACTCTTTAAATAATAAATACATTTTTAAAGACGGAGACTCTACAGTACGCAGCGGTAGCAGCTCTTCCACAATGTAGCCTGCAATCATTTTTTTAAGCTCACCTTCAGACGTTTTCTGTGCTGCTGAAGTAAAATCAGGTTTTGCCTGCTTAGCAGGAGTTGCCGCAGTGTTATCCATGGATGATGAACAAGGATCACTCAGAAGTGTTTGTCTATGCTTACGTGTCAGGCGCTTCAGTAGATTACTCCTGCTATTAACAGTGGCCGATAGTTTTTTCTCCCCAGGACATAGCTTACATATCACGGTAATATTCTTGTCTGCTTGTTTCAGAAAAGTGAAGAGACGGGAATATGTCCATTTCATAAAACAGCCACTCGCTTCAGCCGAGTCCTTCCGCTTTAGAATACGACTATGCAGCAAACTGGCGCGAAATGACGCGCACCTGCACTGCAACGATGTTAAAGCGGCAGAGTTTACTTCTACGTTTAGAAGATAAATTTTTTATTTTAATTATTTTACAATGTAACGCAAGTACATTGTAAGTAACTGTAATTAAAATACCTAAAAATGAACAGTAATTAGTTACTCTACTTTTTCAGTGGAAAAGTAATTTAATTACAGTAACACGTTACTTAGTAACGCATTACACCCAACACCGTATATAACAGATAGAAAAAAATGCTTTATTCACCCAGTCAAATTAAATGCTCAAGACAAGAGCAAAATGTTCAGAGGAACCCACACTATTTTTATTTTTATTTCGTTTTTGATTGATTAATTTATTAATTAATTCATAGGTAGCCCATTGAATTGCACGGTTACATGTCATGGAGCACTTTTGTCTGCCACTGTGTCAGTATAGGTGATGCTGTATAAGCTCAATGGTTATCAAGCTATGATATGGAATTCCTGCAATATAGGATTTCTTTCAATTAATTTTACTTTGGTTAGGTTAACTGGTGATTCTAAATTGGTCATATATTGTATGTCTTTCTGTATGTGTAGCCATGCAATAGTTTAGCAACCTGTCCTTTGTTGCCCTATGACCAGGAAAGACTCCCACCGGGCCTGAATTGATGAGCATTTAAGAACATTGATTGGTCTTTATCCATCAGAACCAATAAAATGCAAAATTAAATAAAAAAAAATTCACATTGAAATGTATTTAACTACAGATTTAAAGATTTGCACCCACACTGCATGATACATATCACATGATAAGATAAAGCTGCCTATGTGAGTGTGCTCTTCTAAACTGTATGAGCACACTTTTGCTTGTTAGAAGTACTCTATATTTAGTATAAGTCATTGCTCAGCCACACAGACCTGCAGCCACCAAGACAATTATCAACAACACAGTGTGGCTAGTATTGTTATCACTCTGTGAACCTGTCTTTGTGTATGTGAGTGTCGCAATGAAAAAGTGGTCCTGGAGACACCTATTTTGGTGGGAATCCTTCCCACTTTACAATCCACTTCCACTTCCACAGCCTTTATTATAATAATAATAATAATAATAATAATAATAATAATAATAATAATAATAATAATAATAATAATAAACAATGTAATTTGCACACAATGGTATTATCATATATTGCACATATGTGATTTTTAAATGCACAGAAAGGAATTCCTCAGGGTAACCGATATTTCTATCTGTATATATTTTAAATATGCATGTGTTTCTCCATCGCCTTCTGACTTAAAAGAAATTATTCATGCATGCTCACTTGGATATACACTATTGTCTCAGGAAAGTCTTCTGATAAATATCAGGTAGACTACCCAGCTGGCAGATTGTCCTCAAATCAGAAACTACTTAAAGATTCTGTTGTTGTTTGTGAGACTGATTTATTACATTTCTGTTTGTTTTGATCCCATTTGTTCCGTAGAACGCTAAGGTCATCAGGCATGCGACTCTTGGCTGTTTTATTGTCTATATTTTAAACTTAAGGATTGTTGCTGGAGCAGAAAAACAACCTTTCTCATTACATCGGTTCCACCCACTCCAACAACTTCATTCAGATTTCATCTCACAGTCTATATCTATTGGCCTTTGACTTTGTGTGTGTGTGTGTGCGTGTGTATTTCTGTATGCGTGATTGTGCAAGTGATCTTTTTTGTCTTACTGCTCTATATTTCTTGTCTCCAATGTTTTTAAATAATTTATGTAGCACTTTAGTCAATAATGGCTGGTTTATCTAGCTCACCCCACTTGTTTCTCTGTTTATTCTGGGCACTCTCCAATCATGTATTATTTCAGCTTCTTTGCAGTCTAGGGAGCCTCATCCATGCACATCCAGTGTGAAAGAACAAAAAATGCCTATTAATGAAAACAACTTTTTATAACCATTCAAGTACTGCAGCTGATTTCTTCTGTTTGTTTTGAAGGAACTGTTGAGAATGACTTTACAATAAACCTTATCGTTTATTGCATTAGTTTTTATTAGTGTAACCTAATAAAGACAGAAACTTTAATTTCAAGTCAATAGATTTACTCAGTAAAGTTCATTCTTTAAAATATAAACTATGATGAAAGATGGACGTTAGAAATGCTCCTGGGCTCTATTACCTAAATGCACGTTAAGGTAAAATATTAAACCTATTTCTCACATCTCTGGCGATTTCTAGCATGCCTCCAGAACACTTTTTAGATACTCCTAGAAACTCTTTCTCATAGGAATCAAATGTTTTCAGTCCACATGCAACTTGTATATTAACTCTATGAACTTTGCCAGCCATGGCGCAAAACACAGTGTCCCTGCACAAACTGGTATTTCCCGAGGGTGTGCTGAGGTTATTTCCTAAACTGCAACAGATTCGTATCTTGCTGACTCTTCACGCACTACAGTGGCCACAGTAGGAGGAATGCCTCAGTACAGGCCATGGACATGCCAATCCAGCGGTGCACTGCAATCTCTGAGGCAAAGAATGAACACATTCGCCCACCATTTTCCAGCTCAGAGCAAAATTTTGCATGTTTGTGTTCCATAATATTTTGATTGCTGTATGTAAACCTCTCTGAAATCTCTTTAAATTATGTTCAGGTTTTTTTTACTTGCATTTTGCTCACATTCTATTTTAAATATCTGTGATACAGCATTACTGCCAGACAGTCGAAATAGAGATTACTGAACAATTCTTACCAACTCAATAATCTGTAAGATTTAGGAGCCTACACTGACAGCTTTTTCTTTGCCCTTTGCATCCATCCCAAGGCTCCAGGTATCTGCTCCATCTGCAATAATGTCTGTGATAATGAGCACGAGCGAGCCATAATTACACATTACAGATCCACTGGTTAAATCTAAGTCTAAGACTAAAGCAAAATAACCATAAAGAATCTCTGCGCTTATGTGTAATTCAAACGTTTAATTATTCTACTGTTTCTAACGCATTGTAAATTATGGATGGTAGACGCATTAAAAACAGTTCACATAGCCTAACAATTAAAACTTCTTCATTAAAAACTCCCCAGGATCTTCCATTTCTGCTACTCTACATCTGGAGTCGAAGCTCAAAACAACAGTAACTGGAATGACTAATGAACGGATTGAGTTTCTTGTATTGAGCCAGTTCAGGAGTAAAAAAAATCTTGATTACAATACAAGTGACATAATAAGATACATGAACTACTGATAAGCTTTAAATTATTATTTTTGGGTAATTCCTTTCTAGTTTTGGATCAGAAAATGAATCAAATTTATAATATCAAACTTAATTAAACAAATACCTTACTAAATAAAACATGCCCAAAGAACCAGGTTCATTTCTATGTGAAATTATGTAGTGACTTTTGAGTATTTAGCAGCAGATGTAAGTGATACTGGTTTGTAAATAGATCCAATAATTTCAAAAAAATATTGTATTACATTTACTGGGTGCTATTAATGCACTTAAAAAGTCTGATTCAGAACTAATTTGTTAGATGAGTGGGCTGTTTTATGTGCGTTACACAGACATCAGTCTCACAGATTTCAGAGCTTTCTAAATGATGACTGCAAACACTATCATGAGGGGGAGTGCAGAGTAGTGGATTTTGGCAACATGATGTTTATGCTTACATGTTTTTGTTTGTACTCCTTTAAATCAGAGTTGAGAGGATTTTGCCTGTAGGTTTAATACTCTATAATTCATCTGCTCTCTATCCTAATTATGTGTTTTGTTTGTTTGTTCTGTTTTTATTTCACAGTTGTGTGCTTAAATTAGTGGTTATTTTCTTTTTTCAATGTCCATTTATCAAGTGATCTGAGTACAGTAACATTAATTTAATAACAAAATGGCTTAATGTGTGCATAAGGATACGTCGACCACAAGCTAAATCGATCAAATTAGATTTCACAAAGTTTACTCTGAAACTTACTTCCACCCACTAACATAAAATGCCAAAGGCTGAAGGCTGTCACTGCTGACTGCAAAATGTGTTTCTTTCCTGCTACGCAATCAAGCTGTTCGTTCTACTGTGTCATTTGTGTCGTATGTTACATTTTATATATTTTAATAATATATAATATTTAATATATATTTATATATTTAATATTTTAATATCCAGAACTCCTCTATGGAGTATTCAATGTTATAGGTTAGTTTCAATCAATTCATCCTCCTCCTCAACAGCATTAACAGAACTCCATGTGGACTTGTTTGTAAGTGTTGTTTTGAGAAAATACAACAGCTTTTATATATATAAAAAAGCTCCAAAAAGCACTCCTAAACTTTAAAATCAATCATTGCTGGGAAACCGGGCCCTGCAAGGTCTTAAGATTAAACTACATTTGCTTATGTAGCACTGGCTCATAGATTACTGTGAGGTTTTTTCTCTTTTTTTATATCAAAAAACTACAATGCTGACTGAAACTGCTACATCCCTGATTACCATCCATCTGTTAATATTTCTTTTTGGGGGTTGTTGTTGTTTTTTTAATTTGTTTTCATCATTTTTTTTCTAAGGAAAATTTTCCAACTTACAAAGACAGTCTTTATGTTGTTCTTAAAAAAAGGAAAAAGGGACGTTATCAGATACCCAGTAGTATGCACGCTGTATTTCTGTAATTTAGATGAAAGCCGCAACCTATATATAACTATTAATACTTTCCTGTATTACTTCAAATAAGTCATTTTTCAATATTCTGCTTGCAAAACGACAACTGGAGACTTGTAATAATTTAATAATTCATGTCATTTTGTCATTTTGATTCTTGAAGTTCTTTTGAACGGTCTTAACATTTTAGAAAACAAGGCACAAGTAATATTATTGTCAAATCTTGAATAAAGCCTCGTGGAAAGACCACCTACTGTCAAGGTCGGCATTTAAAATGTTGCACTGAATGGGGTTCTTTTCAATAGCGTTAGAAGATACTTTGGAGCTCAGAACACGAAAGTGTCAAACACCTTTTAGATACTGTTTGCCTTTGTCAACAGAATGACTCGTATTGTACAGCTAGTAGGAAAACAGTGTGAGGCTTTTTAAGTCTGACAGAGACTTACTCAAAACGAGTTAACCTGGGTCCACTGAGTTCACGTATTAGAGAGTGCCACAGCAGGTAACATATCGCTCATACACAGGACATAAAATCATTATCCTGCCAAGAAGCAGGTCAATGATCAAAGACCACTGCTGTCACTGTTAATAGTTTGCTGACAGGCAAACAACACTAACAAAAGAGAAGGCCGCTGATTAAGGACAAAAATGATGCAGTGTGCTGAAAAACTACAAATATTTAAGCTAGTAAGTCATGTTTAATGGATGAGGCCTTCTTTGAGGTGCTGCTTCTAAAATTAGCATTTTACATTGTATCTTACCTGTAAAATACTACTAACGGAATGAAATTCATACAATTTTATTTTATGCTTTATTTAATTGTTTATTTCTTTTATTTTTGGAGCTTCTGAAAGCCAAGGCAGTTAGAGTTTATCTGTCTCTGCGCACCAAATTGTGTAAGCATATCCATAGCCTTATTTGTATTTATAGACAGCAGGACGGAAGGTGTGAGATATGTACAGCTCATTATTCATTAATTGTTATGCAGTAAATACCAGTTGAACAAATAGCATAAATTTCTGACCTGCCATAGAATGAAATGCTTTCAGTAGCCAACAGTTCATGACATTTGAAAATCCCACATTCATATAATGTAACACTGTAAATTTGTTTTGCCTCTAATCATCCATCTCTATTCTTTCGAGATTCCAATGAATTCATGAACATTGTCCCCTGATGTCAGTACAAGATATGTAATGTGGTTCAAAGGTAGTGTAAATTTGCTGGACCACTGAGTACGTTGTCTAATTGTTAATTATACAGTCAACATTTAAGGATGTTGACTGTTGACTGAAACTGTTTTAATGAATTTTCTCTTATAATTCTTCTACTGTATGAATTTGGGTTTTAAAAATAGCGTTTGACTGGTTGCCAAAAGCCAAAAACCAAACCACTTGATCAGACTCTTGATTGGCTTAAATACTTTTAAAGTTGTTATTGACTTTGAGTATGGGATAAGCTAAAGCCCTGTTCACCAATAATCTATTTGGTAATCACTTGTTTTGAAGTTGATATGATTCCTTGTTGCTAATTGGTAATCCAATACATTACAGTTATTTTAGCTGTCATCCCAACAGGTGAATTTCAACGAGTATAGACAACAATAAACTTAACCAAAGAAGAAAAAAAAATTAAACAGTGAATTCAAACCAAATTTAACAAAAAAAAACAAAACTAAACTAAAAAAAACTAAAAAACAGTGTGTGAGACAACAAGAGATGAATGGTAGCTATGCATTCGCCAGTTTTTCAAACCAAGCTTTGTGGACTTTTTTACCTTTTTTGCATATTGTAGGAACATTTGTGCCCAGCATCAAATATCGCTATAACTGGTGTAGCAACTCCAAAGGACACTTGCGCATATCTCAGAGATGCCAGCAGCTCTGACAAAATCACAGTATTTAAAGTCTCTGGGAATGAGAATGGGTTGTTTCTGAAGATAGTGAGTGGGTAGGCCTACACAAAGCTCACTGAATACATTTGCCAACTGTGAGTGCATCTGCTAAGTTAAATCTGTTTTAAATCATATGCACCCACAGTTTACTCACTGCACTTGTATTTATGTGGTGCTAGCTGCTCCACCCTCAGCAGGCAAGCTGGCATCGACCTTGAGGCGATGCGCTTGATCTTTGCGCACGCCTCACCTCTTAATGATAAAATGAGAAAACTGGGTCGGAGATGTACATCCCCACCAGAAATAGTGGGAAGTTAACATCTTCAGCTGAGAACAAGGCTTCCAACTGGGAAATCATCTCTAAATAAATCAAATGAGTTTCACAAATAGGTGAGGAGCCTATGGGAGACCCAGGTTTGCTCCTGGGAGGAATGAACAAGTCTGGATGATTAACTGAGAAATGAATGACCTGCTCATGTATCCACTAGAAACCTACTTGAGCAATCAAATAACTCTAAATTAAATGATTTTTGGTGTGTTGAGTCCATTATGGAGACAGATGTTGCTTTTCATGAGAATTTATTATCTCTTTTCAAGAGGTTTTAGTCATCCCTCAAAGCCAGATATGAAACGTTTTCATTTTCTTCAACCTGTAGACAATGAATGTTCTGATTTCACCATCCTGCATACAATAAGTAGAAAAATTAATAAAATCATATTGGATTTGAAAGAAAAGACACCATCACTATGCGCACAATGTCCACCAAATTGAGTCAACGTGAACATGTTGCAGCTGTTTCACAATGCCACCAATGTTGATTTAAGCTACAGAGTTTGAAAAAAAGAAGAAGAAGAATGGTAGATTTAAAGTTAGATAAGAAAATCCAAACTATGCATATATGCTAGAAAGAATATAATTCAACTTACCAGAGTTGGGATCGGAGTTTCCATCAGCTTCAGTCCTCTTATCAGGGGAGGCCTGCTCGTAGAAGTCATCCTGCGCCTGCACCAGAGGGAGAGGTTGTGTGAGGAGGGAGCCACTGCCTACAGGCTCGTGGTCCCCCAGACCGCTGTCACTGCAGCTCTCCTGGGAGCCATCCGGCAGGTGAAACGTGACGCGCCGCTGTGACTAGAACCAAGAGCACAAAACAGAGCCTCTGATGTTAGTGCTCTGCTCTGCCCCCTTAATTTAATTTTTTTTTTTCTTTTCTATTTACAGTTTTATTTGACACTGACCTGAACAAGCTCAAGCATGCTGCTTTTGCACACTGAGCGCTGATCAGGACTGCAGTGTGAATTCATTTTGCCCGAACAATGTAAAATGTAATATATATCATCACCGCTGACTGAGAAGAATTGTCGAATAAAACGTCTATTTTGACTTAAGCCCAGATATTGATGGGAAAAGAGTTTGCACACTGTAAATACAGTCACGTTTCACTGCACAATGACAACCATTAACTGCATGCAAATAAACAAGGAGCACTATTAGAAAAATTCCTCAAAGTGAAAAGTGTAAAAACTTTTGAAAAAACAAACAAACTGTGTTTTCATTAAAGTATTACATAACTGCAAAGGGACAATAAAATAATGGAGGCAAAATTCTATCATGTTTGTCGATTCTACTGCAGGGACTTTTACAGGCTGATTGTTTAGTTTGTGTTGTTAATTTGTTTGGTGCTAGCAAAGTCAAAGGGGCCTGTGGAGCTAACAGAAGTCACCCCCAGGGTGCCCTTCCTATCACATTCTGCAGTCTCACAAGGAAAGGAAAACACAAGTTTTCCTGGGACTATGTCTTGCACATACACACAAACACATATACACGCACACACATGCCATCCTTAAAGCCATCCTGATTGAATTTCCAATTGTTAATTCTGAGTGTCTTTTCCCTTGCTCTAATGACATTTTCCTCAGGCTTTTTCATAAGTCCAGACGCAAGCCTCCAGCTAACCTTTCGTGAGCACAGAGAGGTCCCTGCCACATCCTTGGTGATGACAGACAGAGACGGGTTTTACTGTAATTATTGGCAAAAGCAAAGGTCACCCAATCTGCAGTCTAATGCAAATGACCTCATTATATATTTTAGAACTGCTCCAAACATTCAATTAAACAAAAAGGAAGAATAAAGAAAGGGAATAAAGGGGGAGGGGGGGGGGGGGGGGGGGGTTGCAGTTAGACCCAGGACACTAGCACAAAAACTGGCTTCATATTTAAATACAGTGTGTAAATTGAATAATGATGGATGGAGGGATGGTTTAAACAATTAACTCATATTCTCCAATGACAATTGCAAGTATGACTGGCTGTAAATGCCTTGTAAAACTGCAGGTAAAACTGGGTAAATGTCATTGTCAGTAATTTAAAAACGGCTGCTGATCAGATCTGGCCTTTTGAATGAAGATAACAGGGAGAAGACCTTTCTAAAGGAATTCATTGCATTGTTTGTTTCTGTGGAAGCTAATGTATACTGATATGGTAATATAGCGCTATCAGTTTCACATTTGGGGAGACACGTTATGTCTATGAAGCCTGAAAAACACTTTATAAAGAAAATGAAGCCAGCGAAAGAGAAAAGCAATGGAAGGTGGCAGGTGTAGTGTGTCTGCACTTAATTAACAGTGTCTGCATATGTTTTTATTGCTGCTAATGCCAAAGAAGTTGGCCTTAGGCAAGGTAGCCATCTATTTGTTGGCAGCCCTGAGAGTGTCCAGCCAGGAAAACGAACACTGGCAGTTTTTTTTTCTACCAGTTCTTGTCAGACTTATGGAAACACTGTATATTTCACAACACAGTCACATGCAGATTGTATAAATGCATTACAGTTTTATAAAGTGATTTATGTGGCATTAAACTAGACATGAATGTAGTTTAATTATTAATTGATTGGGTGAATAAAAAGTCAAATCCATACTGGAAACAATGTCTGCTATTATCCAAAGCCCAGAATAGCGAACAGCAATCTACATTTTATATGACATGACAAATGTAATATTACAAAGTCGTCTACTTGTATATATGACAAGTGCAAGAAATTATTTAATATAACAGTGCTCTAGAGATGTTATTTCCTTTGATTCTGACTTCTAGCAGAGAAGAAATGGTTTATAATTAATTGGGATAATGGTAGTGTGTGCTGTCAGACACTGGTGGGACCTTGAAAAGATTCTAGGCTCTGTTTGGACAAAGTGGAGAAGTTCAGTGTAAAGAAATAATCCCACATACACCGTAAAATGAATTAGACTTCTTTAAAAAAGTCAATTAAAAAAATATCGTTACAAGCAAAGGAATGTATAAATGTGTAACATTTGAGGATGTAACTGCACTACCACAGTAGCTGTAAGGCTTTAAAATGCACACAGTGATTCTGTGGATGTTTCTGCTTGTGTTTTTGCACATGTTTATTTGTAAGTTTAAGCATGTTTGAAGATGTTTGTGTTTCTCTGTTGCTGACTGTCACTTGTAGTAATATTAGCATAAGACCAGCTTAAACTATCCCCGCTGCCAGTTTACAAGATATTATGGCTTATCACGCCTGCTAACCCTTGTTATCCGCTTGTTTTTATAATTTGCCTGACCAAACACAGTCACTTTAACAAACACAAAGCAACTAGCAGCACTTTGCTGCTGGAAGGTTTCAATTCCAGCAAGCCAGCAAATGAACAGGAATAGGATTTGCCCAAGGGTCTTCACAGAAAGCACAATATTAAGTAAAGGGAAAATAAAAACTGCCAGGGGACCATAAATGTCTCATTTGACACCAGCTCCAACTTTATACGTGTTTCTTAAAAAGCATAAATGTGAAGTTTTGCATTCTAAAACCAATCTGTCTGCCTTTGTGTTTTCTTTGAAGTGGGCCAACCCACGTGAGTATTAAAATCGTTATTAACACTATTAGTTATTGGAAAGCTCGACAGCAGTTTCATTGATCTCAATTGCTGTTGCCTCTTAAAGACTAAATGCAAGCTAAGCACTTAGTTTATTCTGTTTTTATTATTTTTCCTTTTTGGCACAGTCGGAAGTCACACACACAGCGTATTGTAAAAGTACCGTAGCAGATTCAATGATTTCTCAAGGCACGCTTTGCCTTTTTTGTTAAAATCACTATCAGAATGACTCCACACTAAAGCCTGAATCCCACAGAACACAAAAGCATTATAACTTTTGGTTTTGTAAAACAGAAGCAAACAGTGATAGGGCTTATGACACGGAGCGCAGGCTTTCTCTTCGCTTCCCTGTCTTTCTCCTCCTGAGTTTGACCATATGGAGCTCAGTGTGCAAGTCGAAAACAACTTCTGTGTTGTACTGTGTTCCAACCGAACACAATGTAGCACTACATTTCTATCAGGCAGACATTTAATGAGAAGAAGCACACACCGAGAAGTGGTGCATGCGCACGTAGACAAACAAGCGTGCGTACACACATGCACACACAAATAATGCAACCTCCTCACTACCGCAAATAATCTTATCTAACAGCAGTCTGACACCTGCGGTGAGAGAACACTTCCCACGAGTCCGTTCTCACAATCAGACCACTGAGGGAGATCAGTCAACCAGGAAAGCAAAACTCACGAAAAGATCTCTTTCTCTGCCTGCCCTGCTCTCTCGCTCTTGTTCAGGCCTTAGAGCCCAAAGGTGCTCTGCCATCTGCTGGTCACCTTGGGAAAAACTTTATTTTTTTAATATCAACAAAAACCCACTGAAGTGTTTGCCCTTCTGTGTTCCACAGCGAGTGTTGATTGATTTTTTCCCCCCTTTTTTCTATTTTATCCCCTCTATCTCACACCTTTGTGCTGCTATTGCTGACTTTAACTCTTCCTGACATGACAAAATGACACACCTGAGTTTTTCTAACCCTGAAATAGAAAAAAATGCATGTCCTTGTTTGATATTTTATTGTGTTTTGAAAAAAGTACATTCGTGCATCATACTCTATTCCCCACAGTGTTCATCCACAATCCTGACAAGCTGTAGCATTTCGCAAAACATCAAATCAAGTGACATATTAGCAGCTGATAGACACTGCCTCCTGTCAAGGTAACGTTCGGATTTCCTTTGGGCTCATCCATAAAATGCATCACAGTCGCAGTCAGGCATTGCTTTATTTTGATGACATAAACACAGTCAAAAACAAGCTTTTCGAACTGCTTAAAAAAGATGAAAGACACAGAGATAAAAAGAGTTCCCAAACGTGTTTCTGTAAGTAACACTCAAATAAAAAGTGACAAATAAATCACAATCTTCCCCGTCTTTGATTCTGACTCTAATATTGACGTAGTCTGCTCCCGCTGCCTCTCCAGAGTCTAAGTCTGCTGCCTTCTGCTTTTCATCATTAAATCATAGCTAGGCAGTTCTGAGAAACATCTGCATTCTGTCACATCCACAATAAAGCCTGCGCAGTCACTCCCTCACTTTTTAGCTTACCGCAAGCACACGAGCGCACAAAGAAAAAACACAAAGATACATAAATCTAAGTCACATCTGACCCATTTCCCAAATTGCAAGCTTGGGAAAGCGGGCATGTATGTGAGTGCATGTGAGTGCGTGTTTGTATTGTCTATCAGCACTGTGCTCTCTCTTTTTCATTTACAGAACACAAGCTTAGCATGTGATTATTAGCGCAGTCCATCATTTTGACTCTTTCTAGCCTAACTGATCTTATAAAGATTTATGGATCCTGTACATAGATTGCATGTTTGTTTATCCGTTTATTGTCTAACTGACATAAGGGACTTTTTTCCCCACCAAAAAGCATAAATCTAGTCTAGTCATACAGCATGTTTGTCACCAGACTCACACTCTCACCTGTCATCTTTCACAGATGACAAAAGCTGTGACAAGCTCCTTCTTGCTTGTGCCCCCAAAGTCCAATTTGCTTGATTTTCATCTGCCAACACTTCCCTAATAAACTAAATCTCATCCCACTTTCATAAGTTATCATGAATACTGCTCCTCCATTGTGTGTGCTTGTTTGAAATGAAAAAAGAAAGATACTAGTGCTTTACTCTATATTTTTGAGCAAGCTACCATATTTATGACATGTAGCAATCTAACATAAAAACATAATAAAGTCAAGAATCTCAAAAAAACTGTATATACAACTATGAAAAAATATAGTTGCAAGTCCGATGAACTGATAAGTATATTAAAGTTTCTTAATAAATTTGAAAGGCCCAGGATGGATTCGAACACAGGACTTTGCACTAACCTTCCTGCATATTGGTCACTAGCTGACTTAAAAAACAAACAAACAAGTGGCGCCCCCTTGTGAAATAGTGGAAACTGAATGTTTGATTTGGCTGATTTTTACACCACATGGCGCTTCCTGACACAAACCCCCCCCAAGGGATTTGTGTCGCCTCCCACAATCAAACTAAGGATCTTTCAAATAATTAGGCAAATTTGGAAACCACTACACTTACTGTAATATATATGTTATTAGATACAGATAGAGGGAAGCGCCACTTTTTCAAATGTTAAATACACTCACAATGTATATCAGCCAATAGAAAAACAGAATACTTGGTTACATGATGACCAATCTCTACACAATAACTAATAAGAATTCATTAATACTTAAATAAAAAAGACTGAAATGAGTAAATGCGTATGAGTAGTCAGTGACATAAACACATGAAATGACTGACGTTGCCATTAGGATAGAGGGATAGATTGATGCATGCTATAAAGTAAAACAATGCGACTGAACATTTTTTTTGTCTCTGAAAAGAGCAGGAAAATCTCTAAACTAAAAAGATCTGACCTGAAAAGGCTTCTTCAGAAGGGTGAAATTTCATTTATAATTAATGTCATCTAACTCTACCTGGGGCTAGATTTGGACATCTTAGACTCATCTACTTTTATTTTCCTCTCCGAACTGCAGCTCTTTCTTTTCTGTAGGAGGTTTCACTCCCCTCTCCCCATACATCTACCTCTCCCTTTTCATCCTAACCTTGGTATGCTGTTAAAGAACCTGACTTGGCTGAGTGAGAACTGTGAGACAGTTGTAACTCAACCAGCTTCCCTATGTGCCTCAAGCTGAGCTGAAGAAACCTGTGCAACTGCCACAGAGCATTAGCTACAAAGTTAACCACTACTGACTCACTCATCGGCTCTACCCTCTGCCGACATCCAAATCCATAAAATGAGAGACACAGCAATTCTTCTCTATGTGTGTCTCCTGCATCAGGATGAAGGATTTGACACTCAGAGACAGTTAACTACAGAGCAGAGCAGGCTAGGCCCTGAGCACTGAATGGGGAATCTTGATGTGTTTATGAGTTACAGTCCATGTGATCTCGCTGCTACACTCAGCTGTAGACAGTGAAGTCGGTGTTCGGTGGTACTGCGCTGATAAAATGAATGACGGATACTAAAAAAAACCAAATCCAAATCAAGTAAAACATGTTAACGGTCCATTAAAACCACCGATTTATTTTGTAGGGAAATATAGAATTATCACAATGTACACTATAATTCATAATAACCTACAACCCTATTACTTGTCATGAAATCCTATTTGTGAGTCCATTACATCAAATAGGTGGAAGCACACGTTTGTTTAGTTGGATCTGTGTTTATCCTGTGGAAATAATGGCTATTTACACAGCCATGATTATCCAGCTTTTAGAGATCAAATGTAAATCAATGCAGTGCAGTCTGGTTGACTGGCAACTGGTAATTTAAATTTCACAATGGTTCCTTGGTTTCGTTAGGTTATATAATTAATAACCTATATACATATATAACATAAAACATTTAATATAATTTTTGCACAGTCAGTTCATCAATTCCAGCATATTAATTGAAAATAATAGCCATAAAGTTTAACAACATTATGTTCTGAGAATGTCATTTCTGCTTCCAATACGATAAATTGCACTGAAACAAATTCAATCTTCATTTCTTAATCTCAGTTTTAATGAATAGAATACATGATTAGATAAACAGTCAAGTAGAGTTTGGTTGGAAAGATTCCTCCATCTTATCAGGTCAGCGAAAAGGTAACTCTAACCAAACTGGTGACGCGCCACAAAGTTTTATAATATAACGAGAAGCTTGTCTGATAATGCAGCTTAAACGGAATCTGAAAGGATAGCTGCTGTTTAAATAAAGCACAGCAGTAAAAGACTATTGCACAGTTTTGTAATCAGACTTGGGGTTTGAAGTTATGGTCTGAGTTGCAAAACCTTTGTTGAATTTTATGCCACACCAAGAAAACCTTTTTCCAGAGAGAGAAGGACATTTTGTAATCTCTGTTCATGTTAAAACACTTGAGAAGGCAACTTGTAACCTCTCCCAAAAGCAGCAGATGTTCATGCCACTGGGTAATGGAAAGAAAGTGATAACGGAAGGGATGTTTGATACTGAAGCACCATGGCAAGGTGTTGACAGCGCCACCAAATATCCTTATCGACACCCTGCACTTGCGGTACGTGTCAGCCGTTATGGTGCTACATGGGCTTACACACTAGACATATTGGTGCTTGTATACACTAAGATGTTACACGTCTAACATGTTTACTGAAAACTCTTCAAAATGTTTCCAAAGTGTGTGCTCTGGCTATAAAATATAGATGTGAATAGCGAATTATGATATTCAGTGTACTTTGGAGCTTAGTTTTACCTCTAAGCAGATGGTGGATTTCTGTACCTACATGCTTTCAATGGATTCAGGTGAGTACAAGTTACAGAAAATTAGAACTACAGCAACTTTCTGTTCTTTTATCTGACAGGAATTCACAGTACAGACATACATTAAGCTCTAGCCATAATAATTAATTTTATGGCCAATGATGTTACTAACAATAATTCTGATGCAGCTAATCATCTGAAAAAAAAATCACCCAGACCCTTTTTCCATTTGTTTTGTTGCCAAGCAGCCAGTAATTTCCATCCAACCGTTCCTAGTGAAAGCAAGGTGCCAGCATAATGCATAGTGGTGGATAGTGTGTGTCGCAGTGCATAATTTGTTTTTGTTTGTATGTGATCGCCTGCCTGTTTGCATTTTGGGGGAGAGTGTGACAAAAAAGGAGCAGTTCTCAGTTTCTCTGCTATGTTTTGCATTTCTTTCTCAGAAGGAAAACCATTCAGCTGCTGCTTTATACATACATACATTTGTATATGGGATGGGTAGATAAAAATTAATGCTGATCTTGAAGGAGATAATTTGTTTTCCTTTCCTGAGGTAAGATCTAACACTGATAGAGAATAATTATCATTTTACAGCTCAGCAAGCAGCAGCGTTAGCCTGAGTATACCCCTCACTTACGCCTCTCACTGTTTTTTGCAAATTTTCTATATATATGTCATATATTACTATTTTATGTTCAGATTCTTTGGGCTATTTTCTTCTCAGGTCTCCCCTGTTAACAAAAGACATAAAAAAAGAAAAGAAAAAAAAGAAAAAAAAGAAACATGAATACAGATGAACAACGCTCAAATAAAAAAACCCCAAATATTACAGCATATTACACCATATAACAGTATATTTTAAAAATTCTGACTTCTATTTAGGGGTCCAGATAAATGGGCAGAACTCATAATCAACATGATATAGTTGTTCTACGTTTGACTGACCTTATCACAATAAGATGAAACATTGCTATACTATATAATTGCACATGGCAACCCAAAGTTGGGTACGCAGTTAAGAAAACGAACAGATGGAAATTGGCTCATCAGGATCAATGACCAGCAGCTCCAACTATGACCAGTAATTTAAGATTGTTCCACATGCACAGCCTGTTCATGCAAAAATGAATCAAGCCACCAATTCTCTGTCAGTTTCCCCCACTTTTGGTGGTATAAGCAGTCTTGATGAACCTAAGCAGTTCAACGGGGCACAGGACTGTTGCCTGTGCCCCGTTGCCATGGCAACTCATTCTGATCATGTTTTAAAAAAATGGCTGTGAGCGTAAAGGAGATTATTGGTAATGTGCTCCTCATTGGTCAAATGTAAATAACTAGAGTTTTCCACGCACGTTCCTTGGCCCCCAGCATGACTGATACTGTGCTTTAACACTGATATACAATCCTTTGCGCTTTATCTTTATGGCTGGAAATGCCCCCTGGTGTGAAATTTCTGGTTTGATCAGTAGAGTAAGTTGTTGTTTCTTGGTTTGACAGTTGGCTGTAAACAGAAAATATCTGCTATGCTGCTAAGTTCTGAACAATATCAACTGTACAGAAAGCACCATGGTCTCTGCTGTCAGTTCAGCTGCGTCTCCTCACCAAATCTGGCAAGATACAGAGTTAATGTGCAGCAGGGGCGCTGTTGACTTACACCACCAGTAAAATATGGGTGACTGAACAACTCTTCTTGAAACTAAACAAGCCTAACCAAGACAGGTCTGTAACTTTAGAATCCCAATAACATCACTAAATGGATGCCAGAGTTAGCTTCTTCTTGTACTGGGTACCCGGTGGCTCTACTGTTACCAGATGTGAGATGACTGTGTGAAATGGATAAATATGTATTGCATTCTATCAGCACCAAGTTTACTTTCTTCCTCCTTTCTTCTTTAGTCATCGTTCTTTTTCTCTCTGCGTGTTTTCCTGACCTGCTCAGTGGCAGCTTCTGTACTCTAAGTACTTACACCAACAGCCTAAGGCAGGATGCCCTGATTTCCCATAGAGGGAAAATGGCTTGCCTGTGATGGCAGTGTCTTTTATACGGGTGCTGAGGCTGTGGCAGTAGATAGTTGTACTTAACAGCTGATCTTCTCTAGCCACTATGCCCACTGACTAGAGCTTTTTCCAGCAATAGGGTAGCATTCTTGTTTCTGAGAAGAATTTTAAGCAATAAACAAGCACAAGGAGACATTTAGTCATGTTAACGATCGCTGAACACTGAAATTACATGTGTCCTATAGTACTTTTTGGATTGTTTTATTTGTTTGTTGGCAGATTTAAAAGAAAAGTAAAGCTAATCTAAGAAAAGGCTGCTTCAAACATTTATCCAACCATTATTTAAAGAAACTATTAAAATAAGGAATCACAATATCAATTATAGACTATGACAAAGAAAAAAGGTGACAGATTGACCAGATCTCAATTATTCATGTAATTTTATGTTATTACAAAGTAAAACAGCCCATTTGAATCCTGCCACCTAAGGCTGAGAATCAGACTAGAGATATGCAGCATTCCCGGTGAAGACTGCAGGCTTGTCACATACCCCTATTATACAGAGGTGTCATTCCTTCAGTAATGATTTCAGTTTGGCACAAATATGTGTTTTGCAAGGCATGGATACACACTCAAAATATTATTTGCTGTTGAAGAATATCCTCGAGCAATAACTTATTACACATCTAGTAATAAAATCCCTAGAGAGAGAAAAACAAAGATGTCTGGAAGTTACATAAGCTGTAGCACAAGCTCAGCTGTTTTCGTAAAGATGGGTACCTCCGTTCCCTATCCATATAAAAGAAAACTAAATGGCATAGACTAAGAAAAACTAGTACATAAGTGTTTATAAATTTGCATGTGCTCACTTGGGATTCTCTTACAACTTGGCAAATAATAATCCAACTGAGACACAGCACTGCCATCAGAGAAAAAAAAAGAATGAGCGAAAAAAAGCAAAGTATATTGGCTTTTCCCTCTCATCATCTCTTGTTACCAGTTTATGACAGAAGTGCAAGGGGAGAAAGACAATATTGGTGTGAGGAAAATGGAGATGACAGACAGGACCAAGAGAAAAAAAATGATGTAGAGTGAAAATCCCAATATTAGTTTAAAGAGACAGCTGCAATATTCAAACAATCATTCACAAGCACTGGCTCCAATGGCTCACTGGCAGCATGTAAACAAACTTAATGTCTACAGCCTGTATCACCATGAATCTCATAACCCGTCTTGGCCCTGAAGCCTTTTCTCAGCCTCCCCCATGAGTCCGGCAGCTTATCACATAAACGATTATTGACTGCTGTGCAACTCATCAATACGATCAGTGCAGTTTTACATATGGTAAGCCAGGCAACTTCATCATTGTAAGCCAGTAGAGGCAGGACGCCTGAGAAGCAATAGTGCTACACTAGCTTCTACAATAAGATGCATTTCTTTAAATTGAACGTGGGCTATACTGGATTACCGTAAATGAGAATATTCTGTTGAAAGCGTATTGATTTATCTCATCATGTCTTCCTAGATGTATCTGTTAGGACAAATTAAAGGTAAAAGTGAGGGCAGAGCAATTAAGAATTAAGAGCGAATTGCTGCAAAACAAAAGCTCACGTACCGCAGTTGTTTGATGGTGCACTGTATTGGTACATAAAATGGTGCCTCAGGTCTTGCAGCTGAGCCAAAACAACTTAATGGATTAATTGGAAACCAACAGAGATAATTAGGCCTTTGGGGTTGTATGATTCCACCCCTCGTCGACTGTTGCCTCAGAACTGTGATGTAGTGCGTTCCTGCTGTGTAATCGAGATAATTAGCAAGAATGTTGTGTCACTGTCCAAAGATTAGCAGAAGGGAAAGGCCAAACCAGGCTCATTAAAATGTGGTTCCAACTTAGACAGACTTGATAGGATTTCTTTACTGACAGAGGTTACGTCTGGTTTTCGTTTACCTTATTTGTGTCCTGAAGGAAGAGAGAGATATAAAAAGATAATTTTTATTTCATCTCGTGAAAAGTGTTGTTCTCTTCATGAACAGACACCACAATTAGTGGAAATGATCCAGCCTTTAATTTGGCACCCATTAACTAGCTTGCACATGAATACAAAGACACTTTAAAAAAAAAAGGAGAATGATGCACACTATCTTCATATATGTTTGTCTTGATGAAAAATTACTAGGGATAGGTAGCGGTTAGCTGAGACTAACTGAGCCAAGGCTTCAGTTGTTTACTGTGCTCCTATTATTGGATGCCAAGGTGTCCTTCTGTGAGGCTGACAGGCACTGAGTAGTAGGCCAAATTGATTGGTCTGCTCTTGCCCACCAAAAGGACCTGAACTCAATTTGCTTGTGATGGCTTCAATTTCCTGGCTGGACAAAATCCCCCCACTCCTCTCTCCCTTGCTCTCTCTCTCTCTCAGCATCCCTTCCTCGCTCAAGAGCTGTCATTTAATTTCATTACTCAACAGGGGAGGTTCATGCCCTGTCACAGTTTCTGCCTTTTGTCCCTTGTTCTGTTCATATGACGCTTACCATCATTTGCCGGAAAGAAAGGCTTGTTTTTAAGACGCCGGTCGTTTGAGTTTTTTCCTGGAATAGTATAATTTGCAGTTTTTGCCTGGCAACATCCGTACCGAACCTCAGTACATTCTGTTTTCATTAAAGGAGGGTTGGGGGCTTGATTATTCTTCTGCCCTGTAGATGAGAAAGAGGCAAGAGAGCACATTTTCAAGAAAAGCTCCTTTTTAGGGTGTCAAAAGATGAAAGCAAAGACATAATACAGAAAGTAAAGTCCACATAAACATGCTGCCTGGCTCCATTTGGGTGTGGCATCTGAAATAAGTGGAAGACTCTGGTGGAGAGATATTTTACAGATCGGTTTTGTGTCATTATTCATGCCAGTATTAAGCTGGTTATTCAAGAATAAGTCATCAAAGGTAGGACTAATTTAGGTCTTGCTTTACAAAGCTTATTTTCTTCCGCAACATTTCTCAGGAGCAAAGACCCAATTTGCTTCTCCCAACATACTCTAGCAACATTTCGTAAACTAATTTCCGATGCACATAATGCCCACACGGTCAACGGCTGATTAGAAAGAAAACAGGATCTAACACTGGAGTTGAGCAGAGGTCTTTGATGTGATTACCTTACATGTTTTGGCCCTGCTTTTGTTGCTTTAAGATAAACATGCAGAGCCACTCAGCATATGCCAGCTTATGTCAAGATGAAAGATTTTACAAGCCATTATCAGAGACCTGCAGATTGTTCTGAGGGTATTAGCTGGCCTCAGAAATGTGCTACAACTGCAAAGATCTTGCCCTGATTTCAGAAACTGTGGATGAGGGGTCAGCCTCTCAGCACTTTTAGATGATCTCAGTGACTGGCAGGAGATTAAGGGTTGGCAAAATGGGAGGTCTTAAAGATAGCCAACAACGTACTTTATAATATAACATTTAAAAAAAAAAAGAGTCCTGACACATTCACAGAATATTCTATCAGGAATCCCAAAAAAAAGCCAAGAGGAATTTGCAACATCCCTCTATCATTTTCTCTTGCTTTTACTCCCCTTTATCTCAGAGGATATGCTCTCTTCTGGGTGTATTTACCAGCGGTCTTACAAGCTTTTACCTCCAGGAAACAAGCGGCTGATCTTGCTCATATTTTACAATGATTCATCTTGCTCAGTATCAACCACGAGGCATAAATGCGATACAACCAAATTAAGGCCGCTCAGCCAGACAAACAAGCTGGGGAATTTCAAACCTATGCCTTTTTTTTTTCCATCTTGCTTTGTGAGCCAGTCCAATTTATTGCTATATTAAGACAGATTTCTTGCTGTTGTTTCATGTTATACCTGTTTACCATATACTGTGTGTGTATATTTATATACAAAAAACAAGTAGTTATATACAAAAGAAGATTTTTACAGGGCTCTATGCAGACTTTGGAAAAACTAAATATACCCCATGATTTAGTAGCTTGAAGTCTCCTACATGATTGTGGCACACTCTTCTGTACAAAGTTGCTTGAGTTCATTGCAATTTGCATGCATTTGTTTATGCACAGCCACAATCCTGGCACATGATTTCCATCAGGTTGAAGTCTGGGCTTGACTGGGCCATTTTTTTCTTTTCCAGTCATTCTGTTGTAGATTTGCTTTTATGAAAGGGATCATTATCCTGTTGCGTGACCCAGTTTCAGGTGCTTGCCTGTTGATTGTATTGAATTGTTTTGCACTTGGTGACCAGCTGCAAGAAGTTGCAGTGAACCAACCGGTTGTCCACCCTCAAATTCTGGGCGACCACTTTTGATCGCAAGGCAATTGCACAGGCTGCCTAGTGAGAGGTAACCTGTCTCCTACCAATTGCAGTCAGACTTGGATTGCAGACTGATAGCAAACTGAGTCAATCAATTTATCACCATCTTTATGCACCCAAGTCCCTCTGAAGATGGCTACCAACGGCTGTTTTGAAAACTACCATTTAAAAGACAACAGCATGTTTCATTACTCACAGTCACAATCATTTTTTGTAAGTGTTTGTGAAACTTTTATTTAATTTTCATATAAATGTATATATAATTAATAGTTTTAACAATATAACTATACATACTAACTGGACACTGGAAGCAAATGACTATTTCAGAATCTTTTCTAGGTCTATGTTTTAAGCATTTGTGGCTGGTATTGTCTTCACCTTGTGTGTCTGACTGTCTGTTTGCCTGCCTGTTTGTTTGCTTTCCTGTGTGTCATCATCAAATGTTGTACCGGACACACCTACTGTGTGAACTACCACAAAGGCGGTTTTCAGCGCAGCACTTTGTCTGTTTGCGAACAGATTTTGCCATTACAATAGTTCTGTAACAATGCAAGCTACAGTCACGAAACTTTGATGACTGGTCAATTTATTGAACTCATATTCTATTCATAGGCAGTGTTATATCTTCTGAGCTGTTTGATCAGCTAAAGCAAAGATGATTTTTGCAGAAAAAAGTGTGTTTACTTTGTACAGACATGCTATGCCCTGCCATCAGCTGAGGTGTCTGCTCTGACTTTCTTCAAGTGAATCAAAAAAACCCAGAGGGGAAAACCCAGAAGTGTGGCCATTGTGTGCGGGGAACAAAGGAGAAAGCACCTTGTAACTGCAACAAAGGAAAAAAGCATGTTGGACACTTATAGGTATACTTAGCTTCAAGGAAATTGCACGTATATATGCTAAGAAATTGCACTGATGCACCAAAAAATACTCTTTTCTTGTGATTCTCTATATCCATTTGTTCCACATGGTGAAATGAGAGTTTTCATTATCTTATCGATCCCATTATCAGCCTGAGATAAATATACTCTGTGATTTTGTAGAGGATAAGGGTAATTTCCCTGTTCACTAATAATGTTTCATTATTGTCTTTCTTGAAACAAATTAGTAAATCAACCCATTAAAGTCTTACAATAGCGCTGCAGTTAAACTGAATTATGTGTTGTATTGAGTAAAATACACATGGAAATATTTAACATATATACAAATGAATTAAATTCTGTTACTGCATATCACTTTATTTTAAGGCCATTTGAGAGTAGGATTGCTTTAAAAATAATTGTGAGTTTACTTGGAAAAAAAATACATGTAGTACATCCAGCACATCACAGCTATGCACTTACAGTAATTCATAATCATATTACTCTCTTTATCATGTAGGTTAAAATATATTAAAGTAGTATCAAGGTTTTAGAGGAAATTACCATATCCATCCAGTTTGATTAAAAGTATAATAAATAGTTAGCAACTCTCTTATATATAATTTAATTTGTAATCTGGAAGTTTCTTACTGTGAAAAGGGAGCCTTTTTCTTGTCACTGTTGACAAGTGTTTGCTCAAAGGGGTCATGTGATTTTTAGGATTTCTTTTTAATATTGTAGGGTGTTTACCTTACAGTATAAAATGCCTTGAGGTGATTGTTGTTGTGATTTGAATTGAACTGAATTGAAAAAAGGCTTAATTTTTTTTTATTTGTTTTTTTACATTTAGTCTACCTTTTAAGGTAAATGCATAGCAGAATTTCATTACCGTCACTGCACTATCTGACCACGATGTTAAACTATTAGCAATTTAGCATTAAAAAATGGATATGGCTTATATAACACTAACATTGAGCAGCAGATCTTGACTTTTAGCAAAGGTTTTCCAGCAGACACTGTGGAAATCATGTGCAAGTTACTATAAGAAAGGAACCAAAAATGTTCAGATGAATCGAGAAGACTTTCTCCTGAGACAGAATAAAATAGTGTGAAGCGCTGTCTCTCTGTAGCAACAAGCCAGTTTCCTTCTCCTGTCTCTTTTTGAAGGGTAGTGATGTGTATAATACTTCTCACCCTGAAAGGTTTGGTGGTAGAAAGAAATAACTGAAGTAGAGGGAAATACAAAGTGAAGTTGGCAAAGCTGCTTGGTAGCAGAAGGGGAGTAGTTCACTTCAGATGAGCTGACCTTCAGAAGCAATGGGCACACAGGTTCAGGACGAGCAGGTCAGAGAATAAAAGAAAAGAGGGCTCCCAAAGAAGCCGTTACACCATCCCCACTGGTATGTGTTTATATATATATATATATATATATATACATATACACTCTGTGTAGTATTGACTTTCTGTCAGGGTGCTGTTGTGATGCAGCCAGTTAAATTGCATTCTAAAACAAGATAGATTGTACTGCGCACACAGCTGTGCCAAGCAGATAAATCAATTAAAGTGACCTGATCTGACAAGTAGCCTTGTCCTCAGACAGGCTTAATATCAAAACACACGTCCATGAAACTCGTGCCTATCTCTGTCTCTTACCATGAAACCTTTCTCCTGAGATACTCAGATAAAAGACAGGTTGACAATGGTTCAAGAGGACAAACCAGCATATAATTACACTTTGGCAAAGATATGATACAATCTCTTTATTTCTCTTAAGTAGATGAATATTTTAATACGAATTTTCATCAAATGGTAGTCAGATGCCTGACCTGGAAGTCATTTTAATATGGGGAAATTAAAATAAAATCCCACAAGGAATTTTTTGTTTGAGGATTTTCTTTCAATCAGGGTCTGAAACCAAACGACAGCTACATCTTGATGGAAGTAAAAACTTCGGTCACGTCAAGACAATTCATTCTTTTTTTCAGTTAGACATTATATTTTGGACATTTGGTCATTCGAATATCGAATGTGCAGAAAAACACAATATTGCTGTCCACGTTCTCAATACCAATTCTAACTACTAAAATGATCTACTCAACAGATTCCCATTTACATTATGGTTTGTTAATGTGAAATGACAGCAGAGAAACAGGCCACTTCCTTTCTAATATGATTGTACTCACAAAAAGGCGATGCACTTTGTACTGTATGAAATGTGCCTTGCTTATTTTTTGTATGTGTGAAAAAGGAACCTTGTATTTTTATAACAATGAAATGTGGGATGTGATGACATCTCGGCAATGCTTATATATGAATGTCATTTGGCTTTTCACTGTTGTCCGTATCTGTATTCTTACAATATGTCCCAGTGGGTAAACACTGCATGTTATATGTAATATAAATGCAAAAATCTATGGACAATAAAAACTTCTCTGTAGAGATGTCGGTGGTATTTACAATGCTGTGCAAAAGTCTTGAGACACCCTTCTTTTCTTTATATTTTGCTGGAAGAAAAGGAAATAGGTACAGTCATTTTTTGAAATGCAAACATAAGTGAAAATACAGTACAAATGGGGGGAAAAGAGTTTGCACAGTTATAATGAGTTTAAAAGTTAATATTTATGCTGTTAGAAGCTGTTAGAACTCTCTTAGGCAAACGTTCATGAAATTTTGTAAGTACTGTAGTCTTCAAGAATAGTTCTCCAGGCTTCTTGAAGGACATTTTAAGGCTCTACTTTGGATGTTGGCTGGCTTCTGTTATCATTCATTATCATCAGGATGATCCCAGACAGCTTTAATAATGTTGATGTATGTTCATATTTGGATTCTTCACTCCATAAGACCTGTTTCCACTGATGTTCACTCCAGTTCTTGTGTAATTTGGTATACCTTAACTTTTACTCCCCATTTTGCTTCCTTAAGAATGGTTTCTTGACAGTCAGCCGTTAACCGAGACCATCTTTGCTGATGTTTTTTAGTGAACAGTAGATCATGTCCTGGGTTACTGATCATCTAGACAGTTTTTAGGTCTGCCACTTTTTCTTTGGTCCTCAAATTTTTTAAGGACACACTGCACACCATGCCAATATAGGGATTTTTTGGGGTTTAATAGCTGGGAATCACGTGGTTGGTGCAAAAATATTATTTTATGCCTGTCTTCTTGTTATTTTTTCCATTTTAATAGATTCAGATAAAGAAATGGGAACAAATTATGTTTTTGCAGCAGGCTGCTAGTGGCCAGAGATATAATTTGAAATGGGTTCTTTGAAAAGTTACCTATCACCTTTAGGCACCACTGGTACATTCCTTAAGTTAGGTGCTTTTTTTCATGCCTGAATGATTCATAAGTCAGTGTTGAGTGTCTTAACCAATGGAATCAGGCCAGTTCAGTCAAGAATTGGACTACAAAAGAAAAAAGACCTCCAGAAAACCCAGAGAATATTGCTCAAGACTAATTTTTAAAATTGCAAGAAAGGGTAGCTCTTTGAAAGCAAAATAAATTTAGTTCATGTACAGACAATCTTAAAAAAAAAAGGGGGGGTTTTAGACTAACCTCCAACCAAGCCTTTCTCGGACTGAGAAAAAAAGCCATTCTATGCAGTGTAGAGGACAGCTCAGAGGATTTTTATCCTTAACTCATCAGCAGCTTTCATCTTGAGGGTCGGTTTCTAAGTATCAATCATCTCAGTGCTCCAGCCTCCAAAAAGTCTTGTTAATCAGAAAATCTATTGCATACACATCAAAGAGATTTTTAGAAAAGCTGTCTTCCAGGCATGGCTTTTTCAAACTGTATTACCACTGAAGATACAAATGGATTTACATTGCACCTTAACATGACAAAAGTACGCTGAAACCCAAGGTGAACACAATTACAGGCACAACTGATATAGCTAATTAATACACATAGAGAGAGGTCTGGGTCTTTAATCATCTCAAGCACACGCTCTCTTTTATCAAGCCGCAGATGGAGTGAAATCGCAAAGTTCCTAAAATGCTATTTGTCTCAAGTAGATCAAAAAAAAGTTTAATTTTTAATCATTTGTCTTGGGAAATAATGTTGTGCTTTATTCAAATAGTACAGCTGTGGACTGTGATCTGTTTCCGAATATCCAATGGCAAAATCACTTAGAGAATTAAGCAAACAAAGGCAAAAATTCAAGGAGATAAAGGGAAAAGACAAAAGAGGGAGAAAAAAGTACCAGGACAGATTAGAAAGGGGAGAGGGAGAGAAGTCAAGTGTGGAAAAAAAAGAAACAAATGAAATTCCAATATATAGCAAAATATGTACTAAAGGAGCCTGTACGTATGAGTGTATTCCTTTGTTTTCTACAGCGCTGACTGGTTGGCTATCATGATAACCCTTCACAGCAGCTGTCAGCTGATGAAGTACAGCATGAAGAGGGAGCGTGAGGGAGAGCGAAAGATGCAACACACTTACTCTATCGGTCTATCAATATCTCCCTGTATCTCTGTCTCTTTTCATTCCTGTCTATCTCAATTCAGTTCAGTTTGAATCTGCTTCACTGGCACGACAGGGGAAGAATCCATTGAACGCTATAAGTATCATACAAAATGTCTAGACAAATAATGGACGTTCATAAATGATGGATACTGAATAAATAATTGAAGATTTTCTATCACCACCAATGAAACATTTGAATTGAGCAGTTCATAAATCAGTTCAATATATTCAATGTAATTTGGCTCCAAACAACAGAAGGCAATGGGAGAGAAAAGCTTTACAAACTTCTTCTACATTTGACATGTATTTAGTGATATTTTGAAGCAAATTGTGCTATTTTTTTTTCTAATACCCAGTAACACTTTAAAACATTAGTAACACTTTACATTTTCAGTCGGCGGCTGAGATATTGAGGCGTCTACTGTTCACATTATATAAAGAAGTGAGGGTCTCTTTTTACGTCTTCAGAGTGACAAAAGAAGCAGAGTCCGTTTCTTGGTCAAGAATGCCTTTCTGTACTTTCATCTGGCAAATCCACGGCAACTACATCTCTCTTGGTCTCTCCCTCTCCATCTGCCTCTCTCACTCACCCTTTCAACAAGCCTCGTGGCCTTTTAGAACAAATTAGTGGTGTTTTTGATGTGAGCTTGACAGGTGCTGCTTGTTCAGAAAACTAGAGATGACAGAATGTTTAGGCTTAACTCCACTATACGGCTCACAATTTTTTGTTTCCTTTGCATCAAAACTCAACATTGCGCAAAAATGTTGTTATGTTCAGTAAAGTGATTTATTAATCAATTTAACAAAGAGTGGCAGGTTCATTATACCACACAGAGGTGAGTGTAGAAGACTTTAGCCCAGGAAAATTCTTGTTAGTTCATACAAAAGAAGAAGTTTTAAACTGCTCAAACAAACGATAATGTTTTCTTTCCAAGCCAATAAGAAACTACATCGCTGCAGAGACACAAAATTATAAAAGGACTTGGGACTGGCTCAGAAAAGCATAATGTGACATCCCTATCAATGAGTAAAGTTAATGCAATAAAGCCATTGAAATCATGCCTTTCCTTAGTATTTTTCACAAGCAGAAATATCGCACAATCTTTGATGTTTACCTAAAGGATTCCTCTCATGTCTTGTAACTCGGGTGTTGATTCCAATTTCAATGTATTTTTCAGATGTTATACTTTTTCGGTGAAAGTATACCTGCACAGTCCTTTCCCTGTCTTCACAGTGTCTACATTTTCTATTTAAATGCTCCCTTTTTGATCAGCAGCCAAACTCTCAATATCCCCAGAGTAAATGTCACGTTTCCCACTCGGATATTCATAAACAAATTTTACTACATGACAGCTGAATGTATTACTGCTGGGTCACATGACCAGTTGATTCAATATTTACAGCAAATTTAACACCCCCCCCGAGAGATACATGGATACAGGCTAACTTCACGACCATGAGGAGTGATGGAACAAAAACATTCCCGTTCATTTCTGAGAGGTATGATGGGGTAAATGATTTCAATGACACTCACAAACTGGGCATTTAGCTAACACTTAACCCCCAACTCGTCTCGAGAGGTTTCGTCCCATCTCTCTCTTTCTCAACAGCTGTAAAGCATTGGTTTTAGCTCATGTTACCGCCTTTGCTCTGGCTTCCCAGGGTATCCAACCTTTAGGGCTATCCGTCTCTGTGTTTCAGGCTCCATCTTCATCTGTCTGTCTCTTGATCTGTCTCTGTTCTCTCCTTCTCTCCTTGCCAACACATACACAACCACACACAAACTCTCAAGCACTTACCCTCATGATCCGGTAATGCGAGTCTAGCACTTGTACTCCAATTATTCTCCTGTACTTGTTCTTGAAAGGGTTCTTGCCTCTCTCTTAGCTAAAGAATGTCATGCCCCCTGTGATTTCTGCTGGACCCTCAGAGGCCTTCCAGTGTTCATCTCTTCAAGCTCATCCATTTTCAAATGCACATTTCAATGCTATTTGACCTGAAATTGATTCAACATGTAGTTTAGCATAGAGTAGATGTTTCAGTCTAAATGTGTGAGCCCTAATCAGTTATACACTCACAACTGAACACTGGTGCAGCAATTAGAGAGCCAACCAGCACTATAAGATTCCCCTGTTTGTCTCTACAAAACATAAAATTACATAATACATAATTTTTTGTATTTTATTCCTTTATGCTATCATTTCTGCAACAGCTACCGTACGTTAGAAATATTAGTAAAGTGAAGCACAAATGAAGGAAAATGTGTGTTAAAAAATTACTCTGAGAGTGTAGATGTGTGTTAGACACACCCTTTCAATATCTACCATGCACCAAAAAGTGTACTCTCTATTCCCTCACTCGATTTAAATTATAACCCAGCATCACACAAACACTTTTTCTCCCAGTGGTGTTAGTGGTCAATCTCCACGTAATCTTTGCAACGATTTTCCTGTTGGAAAATGACACTTTTATGCAATCCATAACAAGCAGATTTTCTCTGACCTAAAATAGAGTTAATCCTCACATGAGGTCAATAAAGAGAATATATTCATAGGGATATCGTCTCTCTGTATCGTTGTTGTCAGACTAAATACAGTTCGCGGTCATATTCGCAGCATTAGCACTGCAGTTGTTTTGTTATGTAAGTCCTTTCAGAAGGCTCGCAGAAAAGTGGCACGTTCTGATATCATGAATAAACTAAAGCTCCAAGCTCCATGCAGCTGAACATTAGGCTGCCAGGGAAAACTGAGAGCATTGGTACTAACTTTCAGCAGTGTAGAGATAGCTCCACAGAGATAATCTGCCCCATCTCGCTTGCGCATTTGAGGAATAATCTCCATCTTTCATTGTAAAGTGTCATCAACAGCTTAAAACCAGCCCCATAACCGTGGAGACGCGCAATGGTATCGAGACATCTTAGAATGACAGCCATATAGTATAAGCTCTTGGGGCAGTACGGGATTAACGGCATCTTTGCAGCAATGGGATGGCCATATGCTTGGACATTTGGTGAACATACAAGCATGCTCACACACTTTATACCAGGAACTGCTAACAGCCGAAGTGACACAAGGTCCAGATTTGATGTGTCTCCCTTCCTTCTGTCGGTCAGTTTTGTTAAATTCCCAAATTAATCCACGAGGCCACAACGAGTGACTGTAACTTTGAAATTTAGCATACTCCACTTTCTAATTTTACATTTAGACCAAACCTACTCGACTAAGTGTATACATTTAATGTCTGCAAAGTTCAGAGATGAAACGCTTCAAAACGTAGTGCCGTACCGTCTCCCGCAGTAGCTTCTTTCACTCTCTCGTAATCTCTTTGTATGTCTGTCTTCTCTTTCACTGGTGCCCTCTAAAAACCGGTCGTCAGCATAAGTGGCCTGACCTCTATAGTTCTGCAGGAGCAAGAAGATCTAGGGGCTGTAAAAAGGAAATCTGGCCGGATATGACAGAGATGTGGGATTTTCAATGGTCACTTAAGACTAATCTCATTACTCAGTAGAGACCACATACTGTATCACTAGAAAGCATGGGACGGAAGAGATAGTGACTAAAGTGAAATTCATAAAGCAATTTTCTCTTTTGGTGTACAACATCTGCCAGTGATGACTGATAAGATTTCCCAATTTGCTCGACTGAAAGAAAACAAAATTGAATTTCTGAGAGTCTGAGTTAAGTTCTTTCTTGTTTGTGATGCAGGATTGAGAGGTCATGTACTTTTAAGTTTTATCCTAGTAACGTTTTAACATCTTGTTTACATATTCTTAAAATATATTCAAGTTAGGCTTCTTTAAAGGAATAAAAAAGGCTAAAATGGGTACTGGCTTTCTTCAACCTTTGAAATGGTTCAATCAGGGGTGAAAGTCTCAAACATAAAGTCTACAGTGGGTCTCACTTCAACAGAAAGTCCCTGATCGGATGTGAGTCACATCTGTTTGCTGTTTCCTTTCATACTAATTAAAGATATTTGTATTTTTCAGGGTGTGTGAGAGAAAGAGACAGAGTGGGTTAGTTGAGAAGGCAAACAAACAGAGATCAAAATTGAACACTGGGCTTAATTTCCATGTCCTTTTCATTCCCCAGGGGGCACACAGTCACTGCACTCAGCAAACTCCAGCCCCCGTTTCCCCAGATGCTTTGCTTGGCTTTTAAAGACACACTACAAAGACATCCTACCTGCTTTCCAGCACCACAAGGGGGAAACATTGTCCATCAACTCTACACTCTCACTACAAGCCGCTCTTTTTTTCCTCTTTTTTTCCTTGTAATTTGTGGGATTGTATGTTTGTCTCTCACCCCACTCCCAAACTCTCTCTGTAACGTAATCAATACGTTCCATCCCTGTCAATCTAAAACTTAAAACTCACTTACATCAAAGCCCAGCATCCATCATACATCTCAAGGTCACAGATGGACCGAGGATGAGGGGCTGAGATAAATGTGTGTGTGTTTTCCTGTAAATGTCTGTGCAGACAGAGATACAGAGAGAGAAAAGAGAGACAGAGACAGGGACGAAAGATAGAATGTGTGTGTGTGTGTGTGTGTGTGTGTGTGTGTGTGTGTGTGTGTGTGTGTGTGTG
>NW_005187412.1:1115942-1136660 GCF_000239375.1 Pundamilia nyererei | reverse complement strand
TGTGTGTGTGTGTGTGTGTGTTGGAGAAAGACACAGTCAGACACAGAAACAGTGACAGAGACAAAGGCGGAGACGGTGGTGGGGGGCGACTAATGGAGGAGTTGTACAGAGCTCAGCACCACCCTAAGAGCCTCTGTAAGCCAGACTGAGTCGTGCTCTGAAATTAGCTGATTTTTCACTGTGAGCACTGCACATTATCTGGGTGGGGAATGGGGAGAGGAGTCGAGCAGAGGAGCACTGAGAGAGGAGGTGGGGGTCGGCGTTTAACTTAACAAGATTAATATGTTTGCCTCATCTCTCTGGATTTTATTTCCTTCTCCTTGCAGGGCCCTTGTCAAATCTCTTTGGACAGGCTCACACATGACGCTGGAAGGAGACCTGAAGGACACTCTGCAGAGTGTCAAGAAAAAGGAAGAGCATCCATTTTGCGACTTTGTGATTAACATTGGCGTAAACGTATGTCAAAGCATGGCCGGCGTTCTCCTGTTGATTTCCATTAACTTCCTGCACCAGTCGCTTGCCTCAGATACCTTCATTTCTGCCCTATACATTAACCTTTAAAGTGAAACGGACAGTCGGCTGCATGTCGCATGTGTTTCCCGTGTTTATGGGGTGTGGATACTCGCACAGATGTTCAGTGGTTACCTAGATTAGCGAGCGGTAATGAAATCAAATCTTAGCCCCAAAAGAAAAAAAAACGGAAACATGCTCATTTGGACTATATATCCATAATGATTATGTTAAGAATAACCGTGTATGCAGACAGAGTATTTCTCTGAGGAGATTAAAGAATAGGTATGATGAGATTAAGGAAAGGGATGAAGCGATTAAGACTGACTACTTTAAAATGATTATGAAAGGCTTAGAAGGGTAGGTCGCATACAGCATATTAGAGAGACACAGAGAGAGGCAGGACACAGAGCACAGAGTTTTTGATCCATGGAAACAACAAAGACGAGCACGCTGTGCTTGTTATATCCTTATGTCAATGGCATTTTTAACAGTGCTCCTTGATATTACTGGGGAGAAAGAAAGAACAGAAGAGGGAAAACAAAAAGAATAGAAACAAGGCGTATGCACTCCCACATGACCTAGGAGAAACAATGACAATCAAATGGCCTGCAGCAGACCTTCCCCTTCCTCTCTCTCCCTCTGTCTCTTGCTCGCTCTCTCTCTCCTTTTCTGTGTACTTTGATGTACAAAATAGCCCCAATCCATAAACAGCACCATTACTTTCACTGCCTACCTACAGTGCTCTCGCTCTGTGTTTCTTCTTTCTTTTTCCCATCACCTCTTACTCTCTCTCTCACACACACACACACATGCACACACACAAACACACACTTTCCATTCACTCTCAAGCTACTTTCAAGGTATATTTTGCCAGAGGCTTTTTTCTTGTGGTCATGGGTAATATGGAACGGAGTAGAAAATTGTGGGCCATCCGTGCTGCCGACGCTCGCAATCAGATACTACAGGTTGAAAAATTACGTATGACTGACAGCGACATATAACAATTTTTCACACCTTTTCCATTGTATCGGCCTACCTCTCTTTATTGTTCTATCATTCTGTCAAGCCTTTCACACCTGACTGGAAAGTAGCAGATATATGAAATTCTGATCAAATTGCCTTGGTTGAACAATGGTTCATCCGCCGTAATTCATCTTTCTGCGAATTAAATTGGTTACCCGTGTTATTTACTTATTCCGCTATATTCATCATGTGTTATTTTCCTTGTCACCGTGTTCCGATAATGGATGAGTAGTTGACCTTTGCGACTGCAAGAGCTAATGACCTATGTTTACGTTCGGCACAAGAACAGACACACTGCTGCTGAGACGTGGCATATAACACAAGCAAAAGTTATGGGGTCGTATTGAGGATGGATGGACGGGAAAAGAAGGGGAGTGTTTTGTCATATGAACAAATCAGCAAATGAGATTTAAATTGCTTTTTCTGTTATCCAAAACTGAATGACTTTACCTTTAATGACTGTGATTTAGCATTTCTATTCCATGCTAAAGTTTAGGAAATGGTTTACAAGCTACGAATAAGGGGTTTTGTGTGTCTGTGTGTGTATTTGTCAAGGACTAACTCCTAAGCGGCGCCTGTTACTTTAAAATAAGAAGACAGGTAGGTATTTTAAATGACCTTTCATCTTTTAAACGACTACCTGTGCATCTCTTTAGCTTTATTCTAACATCTGTATTTTTATAGCAATGCTTGACGAGAGCTAAGTGTTTATACCCCGATGCGGAAGAGATGCAGCAACTCACCTGCATTTAATGTGCATATGCTAAAGGGCTTCTTGAACAAAAGAATGAACAAAACCTGCTGATTTCACATAACCAGCATTAGAAGACACCATGGAAACATTGCAAATGCTTGACCTTAAGACCACACATATAATAATAAACAGAACTGACACCAATTAAAGCATAGCCTTGATAGAAATGAACTGTGACACATCACAATGAGAAAGCTTGAATCAAGATTTACCTTTTGAACTAATGCTCTTGAAAGAAGCTTACTTTAACCGTAGCTGTTTACATCATAAAATGATGCTTTGTGCATGGCTGACAGGCCAGCCAGTCAGGTATTTAGGTAGCTAGCTGACATTTCATTAGTGGCAATTGTTAGTGAATAAAGCTTTCATATTTAATGGCGTCCTTCTGCAGATCTGTGGTTATATTTGGTAGCAACTTAATTGAGCTCATTGTGTGTACTTTTTAAAAGCTTGCGCCTCGTAAGGAAAATCCACTGTGTGAAAGATAAAAGAATGAGAGCAGAATCTATTATAAATACTAAAATTATTAATTATGTTGAAGCAAACTGTTCATCCCAAAACTAAACCGAAATAAGACGCAAAGCAGAACACTCAGCATTTCCAATTACAATGTGATCAACGGTTGATAATTATTTTGAATGAAGGTCTTTTTGATGGTATAATAATGGTAACATTGATATGTGTTTTGTATTAATCCTGAAAGTGGTTAACAGATTTTGACACCGTGGCCTCAGAGCGGCAGAGAGGTAACAATCAACAATATGGCCTTTTGTACAGCTTTCCTATTTATAGTCTCTCCTTCCTGTCATGCATACTGAATCTCATACAGAGATACAGCCCTTATTCCCAGCACTAACAATGGCAACATGGTGATACTGAATTATCAACATATTGTACAAGTGAAATGTTCAGTCCTTCTCTCACTCCGAAGGCTACAGCAAAGGGTATTTGAAGAAATCCACACGACCACGAGCAGGCTGAAATACTTGCACAGCGGAGCAACAGATTTTTTGACATCGAAAAGGGAGCACAACAAAATCACAAGCAGGGAGTCACCTGTAGGTTTCATTTAGCTGAATGGCCTTCATGTCACATAGGACATTGGTGCTGGCTTGGCAAAATGATATGGATGAGTAATGGGATGCCGTACACATCCGGACACTCTGGGAAGGTGAGGGGCTGCTGCCAAGCCCCAGTCCCTGATGACCTCTCCTTCGTGAGCACTCAGCAAATTTGCCAATGACACCCCACGGGCCAGCCTGACCGGTAGTGACTTCTGTCAGCCATTTTTTTGTTCTTTTGTAATTGTTGGAAATATGGCACTATGGATGTAAGAAATGACCACCTACCTTGAACAGTTTGCCAGTCATTCAGCTGCACTGATGAAAAGATGAACAAGCAAAAACCAAGTAAGCCGAGCATGTAACCTCATAGTGTCCACATGCCAACTTATGTTCTTTTGCTTTTGCCGTCTTCTTTTATTTATTTTTTAATCTTATTTTTTTATTTATTTCCTTTTTGATGAGCAGAATTTGGATTTCACTCTGGGGGCAGGCAGACACAAAAAGGGCCTCCTAGCACACTGCTGATTCAAGGTTTTAGCCAAGCAAATCTTAGGCAGGGAGCTGAGAGCAAAGAGCTGGCCATTTTGCAGTTTGCTCTCATCTGCCAATTTCTTCCTGGGGCTTTCAGAGTCAATCAAAGAGCTACCAGAATGCTCACACCAGTCTTTTAATTATTCATGGTAATTCTATGCCACTACACACTCTCTCTGCAGCCCCTGTCGCCTCCCCCAAGCAAGGTGTGCTCTGATGTGTTTATGTGTACTGAATATATAAAGAAAAAAATCTTCCATCCATTACAAAACAGACTCTTTAGTTCGCCCGGTGCTTTGCTGGCAGGTTTTTCAGGGTCATCTGGCTTCCACTTCTGTGGGAAGCTGAGCTGATAAATGTTGTGTCCCATAAAACCAAATTTCTTTTTTTTTTGCCCTTTTGATCTTTTTTCTGGACATTTTGAAAACTCGCATTCAGCTTTTCCAAGCTCAAATATTTGTAATAATATAGATTTTTTTAAAATATCTAGCATTTCATTACAATCTTTTAGTGCGAGAAGCCTAACCTCTCGATGCATCTGTAGTTACTGTGCCTATTCAAACGGCTCCAATTCCTTTTAATAGTGCTGCCTAGAAGGCCACGCTGGTGTAAAAAGGCCTGTCTATCATCATGTCTGCAGGGGGAATGGAATTTTTTTGATAAGCGCTAGCCTTGCTGAAACTGCATTCATTTCCTTCTATGAACTAATTAGCTAGAAAGGGGGCAACTCCGCCATTCTTGGCTGTCCATCAACCTGCCAACAACCACTGACATCACAAGGTAGATGTCAAGTTCAGCCTTTTGTGTCTGAGACAAGCCTATTACCAGGAAGTGTGAGCAGAAGGTTTTAAGAGAGTAGAAGCAGCTTGATATGATCAAAATCTCTTTGTGGGAAAAAAAGGCAAACATGTAATAAAAACATATCTCGGACTCATAAAGTATAAGAACTATAAAAGAGCTATATCAAATATCTGAAATTAGTACAGTAGGCTACATTAGATAAGACAAATATGATGCTGACTGTAAGCTAGCATCTTGAGTATGCAGTATAGTACACTGTGTGCTCTTGATGTCCCTTCAGAACTTTTATTTCTGAAATCTCAAAGATTGTTGCTGCTTCTGCTTTTTGGGCCTTTGAGGGAAAGGTGATCTCTCCAGAGCAGAGAAGCTGTTATATTTTGTTGGTTGTGCGGTTGAAGAAAAATGGCACACCTCCTCTCTCCGACATGTCTTCACAAGACTTGTCAAGCTTAAAAAAAAAAAGGAAAAAAATGGGGAAATGTTTCATGTCTCCTGTCTTTTCCTGCCAAAAGCAAAAAGGAGGGCAAAAGAAAGCTGGGATAGATACAGTGACATACCAAGGGAGGATGTAGCAGGGATGAAAGCATGTCATTTTGTAACGGATGATCATGAGACTGCCCCCTTTTTCTTTTTTTCTATTTTTTTTTTTTTGAATCAGACTTTGTCAGAATTTGAGGGATATATTGTTTCTGTTTTGCCGTACCGCTCAAAACAGGAATGGAACTTTGAAACCGGGTGTTTACAAGCCAGTCAGATGTGTCCTTTTGATAAGTGACAAGAAGTGGAAGAACTAGACTGAAAGGTCTACAATCAACCCCAGCCGACAGTATTCACCACTGTTTTAACGGAAAAAGGAATCACTAATTGATCCTGCGACAGCCGGTAACTACTTTATTTTAGGATTTGAAATGATTTTTGTTTGCTCGCAGATTTGTGGTCATTACCAGATAACAGAATGCAGATTCTATTCTCTGGACACATTCGCCATAACTGCACACATTTACTCCAGCACCCTCTCCATCTTCAGAGCATAGCAACAGATGCTCTTTTAAACTCGTTATCTACAATGGCGCACATGTGAACAGTTTGTATGTCTTTGTTTTGGCCTAATATTTCTGTAATAATTCCACGTTTTAATGCATCTATTTTTGTCGCCATTAAAACGAAATGAATAAAAACTGCTATTCCAACTGCTACGTTATCAGAAACGGTGAAAAGAGAAATAAAAATAAAGATCCGCAATTATCAGGTTACTCTTGCCGGCTAGATCACAGGTGTTTTTGCCTTTTCTAAAGCTCAGAAAATCAGTGCAATTTTAAAATGTATGGAGAATTAAAAAAGCTAAAAAAAACAAACCCTGAAGAGTAAACATTAACACATACGGTGATTGCAAAGTGTAACAAGTTAGAGATGTTTTGCATGAATAAAAATACTGAAAAAACAAAACTTTGGTGAACTTATATGACCTTTTTTATTATATGAAACTGTATTCATTTAATCTGTAAAAGTTTTGAACCACCCCTCATTTCTTTACCTTTTCTGAGAAAAATTGGAAATATGAGCAGCAGTTTATTAAAACAAGTGCAAGCACACATGGAAATACAGTACATAAGATGAAAATAGAGATTGTGCAGGTCTAATAAGCTTGAAAGTCGATATTTAGTATTACCACCTTTATTCTTCACCGCCTGAGCTCACTTAGACAAGCTTACTTGTGATTTCTTTAAATAGTCTTCAGGAATAGTTTTCTAGGCTTCTTGAAGGGCATTCAAAGCTCTTCTTTAGATATCAGCTGCTTTTTTTCTGTTCTCTGTCAAGATGATCCCACACTGCTTAAATGTTCCAGCTCTGGGGAGGCCAATCCATGACTGATAGTGATCCACTGTTTTTCTATCCAGGCATGTTTTTACTGCATTGTTGTTTGGGATCATTACCATGCTCAAATATGAAACTGCTGCCAATCGGATGCTTTCCAGATGCACGGTGGATCAAAATCTGATGATATTTTTCTGTGTTCGTAATTTCATGCATTTTAACAAGATCTCCCAAAACACTGGCTGAAATGCAGCCCGAAACCTTGACAGAGTCTCGATGTTTTACACTCTCATTGCTGTACCTCTGTCTATACCTACTGACAACAATTTGAACCAAATATTTAAAATTTGGATTCATTGCTTCATCAGATGTATCACCACTTATTTTCAGTCCAGTTAATCTGGCACACCTCAGACTCCTTCCCACTCACCATTTTCCTGCTTTAAGAAAGGCTTTTTGGCAGCCACTTCAACCAAGATTATTTCTGATGAAGCTTCAGAGAACATTAGATGGATCAACTGGGGCCAGATGTATAGATTGTTTTCCTTAAAATCGTTCCGTCGTAGATAGTTTTTAGGGGCATACGACACACTGTTCCAAATAACTTTTTGCCAATCGCTCTCTAAGAATCACCATCTTAATGTAAAAAACTATTTTTCTGACACACCGCTGTAACAAAACACTTAAAAACAAGATTTAAAATTGGTTTGTCGCCGAGTTGTCAGTTATGTGTAGACACTAATTCATCCCTTGAGTTAGTTGCCTTTTTTATTCTTGAATGTTTGAGGTCAGTGTTAAGTGGTTCAACAAACATTTGTCAGAAAATGGTCAAGGATTAGACTGAAAAGGAATGAAATATAAAAAAAAATGGGGCGCAGCTTAAGACTTTTGCACATTACCGTATTTTAGCAGCACGGATTCTGTAGTCAGTACTACCAAATAAAGGAAACACTATTCATAATACCCCTTATCTCTCCCACGACGACACGGTTGCTTGTTTGTAAACATACCATTTACTAAGTAATCCAGGTCAGCCTACAGGCAAGGAATTCCAATTCAACGTCCTCTAAATAATGACGGAAGACACACTTGGCCTCAAGCATAATGTTTATCACTGGCAACATCAAAAGACCAGCATCCCATAATATCACTCTACATTCAGAGCATGATTCCTCCATCCCCACAGTGGTGGTGATAAATGCCTAACACCGAGGCAGTGCTCACCTTTGAGAACCTTGGCCTTACCCTTGTGAGTGTCCTGTAAAGCATTCATTCTGATTGCAAACAGCACTGCTAGTTCACACAGGTGCCACAAAACACACAGCAGATGACAAGATTATGGTTTTTTTTTCTCCTCTTTTCTTTTGCAAAGAGAGTAATTGTAATGGATGACTGTACTTTTTTAATATAACAGAAGTAACAGCGACAGTGTAAAAACAGAAATTTGATGTGGAGATTATGCAAATTATAGTCTGTCTGTGTGTGTTTGTAGAAGGGGTAGCTCGGGGTGGGGCTTTACTGCACTGGCTTACAGGAAACCGAATGAGACAAAAACCCATCGGGCAAGCCAATGAGAAATGTGGGATGATAGCAAGTATGTCCAGAGCTTAGTGGGCAAGGCTGCAGGAGGAGATCAATGATGCAGAACACAACATAGATGCATGTAGTGTCTTCTGAGTTTCCTGGGTGGCCAAGATCTTCACTCTTCTTTCTCCTCTCTTTTTCGTCACTTTTTGCATTCATGATTTTCTCTCTATTTAGTCTTAATTGAGTGGTTAATAGCCATAAGGACGACTGCTACCGCTCTCCCTAAAATATGCTCAAAACTCATCGCCATGGCCGTGTGCACACGCTCTATTAACTGTCAAATGCTTTAACATGGGGCACGATTCTGACAAATACTTCTACTGAAGTGCCTGTTTGGAAAATGCTCAATTTGTCTTGCATTTAGTGGGAACTGTGTAGGCGGAGAAGAGAATAAACACTGAGAAGCATCAAGTAATCCCTGAATGGATATTTTATATTGAAAATAACAACAAAGTGAGTCTGCTGTGTTTGGGGGTCATACTGAGCCTTCAGAGGATAACAACAGAGGGAGCACAGGCAGCAAGGGAAATAAAGTGAATTCTGTGATGTCTGTAGGATCCCTGATTTCCTCTGCTCAGTGAAAGAAAAAAAAATATTGCTGCGCTGCCAAGTATTGGCTTCAAAATTTTGACTCACTGTGATGTAGCTGTCATCCTTTCAAAGGAAGTGGATAGCGAGGGGAAATGGGTGCATGTACCATGTCTTTCACTGAGCTTTTCTGAAGTCCAGAGGAAGATGCAGGACTTCTTCTTCAATCTGCATGGAAAGAATGCTGAGCCCGGTGTTAATTCAACATGCCATTCAAGGCGCTCTTCTTTTGAGTAGGTTGACCTCGATCTTAGCTATTCACTCGCAGATAGTACCTTAGAAGAAGACCAAAAGAAAAATTCCTATAGAACAGAGCATGAAAAAGTAACAAGTGAAAATATTAAGGCATTCATCTGATTTTGTTGCCATCTACCTGTTCTATTGGCTTGAACCCGGGCAACAATTTTAACTGAATTAAGGCGTCTTAAATAGAGAAGTAAGAGTCTGTTCTGGTCAAGGTAAGAAGATTAGACGTAGGAAGGCTGTGCTGTTTTCACTTTCCAGTTACTTTTTACAGCTGGCTGGTTAGTTTGTTCATTGAAAACGCTGTCATGCTTTTGCTTATGCCAGGTTCTGTAAGAAATATCACTGCACTTTTCATAAATCCATCTTTTGTGGACATGTTAGGTGCATTCATCATGCATCCATCCGAGCCTTCAAGATTTCCAGAATGAGCAGCAATTGCACCATCAGTAACTAAGCGTGTGCTGACAACCTGTCCGCCTGAAAGTCTTTTTATTGCCACAGTTTGCCTCTGGGCAGAACATCACCCATATTCAGCACACTCTGCACAGGCTGAGGGGAAGGGTACTTCCGTGCCTCTAGACTTCTGCATTATCTATTTAGTATTGAAAATACTCATTGTGGCAAAAAAGACACTACAAAGCAGTACAATACTTCCCAAAGCTCCAGTCAGTGCATTTCGACTGCGTTGCACAAATCTGTGCTTTCAGCATCTCAATAACAGTGCTTTGCTCTGAAATGCTTTTATTGGTAAAGTATGGGTGTATAAATTGACGTACAAAGCTTTTAGTCGCTGCTATAAGTTTTATGGAATGTGCTATTAAATCATGTCATAATCAGTTTGTAATTTCAGCTTCTTTTTTTCCCCCGGTCTTTCTTCTTAGCTTTATTCACTAACCAGAAAGTGTCCTTGTGGAATGTATTGGTGTAAATTTCTGCAAATTAAAGAAATCCTTAGAGTATATGTTGTTCATTGCCTATTATTAATCTTAGTAAATTAGAAAATAGAGCAATGAACCATTTTAATGACTTTGAATCCAGGTTTTCTTTCTGTCTGACATGATTGGAGTCATAGCCCACTTCCCATCACTTACAGGGACTCTGAGGGTTTTGCAGTCATGAAGATGTGCTGTTATTCACTGTTAAACACTGACAGCGAACTTCATTTCTCATACCGTCTGTATTTGTTGTAAAATCACATAAAATTTCATCTCAGCAAAGCAATCATTCTTTTCTCTCCTTTTTGCTGCATCCTGCTTAAGACATATTTGCGCAGATTTGTAGTGATTTTCCTTTTTGCATATTGCAAAGACATGACATAAAAGCCACCCTGGAATATTGGCCGTCTTCAACTGCAAAAATGTGTGGCTGTGAATTCCCTTTAAAAGGCTTAGAAATGTGATTTACGCAAACAAACGAGAGAAAGAAAATGATCGAACTGCTGCATTCCACCTCCTTCCATCTCCCACACTAATGTGTGTGTCGAGTGTAAAATGCAATAACAGATTTTGAACTCAGACACCATAAAAGGTACACCAGAAGGTTATGTAGAAGCCATTACAATTGAATGTACTTCTTTTAATACACACAAAGTCTTCTCATATTAAATATACTTACAGTGCCATCCTGAAAATTTGATTTGTGAAAATCAATGGGGTGTTTTTAAATGTACTATGCGATCACATACGCCGCTCGCTATCTCTCGTTCATTCTGTTTTTCCAATCCCAGGCACTGTCTTCAGCCACTTCTAGATCAGGAGTGGTGATCTCCTCTGTATGACTGAAAGCTTCTGAACTGCTCTTTATACAACAGAATTTTTCACTCCACTCCTTTTTCAAGTCCTTGGTTATGTATTTCTTTATTTCACCAGCAGTGAGCAGGATTAGTCAGCAGCGGCAGCACCACTATCAGTCCAAGATGTGCTCCTTCATCCTGCTGCTCTGCTCTGATAAAGGAACTGCTAGACGAGTGACTCAGGTGCACCTTGTAGCCTTGTAGAAAACAACATTTCTCTCACTGAAGCACACTCTTGCATGTCAATTACTGCCATTAAGCAATGGGAGAATCTCACTTGCGGTACATGTAACTACATGTGCTACCTGGCACACATGAACATTGAGCACCTTGTGCTTAAACCTGCCAAAGGAGCAGGTTACAAGCTTTTCACAAAGTCATACCTCAATACGTAACCTTCTTGCTCCTTTATAGTATAATGCATGTAATGGGAAGCTTGGATAACTAACTGACTACTCTTCTTTTAAATAAAAGTGTAAAAAAAAAAGCTAATTTGTTTGTGAATAGAAAGATATACCTATTGCCATAAATTTCTCTTATGAAAAAAAAAAGCTTCTCTCCACTTCAGGTTTTCTGGAGCTTCTAGTTCACTAGTTTCATTGCAGTGTGCTACACTATGATGTAGCCACGTAAACATCCATGTTTCAACTGACTGAATACAAGGTGACAGGGCAGACTGCTGACCTGAATTTGCTCCTTTAAAATACATATTGTGATGCAGAGAAAAATAACTCCACTTGCACTCGTTTTTATTATTCGCAGTATTGCACTTTCCTACTCTCAGTTGAAAAACATATGTCTTCTTTACGGCCAGTAGTCTTGTGACAAAGATACGAATCCAGGTATTATCAAGTGTATAATTTCCCTTGCAGTCCTTAAACAACCTATATGACATTCGACTATCATCTATATTACCCTGATAACAAGGAATTTAATTAAATAACATACCTATGATGCCCCAAGTAATTTAAAGCCGCACTAACCAGTGCAGAAATTACCTTACACATTGGGTAAGAAGATAGACTTACTCTAAGGAGACATGACTGTGCCACCTGGTGGCACAGCAGATTAGCCTCAGACAAAAGTTATTATTTGATACTGTCATTTAATGGTGCACCGCTGTCCAAATCAGTAACTACTCCACCATCAGAGAGACAAGTTAAGTCAGCATATCTGTGCATAGACGCTGAGAAGCTTGGCCAAATGGGGCAGAAATAATATTTGTAAAGTACTCTTACTTTCAGGAGGCAGAATTCCCCCCTGTTACTGTCTTACCGAGTAATTTCTGATAAGTTCAGGCACTGGCTACACAGTTCTGGGCTTCTAAAGTGCTCTGAATTACAAATGAGTGAAAAGGACTTTTACAGTGATCTCGCCTGACTTCTGAAGGGATGGGCACATCAACTTACAAGAGCAGCAGAAAAAGACTGATGCATGCATGTTTAGCAGAAAATATGTGGAAGATGACTCATAGCATGTTGGATTATATATACTGCACCTCCCTTATACTTTCCACAGGCCTTTTTAAATTTGAACAAGATGAACCCAAGAAGACCCTTCTTGTATCCATCCTCCAAATGGTTCTCTCTTTCCTTCTGTGTCTCAGTCTCTCAAACTGTAAAGAGTGGCAGCAATGCAAAACTGCACCCACGTACTGTAAATATACAAAGATTCCTCAGGGCCTGAGACGCACAAAGCCACACACAGACACACACAGACACACACACAAGAATAGTATGTCCATGGGCATTGATGGATGGAAATACAAATATTGCTGTACAGAGCTCTTTATTATTATCTTCGTGATTAAATTCTATTCATCATCCTGAGTTTATACATAATCTACACATATTTTAATCATGTCACAATCGCGACGCTTCTTATAACCCTAACATGGGCCAAATGTAATGACTTATTTTTGTTGCAACCAGCTTTTCAGACCCTCAAATGCAAGTGACAGAGATTTATATTATACAGTGTAATGAAGAGTATGTCACCCACAAACATGCGCACCGGTTCTCAGAATCTGACACTGTGACCACATTGCTTTTCACTGCAATATGATGCCGTTCATAATATTGCATTTCGAAACTAAGACCAAATAAGCAAATTAAGCCACATGATAATATCCTCTTATATTATCAGCAGCATTAAACAGTTTTGAGGGCTTATTTGATCATAAGAGCTAAAAATACTACACGTTGCCCACACCCAATGTCAAATTTTTCAGTTGAATAAAAGCTTTTAAAGAACTGTCAACATTTCTTGCTAAGCCTGAATGTGTCTCTTAGTCAGCAGTGCCCGAAAATGTCACATGCCGTATGTCTGAGGTGAATCATTTTTAAATAATGAAAAAAGAAAAAAGGGGAAGAGATGTCCTTCGGAGAGGATTTAAAACTAAACATGTGAAATGAGGAAAATATGAGATGACACAGGGATGGTAAACAGTCCATCTGTGTTCTCCCAAAGGAGGCATGCCATGCTTTGAAATGCACTTAAAGAGGAAGTACGGCAATTCAATATCAATCTAAGAGCATTCTAATGGTATTGCAACTTTTGCTGATTTTACTCTGAAGAAAAAAAGATAAGAGAGTGGCTGCATAGAGTTGAAAATGACTAAGGACTAATGCATTATGGATAGTTTCCGAATACTTCAGTAGAAAGAACAAAAGTGCACTTCTAAACTCACAGAATACAGTAATAAGTTTAAAAAATGATTTCTGGTGTGTTATTTTATTAATTAATTTAATTTTGTAGGAAATTATGCAGTCATGAAATCTGGCTACCATCCAGCTTTCAAAGAAAATTATATGCTATCAAAATACTAATTATGTCATTAATATAAACCAGTAAAACCCAAAGTCTGAAGATAGAGATTATCTAAAGAATTAGCAATTCTTTTAAAACCATATGTAATGTTTTACTTTCTTTCCTTTTTTCCATTTGAAATTTGAATGTCAGCCGTGTTGAAATGTCATACTATGTCATAATCGATTGCTGGTTGCAATCTTCATGCCGGGTCTGAAGAGTAGTTAAGTTACCAACCACAGCTACTGGTCATGCTATTCCTCTGAGAGCAAAGACGGATGATTTTGATTATTGGTTTTGATCAAGCAATGAGCAAGATGGTACAACAAGCCACCGTGAAGCTTCATGAAGCTGGAGAGTAGAAGGATGGACAAAGACAGAATAAGATTTTTCTTTTTATATTATTGTTTCAAATACAGATTTCTTTCCCCCCTGTTCTTGTTTTCTCTTACAGAGTTATCTGCCACTGTTTTTAGCAATGAGAAGCATTTGCCTGTAAGATGATATATAATATATAATCAAAGGTTACATTTTATGTAACTAAAAGGGAGCCTAACATTATTTTTAAAGTAAAAAAAAAAACTGTATCGAAAACGACCTGCTGTGAAATGTCACATTTCAAAGTACGAGAGTGATGTTGTGGCTTTTCATTCTGTCATGCTTCAGTATAATAGAAAATGCCTCTACACTTGATGTACAACAATGTGCCTGTATGTGACAAGAGCTGAGCAGCAGGGGGGTATATCAGAGAGGGAACCAATCATTACTTATCGAGAGACACTCAAAGTAATTAATGACTTGCGCAAACTGTTGCAAGTGGAAAACATTAATGAATAATTTTCGATACATAATCAAGTAATTAGGAAATGAACTCAAGAGTAAATCCAGGAACCATGATAATGAATACTGGTGATTATCAATTTGAAGCTATCTCCCTTATGCCCTCGAGGGACCTGTGCTAGTTTTAGAGGGAGTAAAAGGAGGGAGGAAGGATTTCTGTTCTGACACCACGATAATGTGCCACTGCCACTCAAAGATCCAGAGTGACACACAGCTGTGGTGAGACTGAATTTCTTCAGTATTTCACAATTTTCTGTCTAAAGCACTGTCATGTCTGCTCCAGTTCAGTCCATTATATCAAGTGGAATCATCTTTACGTCTACTAATCTGCAGCCTTGTATGCCAGGCTTTTTCCACTTCTAATAACAAACATGCTGAAAACTGTTCTAATTATTTATACCAGGTCCCCATTCTGTCAGCTATTCAAGGATGATTTCAAGTGTCTCATGAAGATTTCTGATTTTTATGACATGCCAGGAATGGGTTGAGCTATCCCTGCCTAAGCCACCGATTTATTTCCTTGAATGCCCTCTTTTCTTGTTTGTTGGTGACTTCATTGCTTTTTCTTTCTGACTTCAAAGGCATTAACTACACAAGAGTCTCAAGCTTAAACAGCCTTGAAACAGATATGGCTTTAGGCACAAGTCTGAAATGAGCATTAAACACAAGTTTGTGTCCTATGACTTGGAAAGTCCCTATTTGCTATCTTGTTTACCAGTTAACTAAGCATGTACCGTGTATCTGATGTTTCCTCAAGACCAAGGAGTACACGTAAAAACACTTGCCCTATAATATACTAGGTCTCAATCAAAATTATAATATTTTTTAGAAACCTAAAACTTGCATTTGCATCTAGATTGTTCAGCAGATTGTCTCATTTCAAATCAGAAAACATTTCTGTGATTTGTTTCTCCAATGTTCGTTAGGGCCATTTCAAACTGCAATAACAAATGACCTATTTTTCAGCTTAGGTATAAGGACTTGGATAAACGGTACCTTGAGGCAAAATCATTATTTACAGCAGCAACAGCTATTAACAAAGGATGATAAGTGGTAGAATAAAAATAGACACAAGTAGCTTTTGCCTCAAGAGGGGAACAATTTAGCAAATACACAAAATGTGTAAACAAACTCCTTTGTCTACAAGTTTTTCCCCTGACCTTAAACCATTAGCAAACTTATTTTGAGTTCTTATTGGCAGAGTGAGGTTCAAATTATTGATTTGTGAAGCTAGCGGCTCCCTGAAAGACACTGTAAAAATCCCCCCCAAAAAAACCGATTGGACATGCTCATCCAGCACATTATCATTTCAGTGCATCCAGCACGGTTGTTTTGTCAGAAGCCACTAGAGTCATAAAGATGATGAAGGTGTCCTTTTCAGTCAGTGGCTTGCCACCTGCTGTGGTATTACTGGATGCAAAGAGCTAGCAACACTGTTCAAAAAGATGAGGATATGGGAAGTGTGTCCAAGCTGGAAACTATGGTTAGTATGCTGTTTGTGGGGTTTCTGTTTTGCAGATAAATGACTCTTAATGGCGTTTAAATGTGACCTGAAGTAGTCCTGGACAACCATCTCCATGTGAGTTGGGAGAGCCTGTCTCCCTGCTGCAGTAGCCCACGTATCACTGTTATGAATGCCAAAGGACACCTTGTTCATATCTTTGCAAGAGCAGTGTCCAGAATAAAGCTGCATTATTTGAGTCGCCTCACTCATTAAAAGTATTTCCAGCATGTTGTTCAAAGCCGTGAACCGAAACTCTGAGATAGAAAATAAAATGGGTCTAAAAGCGAACAAGAATGCCCACATTGTTACAAAGCCTGATCTGCTCTGAGAGTGACATATAGTGAGTAAGCAATTATTGGTCCTGTTGGTCTTTGTCATATTGTATCTGTGGCCTACTAACACCTTAGAGAAATAACAAATGTGTTGGGTGGGAAGAAAACAGAGACAGTGACAAGGTTAACATGTCCCATTGTACACACCCTGGCCTTTGGTCGGGATCAGGGACCGGACAAAGAGACAGAAAAGTGCTTTTTGCACTCTGACTACTACAGCAACTCATACAAAATAAAACAAGACAGTAGGCTGATAGGAAGAAAGCTGAACTAAAAATGTTACACAAAAGCAACATCTATATGATGCAATACTCCATTGTCAAGATTTATTACTATTTCTGTCACCACCAATGACTGATCTGGCGTATATACTAATGTCTGTTATAATGCTATATATTCCAGAATCAATTTCCTTGTTTCATTGTTTTTGCTTTCCTCTGTTTTACATCTCTATGGATTTAATTTGGGTCAGCATTGTGAAGGAAGACAGGGTATTGATTTCTGTCTAAGGGGGCTTATGGGAACCACGTTACGCTTGTCTTCTTGAGGCTTCGCAGGCGGTTGTGACAACACACAGAATATACCCTTAAATCTCAGTGCAAATCTGAGGCCACACCAGGCTAAACTCGGAATCACCTGATGCCTCCCACCTTAACTCGGGTTGGTAGTCACGTATTCACTTCTCTAGAGAAAAAGGATAGCGGTGGAAAAATATCTCATTGTTAAGCAAAAGTATGACATTCAGGTCTAGCTGCGCGTTCAAGCTGTAGGAGGATCTTATCTTGTAATGCTGGCATGCAGCATCCCAGGCACACACATAGGTCAGAATGCTTACCAGCTGAAGTTGTTTGTTGATTCAAAAGTGGTGATAATTGTCCACTGCTTCACATCTTCAAAATGGCCTTCGCGGTCAACCTAGCTCTTCAATCCATAACTCAGAAATACATATTCGCTTTGACAAGAGAAGAACAAGTGGAACAGAGCACAAGTGGAATCCAAATTTATGAGACAGCTGAGAACTTTAACATATTATGCAAAACAGCTAAACTTTTTATCAAGTGTTTTAAGTAGAGATGCAGAATGGTTTTATAGTAGACAGTAACCAGGGCCAAGTTCATTTACTTCAGGCTGTTTGTTTGGAAAATAATACAAATCATGCACACTGCCAACTAATCCTACTCGTAATACAATTTCAATTTAAGTGTTTTTTTGCTATTCAAATTAATTCACACAGTAATTTGACCTGAGCAAAGTCTGATTTCATTCATCAGTATGAAATGCTATCCAGACTGGACTTAGAAGTCTATACTTGCTTATGTCTGTGATAAATATGAGAAGGTTTGGGCCTGATACAACACATTTGTTATCTGAGTATCATACAAAAGTTGAAAGTGATAAAAATGTCAGCAAAACAGAAGAGCACTTGGACCATGTAAGCTGTATTTTAACACAAGCACACCTTTTTATATTGCATAATGAATTTCGCATTTGCTGAGCAAATACACAAGTGTGCAGTTATAGTCATTCCAGATGCACGTCAACACTGTGGACAATATCAGTATTTTTCCTAAAATGCAAAATAGTCCAACAGAAACACCACATGGGAAACGGTAGTTCAAAATATTACCATAAGTGGTTCGCTGGTGTTAGAAACCAGAAGCATATATGAAAATATTCTGGCCTGACTGATTGGGTCAACTATCCCTGCATGACAAATGGGTTTGAAAAGGACATGAGTTTATGAAAAAAAGGCCTGATGGGGTTGGAGGTCATATGAATGGTTCAATAGATGATAAAAATGAAAGCAAATTGTTAAAAAGGCAAGCACACGGAGCTACGTTGCCTATTTCTGGGTAAGCTGAAACAACCGAAAATACTGGGCAATCTCTTTGAGAATGGACGAGTTTTAATTCTTTAGATGTTTCAAGTGACCAAGGGATAATTGAAATTGGGTGCTGCCTGGATGACCTTGATTCCATTCCTGCTGATGAAACGACTACCATCCAAACACCCACACACCACATGCATAAAAAAATAATCCACAAGGATAGCAGAAAGCACAGACAGACCTTGTTTCAAAATAATGCCTACAGGGTCTCTATTTCCCAGTTTTTTGTTCCACTTCTGACTCACAAGCATCATCTCTGTATATCAATGTTTGGGTACCAGCTAGCATAATGGCTGTATTATTTATGTAAGCATAATCAATAAACCATGGCATCCTCTGTAGATGTATTTGTCTTTCGGAAGAGTGACAGCCAGGATGTATTTTTTGAAGATACGGTGGAGCAAGTATTCCTCTGCCCACTGATAAACACTACTGACATGCCACTCTGTGAGTTTGGCAATCTAAAATTACATGTTTGTGTACATCCCAGAAATATCCAAAAGAATATCTGGGCAGTGTGGCTAGATGAGATGGAGGTGCTGCCAGCAACATGAAGAGAACGCTAATGACTCAAGGGTTGATTTATTTAGCTTTCGTCGTACGAACAGTGTCTGATGGTCAACAGAGTACAATAACGGCACCAACGTGCTCAAGGATAAAGGATGACCTTTACCACCAAAAGGAATTCTCCAGGCATCCTCTGGATAAGGACTTTGTCAACCTGCTAACATGCTGACTACAGCATAACGGTCTGAGGCAGAGATGTTGGAACTGGTCTTGCCATGTCATCAGAAGCCAGAATAGATTCATCAGAAGAAAAGCACAACACTGGAGGGGTAACACAAAAGTTGGTGACCCAAATCTAGATGTCAGAAGCCCGTGGAGGCTGAGGTCAAGATTCCCAACCAGAGTTGGAGCACCACTGAAACACTTGTCTGAGAATGACAAAAGTGGAAAGGCTTTGTTGCTGTCCGACACCCCAGGAAAAAAACACACAAAGCTCATAAATACTACCCTAAGATTGAAGGTCTGTGTTTCTCTTAATGACAAAATATTTCACTGTTTTTTGCAGTTTTTTCCTCATCAGTCAAAGTATTTCTGTTTGTCCTTTCTGCAAAAATACATATAACAAACAATAACCCACTGGTATTCTATGAAACTAAGATAGTGCTACATCCTCAGTGACATGTGTCATTAGTTTTTCAAGCAAGGTCAAGCACTGTCTCTGTTGTTTGTCGGTCCTGTAGCACAAAAGCAAAAAGAGAGTCCGCATCATTTCGTGCATTGTGTCTTAATCACTTCTCTGCCAGCACTTATCATATAGCTACTGTTAACTTCCTTTCCTCTGCTGCTCTTTATGTATGCCTCCCCCCAGTGCCTTCCACCCAACACTTTGTGCTATCGATCCGTACCATGGCACCCTTGTCTTATTGTCAGCACTGAACATGGGATCGTCAGCCTCTCAAGTTTCTCTCTTGTGTTTACAAACACACCTCTGCTGCTATTGGAAACACTCCTACACAAGGAACATACAGATGTCCTGCTCTCACTGTCCTGCAAGAGGGTTTGCTTTCACTGGCTTCCTTGGCTTTTCCTCTTGGGAACGAGGTTAACCCTCGCCAAAAATAACCTCAGCATGACTCTCAGATTAAAGGTCACAACTTTATCCTTCACCTCTTTGTTGACCCCTGATATTACTATGTCAAAATACATCAGGATTAATGCCTTACCTTACCTATAGACTTTCTTATCTTAAACCATGGAAGCTCTATTTCATTTATAGGATTCCCATTCTCCTTTTCTACTCTTTACTGTGTGTGTGTGTGTGTGTGTCCTGTATTCCTCGAATCAACCCTGCTCTTGGCGGGTAGCTCAATCTCAATATCATGTTATCGGACTCAGGGGCCAAGGATATAAATACCACGCACCATAACTCTCTCCTGTTCAATAACCATTATATGCTCTACTTTATACATTAGAAGTACCTGATGGGGCAGTAAATTCACAGCTGCAGCTCGACCGTCAGAGTGCATCCAGAGGAAAAATTGATGCTAAAGCCAAGGAAAAGTTTCAATGACAAGTAAAAATTGAAAATTTTGGAATTAAATGAAAAAATAGAAAAGGCCAAGAAGGGAAAGCATGTGACTCAGAGGGGGCTCTAGTGAGCAGCGGTTGTATGTGAGAAATAGAGAAAAACAGAGTAAAGAGCTGAGGGAAAAATGGAGAAAGCCAGCTGGGCCTGACTTTCTCATTGTTACAATTATCTATTGTATTTCTGTAATAAGCTTTGTACATCCAATGAATCGTGCACTCTTTTTCCTAAAGTCTTCCTTAGACCTGCCTGGCCCTTCACTATGAGATCTATCTTCTCACACAAAAGGTTCATGTTCCCCTCGCTGAGACTATTTCAGCTCTTCCGCCAGCATCTCCTCACTTCCCAGGGACAGCAATCAATAGAAACATATTTCCATCCAACACTACAGATAAAGTAAAACCCACGCTGAACAGAACATGGAAATGGCAATAAATGTCCATCCTCAAAACTCAAAACACATCGCAGGCAAGTACACACACACACACACACACACACACACACACACACACACACACACACACACACACACACACACAC